>NC_091469.1:434967530-435313682 GCF_036971445.1 Narcine bancroftii
CTCTGCTTTCCTGCATCCTAAGCCCCAAACTTATCCTGTTTGAACTGGTTTCAGCCATTTTACTGATGAACTTTAGTTTCTTCCATGTTCATAATTTTAGGTCAATTTTCCCATCTCTCACACCCATAAGCAACATTAATCATAATTTATGCAAACCGTTGAAATAGTTCGCAAAAGTACATTTTATATCTCTATTTATCTCAAAAACATGCAGTTGAAATAACAATTCGATCATTTATAGATGCTTTGCCTTGTTACTGGTGCTAAAATAATTCCTGCCAGAATAGACCAAACACTCTATTTGATTCTGGTCACTGCAACTCAGGCTTTCTATTTTTTTTAAAATTTCTGCAATGATTATAAAAAGGTTAAATCATGAGCACGTGCTAGTCTTGCATTTCCTCGAATTTGAAAGACGAGAAATGATTTAGTGGAGGTGCTTGGAATTGATCAGAAAACCTCTGAGGGGGGAAAAAAATGTTGACTTTTTTTTAGAAGGGAGAGTTCAGAAGGGCAAAGCTTTAAATACTGAATTAAGCTTTCCAGTTGATGGCAGAGGAGGACAAGTTGGATATGGAGGTTGGTGGGGTGGTAGGCGAGGACAAGGGAATCCTGTCTTTGTGGTGAAGGTGGGGTGGGGGGGGGGCTGGAGGGAAGATGATAAGTGGGTGAGGGCTGATGGTGGGGGAAGAGGAAGTCACAAGGAAGACCTTGCCCTGGGAACAGATGCATTGGAGATGGAGGAAGTGAGAGGAAAAAAAATAGAATCCTTGCAAGGGACAGAGTGTGAAGAGGTGCAGTCAAGGTAGCTGTGGGAGTTGGTGTGTTTGTGTATCTGTCATTGGTGCTATCTCATGCACCCATCATGAGCTCTTCACTTCATCCACTTTGCTGCTAACTTACACATTGATCTCAAATTCATTTGTTTAGTCTCTGGCAACATTCTCCCCTTTCTCGATCTCACTACGTCCATCTCAGGAGACAACCTCGCTTCAGGAATTTTCTATAATCTACCATCTTCTGGTTTCCCTGACTCTACCTCTTTAATCCCCGTGAGGATGAACTGCGAAAATCTGCAGTCATTGTGGTTGAAGTAAAAGCTTAATGCTTGAGAAACTCAGCAGGTCAAATAATGTAATTTGTATAGCAAAGATAAAGATAGATAACCAACAAGTGCTGCAGTTCACAGACAGCGATTCTTTAAATCCACCAGCAGTAAAAAGTTAGACAGAAAATCCACCCTCAAGATGAAATTTGCCTCATTGGCAACCGTGAAAACCCACCAAAACAGTTTGCTGAGACTAAAAATTCAGCATGAGTGATCTCTGGGCACATATCTGAATATGAGAATTGATTGTGGTCGACAGAAAACATGACATATTAGGGTGTCTGCAATCTTCAGGGGTTTATCCGGAGCTCTTTCCATTTTTACCTAGAAGGTGCTGTAAACCCTTGGGATCACCACTTGTAGCAGCTGTACATTAACACATCAAAATGTTGGAGGAACTCAGCTGGTCTTTTCAGCATCTATAGGAGACAAAGATCTATGGCTGATGCTTTGGGCCAAAATGTCAGCAAAACATCTTTGCCTCCCATAGATGCCGAAAAGACCAGCTGAATTCCATCAGCATATTGGTGTGTTTATTACAGTCACAGCATCTGCAGCCTATTATATTTCACGCAGTTGTATGTTACCCAATATACACACAATCAAAAGAAGACACTCATTCTTCAGTACAAAATGGAGTCAACCTTCTGTATTCTTTTCAGCCACTACAACTTTTTCTTCATCCCAATAAAACATCACCCAGGAAAACCCCCTTGACCTTTTCATTGGTTCTCCGCCACATGGATGATCTTGACACTCTTAATCTCTTCCATCCGTGTTCCATCACTGTATGCAGCCCCCCATTCCGATCTGCATATGTGTGCTACTACTCCCGCACATTACCCCAGATATGTCATCAGCAGCGACCGACACTACTCCTGACACAAGCAAGTACCCGAGCCCAACAACCAAAACTGCACACAGTACTTCAAATTTGGCCTCACAAATATCTGATAAACTTTACCAATACATCCCATCTCCTGTACTCAATACTTTGATTTATGAAGGTCAATATGCCAAAAGCTCTCTAATGACCCTATGTATTGGCCCTTTTAGCCAATTACCTACATGTGTACCCAGATCCCTCTGTTCTACCACACTCCCAGCGCCCTATAATCATCCAAAGTGCAACACCTCACACTTGTCTGCATTAAATTCCATATGCCACTTTGCAGCCAATTTTTTTCCAGCTGGTGTAGATCTCACTGAAAGTTTTAAAAGTCTTCCTTGCTGTCCACTACTCCTCCAATCTTTGTGTCATCTGCAAACTTGCTGATTCAATTTGGCACATTATCATCCAGATCAATGATGAAGTGACAAACAACAAAAGACCCAGCATCAATCCTTGAGGTGCACCACTAGTCACAGACTTCCAGACAGAGAGGCAATCATCCACTATTACTCTCTGTCTTCTCCTGTCAAGCCATTGTCTTGTCCAATTTACTACCTCACCATGGAGTGAAATGCTGTGATTGTAACATTATGTCCTAGACCCAGCATGGACAATGCTATATTGGATATGGTCACACCAAGATGAGTAAGTATTTATCCAACCAGGATCATAATATAAATAAGATTAATCTAATGCTAAAGTCATCAGAAATATGTATTTATACAAGTTGATAGCTGATAGGTGAAGAGGAAAGTTTTGAGAAGAAGCTCAGGCATCAAGATAATTTAGATAATTTGAGTGAGAAGGCAAATAATGATAGTGAGTTTATTGTCATACACAATCAATAAGACTTGTATGTAGATATCAATAACATTAAAAGAGTGTAGAGAATATTTACATGGATGTTGAGGAGCTGAATTCTAAGGAAATATTGAATAGGTTAAAATTTTATTCCCTGGAGCCTTGCAAAGGTTGTACCTGGACTTCCCTTGGGTTTCTGAATCATCTGATGTGAATGCCACAGATCTGGTCTTCAACGGGTTGTGAATGTCTTGGTCCATCCATAACTTCCAGTTAGGATACACTCTGGATAGCCTTAGTAGGACAAACTTGTCCATATATTTCCTGATAAAGTTGGGAACAACTATGGCATATTCATTCAGATCCACCACCGACTCTAGACAGTCACAAATTTGCTTTTCTGCCTCCCCAGATCAATGCGGTACAGTCTTCACTAGCAATTCAGTTTCTGTCCATACACAAGGAGAAGCACAGCCAGTGTCCAACTTTATGAAGTGTGGTTGTGGGATGAAGCAGTCAGTGTTTGTGATGGTAGTGTAGCAGAGGTCAAGAGTGTTCATTCCCCTGGTGTCACAAGAGCGTGCTAGTGGTAGTTTGCATGTACCTTCTTTAAGATGGATTGGCTGATGTCCCTGGAGATGATTAAGAAGGCATCAGGATACTCCATATGATGTCTGATGATGATGGCGTGTAGATCCTCCAGTGCTAGCTTAACATCTGCCTGTAGACTGCAGTCAAGAAAACAGAGGTGAATTCCTTGGGAATTCAGAAGTAGATGTTCCAGGTGAGATGTGCTGCCATGGGATAGAATCACCATGTCTGAGCACCATGAAGAGTTAAACATGAAGCAGCCACCACCACCTCTCCCTTTACCCCAGTACACCTTCTGGTCTAAAGGGTGGAGTCTGGAGAGTTGGTGGTAAGCCATCTCTCAGTGAAGCACAGTGCACAGCAATCACATGGTGGCTGATGCATTATAACAAGAATAATTTTGCGGTTATCTATTTTGATTGGAAAAACTGAGACAGTATTATATAAATGTTAATATATTAGGAAATATTGATGTGCAAAGGAATCTTAATGTCCTTCATATACTTGTCACTGAATGCAAACATGTAGATGCAGCAAATATTTAAGTAGGCAACTGGCACATCAGCCTTTACTGAAAGTGCTTTTATGTGTGGGAGCAAGAATCAGTTACTCCAATTGCCTTGGTGAAGCCACATATATTTTTGCATGCAATTTTATTTCTTCACTCAAGGATAAGCTTGCATTGAGGCCAACCCAACTTCATCAGTTTACCATTCTGATTCTTTGGATAGCATGACTGTCATTAGAACATTGATGGTATCAATATTCATCAGAATTTAGGGGAATGACAACAAATCAAGGTACAAAATTATGATTGGACTTGGAAGGGAGGAGGTTTCCTTTTTTTAAAAAAAATCTGGAGCCTAGAACTATGGTTCAAAATAAGTTATGGGTCAGGACATTTAAGAAGACATTCTTTGCTCAGAGAATTTGAAATTTGGTCTCACAGAAAGTTGTGGAGCCAAGTTGCCAAATATATTGAAGAAAAAGATAGATTTTCAGACTAAAAGGCATGAAAGGATATCCCTATGGAGAAATAAGCTAGCATTTTGTTTACAGTCTCCAAAATACATATTGCTTCGACCTCCATCTATTCACTTAATCTTGCAGTATCACAAAAGAAACCATAGAACTCACATTCAGTAGTTTAGGCCCACTAGAGATGGTTTCATTCTCCAACATATTTGCTACATCTATCTTTCAATATCAAATTCTTTCTTTACCTTGCAGGTTTAGTGTGGCGACAACTATGCAAACTCTCTTCCAATTGGTAAAGCAATATATTCTAATATTGCCTCCTCTTTGCAACTTGCATTAAAATTGTCACAGAATTTATGGCGAGCAAGTTACAATTATAGCTGCTGCCTGACTTGATGAATTTTTGTATGACAACTTAGAATCATCAGGAGTCCAGTAACACCCTCTAGAGGGCATATTACGAATAGGACGAGCAATAGCATATCTCTAAAGCACACATGTCAAACTCAGGATATTTGGCCCGCAAGATCATATCAAATATGTGTTAGAGCTGGCCCGCTGGCTGCCACGCCAGTATAGCGCATGCACAGCTAATACTACAAATCCCAGAATGCTTTGCAAATGCATTGGCGCCAGCCTGTCAGCCCGCTAATCGCCCCCACCTCCTCTCTTTACTTTCATTAGCATCTGCGACCTGTCACCCAACTCACATGTAATAAACCCCTTACAGAAAATGGCCAAACCAAAGACAGGAAACAGGACCTTTCAAGACAGGTGGGAGGCAAACTCTGACCCCAGAGTTTGATGAACTTGCATCTAAGAAGAGATGCCAAGTATCTGGTTTAGACCCAGGTGCATCAGAGTAAATCACAGTGTAGCAAGCTAAGCTTGGATTCATATTTTCTTTGGTTAACTTTGGACTGTTCATAGTTGAAAGATTGGATTTTCTTTGAAGCAAGTTGTTATTTTTTGACTTGTTGGCTTGTGAAAAAAAATACATTCTAAAGGAGCTTAAAGGCTATAGAGAAATATTATTTATTGAATATTTTATTTCTCATTTGTTAATGCTTCTTCTGGAAAGAGTTTAACCAAAACTATTATTAAACATTTATTTTAATAAGAAAAAGTTTAACATTACATATGTTGAAAGAAGAGAAAACATGCAGATGTTGTTGAAAATTTTCAATAAATATTTAGTTTGGCCCATGACTTAGTCCAAGTGTTTAATTTTGGCCCTCTGTGAATTTGAGTTTGACACCCCTGCTCTAAAGCAATCACATTTTAAAAATACTTAGCGAAGCACAGATTAAACTTAAATATTTTATTTACTCTAAAATCATGCGTTGGTTTCAATGAAAATATCCATGAATCTGAAATATAGACTAAAAATACTGGAAGTATTCAGAAGGTTAGGCACCACCTAAAAGACTCAAAATTTTTGGTCCTTTGTCAGAACTGGGAAAGAGAAAAAACAAATACATTTAAAGTTGCAAACATCATTAATCTGGAAAGGGTGCAGAAAAGATTCACAAGCAAGTTACCAGGACTGGTCGGCTTGATTTACAAGGATAGTCTGGACTTTTCTCTGTGGAGTGTAGGAGGCTACGGGAGGATACAAGACATAGGACGATAGAGATAGATGATGGGAAGACATAGATAAGATAGTCATAGTCTTTTTCCTGGAGTGGGGGAATCCTACAACTATAAACACAGATTTAACCTGAGAGGAGAAAGTTTGAAAGAGACCCAGGGTGTGTATGTGGTGGGTATATGGAACCAGCTACGAGAGGAAGTGATAATTGTATCATCCAAAAGACAGGCAGATAGGTATGTGAATAGGAAAGAGGGGAGTGAAACACAAAAGTCTGCAGACATTGTGATTGTAGTAAAAACACACCGAAATGCTGGAGGGACTCAGCTTGTCTTTTCAGTGTCGATAGGAGACAAAGATATATTGCTGAGCCCTTCTTCAAGGAATAAGCAGAATAAGCCAGAAGCAGGAACTCTCAGAAACTCTCAGAATTCAGACAATACTGGCTGGGAGATGAATCCATGTTAATGATAAAGGATGAGGTTAGAATTTATAATGTTGGAGCAAAGGGAGATAGAAGGGAGAGACAGAGCTAGGGGAATAAGTGAGGGGAGGGGGTTAATGAAAGCCAGAGAATATTAATGCCATCTGGTTGAAGGGTGTTCAGTCAGATGAGGCATTGTTCCTCCAATGAGCAGGTGGTCTCAGTCTGCAGTGAATGAGACCATGGACAGACATGTAAGCAAGGGAATGGGATTGAGGAATTAAAATGGGTAGCCACTGGGAGATCCACACTATTGCAACGGATAGAGCTGATCTCCCAGGTGGGGACCAGTCTCTCTGATGTAGAGAAGACCACAACAGGAGCACCAGATGCAGTAGATGACCCTTGCAGATTCACAAGTGAAATGTTGCTTCACTTGGAAGTGCTGTTTGGGGCCCAGAATGCCGCAGAGGGAGGAAATGTGGGTGCAAATGGAGCATCTCCTATGGTTACAGGGGAAGATCCCAAGAGGACAATTGGTGGAGAGGGAGAAGTAGATAAGGGAGTCACAGAGGGAGTGGTCCCTGTGGAAGGCAGAGAGAGGAATATGTGCCTAGTGATGGGGTCATGTACTTGATGGCAGAAATGGCAGAAGAGGATGTGTTGGATGCGGAGGCTGGTAGGGTGGTAGCTGAAGACAAGAGGAATCCAATCCTTGGAGTGGAGTGGGCCAAGGCAGATGTGCAGGTAATGGAGGATATATGGGTGAGCGCCAAGCTGATGGTGGTAGAGGGAAAGCCTTGTTGTTTGAAGAAGGACATCTCTGATGATCTGGCATGGAAGTTTTTATCTTGGGTGCAGGTTAGACAGAGATGGAGGAATTGAGAGAATGGAATGCAATCCTTTCATGGGTCAGGGAGGGAAGAGGTGTAGTCGAGGTAGGTGTGGGAATTGGTGGGTTTGTAGAAGATGTCTGTCAAGCGTTTGTCTCCCGAGATGGAGACAGAGAGATCAAGGAAAGGGAGAGTGTTGCTAGAGATGGACCAAGTGAATTTGAGGTCAGGGTGAAAGTTGGCAGCCAAGTGGATGAAGTCAATGAGCTCATCATGGGTACATGAGGCAGCACCAAAATACTCATCGATGTAGCAGAGGAAGAGTTCAGGGATCTTACCTGTGTAGGCTTTTTACATGGATTGCTCCATATAACCAACAAAGAGACAGGCATAGCTGGGGCCCATGTGGGAACCCCTTTAACCTGGAGAAAGTGGTATGAGTCTAAAGAGAAAATTAGGGTGAAGACAGCTGGAGGAGGGTAGTGGTGGAGGGGGACTGGTTGGGTCTATTATCTAGAAAGAAATGAAGGGATAGCAAAGGTTTAGAGGGATATGGGCTGAAAGCAGGAAAATTGAATTAGCTGGGTCACCACGAAAAAGTTGGGAGAAAGGGCCTGATACTCTGCTGTAGAACTGTGACTTCATCTCAGAAAACATGTAATAATATGAAGCCAGGTTAAATATATAACTGGGGCAGTTAGATGGTGCAAAGGGAAAAAAAACACTTTTTCCATCAGTTCACATCCTATCCTCATTTGCTCCATCTCTACGGGTTTTTTAATGCACAAAAGCCATGTTATCACCTGCTTAATTTTTTTTAAAAAGACAAATTTACCTTTTATGCAGAAGATGGAAAAGGTGGATAGTGTAATCCTTTTAAGTAGGCCAGAGAAGTACGCCAGCTTCTTAGGGCAAAAAGGGGCAGGTTGTGCAGCATAGAAGTGGCCGCCCTGCAATAGCCCCCAGCCCAGCTGTATGAGCCCCGCTGCCTTACAGCCCCTCACCTCGATGCGCAATTCACAGAATCTGCAAGCCCCATACACTCATAGAACGTTACATCACAGAAAAGCAGGCCATTTGACCCTTTCGGTCTGTGCCAGCCAATAAAACTAGCTAGATCCACTAATCTACTGTCATTCCATAACCCTCCAGACTACTCCCATCCATGCATTTATCCAATTTATTTTTAAAACTTATGATTGAATCTGCATTCAGTACATCAGGTGACAGCTCATTCCACACTCCGACCACTCTGTGTGAAAATCTTTCTCCTAATGTTCCCCTTATACCTCTCCCCCTTTCAGCCTAAAGCTATGACCTCTCATATTTATCTCCTCCAATCCAAATGTAAATATCTACTCTGTCTATACCCTTCATAATCCTATAAACCTCCATTAATTTTCCCCTCATACTTCTTCATTTCAAGGAGTTATAGTCCCAACCTGTTTAACCTTTCCCAGTAACTCAACTCCTGAAGATCCAGCAATATCTTAGTAGATCTTCTCTGCACTCTTTCAATCTTATTGATATCTTTCCTGCTGCTGAGCAACCAGAACTGCACACAATTTTCTAAGTGTGGCCTCATCGAGAACTTGGATAACTTCAACATAACATCCCAACTTCTATATTCAATACTTTGATTTATAAAGGCTAAGATGCCAAACGCTTTCTTTACAACCTGCCCAAATGTGACACCACCTCTAGGGAACAATGTATATGTATTCCCAGATCACTTTGCTCCTCTGCACTCCTCAATGACCTACCATTTACTGTGTATGTCCTACCCTGATTTGTTCTTCTAAAGCGCAACACCTCACACTAATCTGCATTAAATTCCATCACCCATTTACTGGCTCAATTTTCCAGCTGGTCCAGATCCCTCTGCAAGCTCTGAAAATCTTCCTCACTCTCCATGACCCTCCTATCTGTGTCATCAGCAAACTTGCTGATCCAATTCACCATGTTATCATCTAGGTCATTTATGTGGATAACAAACAATAATGGTCCCACCACAGATCCCTGAGGCATACCATTCGACATAGACCTCCAGTCTGAGAAGCAACCATCCACCACCACTGTTTTCTTCCACCAAGCCAATTTTGAATCCAGTTTGCAACCTCTCTATGTATACCTAGTGCCCTTACCTTCTGAACCAACCTCTTGTGTGGTACCTTGTCAAAGACCTTACAAAACATCCATATCTTTTTCCTCAACAACATCTTGGTAACTTTCTCAAAAAACTCTACAACATTTGTTAAACATGGCCTACCACACATAAATCCATTCTGACTGTCCTTAATCAGCTGATCATGGTCCAAATATCTGTACATCCTATCTGTTAGAAACCCTTCAAATAAATTACAAACTACTGATGTCAGGCTCACTGGCCTATAATTGCCTGTTTTACTTCTGGAGTCATTTTTAAACACTGGGACAACATGAGCTATTCTCCAATCCCCTGGCACCTTCCCTGTGACTAAGGACGTTTTGAATATATCTGCCAGGGGCCCGGCAATTTCTGCACTTGTCCCCCTCAAAATGCGAGGGAATATCATATTCGGTCCAGGGGATTTGTCCACCTTTATTCATTGCAAGGCAGCAAGAACTTCCTCCTCCTTAAACTCCATATGTTCCATGACACTTCTATTTGTTTCCCTTCCATCCTTATTCACTATTTCAGTTTCCTGTGTAAATACTGAGGCAAAAAAAAAATAGTTCAAGATCTCCCCCATTTCATAAGGCTCCACACATAGTTGACTATGATTTTCTAGGGGGCCAATTTTGTACCTTACTATTCTTTTAATACATTTGTAGCAACCCTTTGGATTTTCCTTCACATTATCTGCCAAAGAACATTCATGTCTTCTTTTTGCCTTCCTCATTTCCTTCATAAGCATTTTCGTATATTTTCTATACTCTGTAAGTACACCTCATTTGCTCCTTGTTGCTTATAATGAATATATAGCTCCCTCCTTTTCTTAACCAGCTCTCCATTATCCTTTGAAAACTAGGGTTCCCTGTATCTGTTAATTTTGTTCCCATTCCTGGTTGGAACATACAATCTCTGCACTCTCAAAATTTTGTTCTTGAAGACCTTCCACCTGCTGGATGTGTCCTTGCCAGAAAATAATTTATTCCAATTGACTCTTCCCAGATCCTTCCTCGTTTCATCAAAATTACCTTTTCTCCAATTCAGAACCTCAACTCGAGGACCAGACCCATCCTTCTCCATAATTAACTTGAAACTAATTATATTATGGTCCCTGGACCCAAAATGCTCACCCACACATACTTCTGCCACCTGACTTGCTGGTTCCCTAAAAGATCAAGAATTGCATCTTCTCTGGTTGGTATCTCTACATGTTGATGTAGAAAACTTTCCTGTACACACTTGACAAACTCCAACCCATCCAGTCCTTTTACTGTATGAGAGTCCCAGTCTATGTGTAAAAAGTTAAAATTTCCTACTATCACAACTTTGTTTCTTACACTGGTCTGCTATCTCCCTACAGATTTGCTGCTGCAATGCTCTTGGACCATTGGGGGGGGGGGGTCCTTGTTCTCATGCCCTTCCCATTCCTCAGCTATACTTAATGCTGTCCTGTCTGTGCATAGCTGTAATATTTTCCCTGACTAGCAATGCCACACCTCCTCCTTTCCTTCCTTGCCTTCTATCCTGTCTGAAACAACAGAACCATGGAACATTGAGCTGTCAATCCTACCCCTTCTGCAACCAAGTCTCACTAACAGCAACAATGTCATAATCCCACGTGGCAATCCTTGCTCTAAGCTCATCTGCCTTACCGACTATTATCCTCGCATTGAAGTAGATGCATTTGAGACTATTTCTTTCCTGAACAACCCTGTCTTTACATGCAGTCCTTGCATGACTCTCATAGTTCTCCACCTTACTATCTGTTCTAACACTCTGGTTCCCCTCCCCCACAAGTCAAATTTAACACTGCCCCCTCCCCTCTCACCCCTCCGCCCCCACCGAAGCAGCACTAGCAAAACTACCTGCAAGGATGTTAATCCCCCTCCAGTTCAGGTGTAAACCATCCTACCAGAATGGGTCCCACCTTCCATGGAAGAGAGCCCAATTATCCAGAAACCTGAAGCCCTCCCTCCTGCACGTCTCTTTAGCCACCTATTAAGCTGGATTATCTTTGTGTTTCTCATCTTACTAGCGTGTGGCATGGGTAGCAATCCTGAGATTACAACCCTGGAGGTCCTCTCCCTCAACTCCCTAAACTCTATCAAGAGCTCCTCACCATTCCTGCTCAAATCATTAGTCCCTATATGGACTACTACATGTGGTTGCTCACCCTCTCTTCTGAAAATCGGGAGCACGTGATCAGAGGTATCATGGACCCTGGCATCAGGGAGGCAACACACCACCCGGGATAATCAATCTCTCTCACAGAACCTTTTGTCTGTCCCCCTGACTATTAAATCCCCTATCACAACTGCATTCCTTTCTTCCCTCCTTCCCTTCTGAGGGTCCAGTCCCGGCCAGAGACTCCACCATCACAACTTTTCTCTAGTAGGTCATATCCACCAACAGTATCCAAATCGGTATAGCTATTGTTAACAGGAACAGCTCTCTCTGCCTTTTCTCCTTGCCTCTCCTGACAGTCACCCAGCTGCCTTCCTCCCTTCACTTAGGGGTGACTGCCTCCCTGAAGCTCCTATCTATCACAACCTCTGCTTCCTGAACGTTCCTGAGTTCATCAAGGTGCAGCTCCAGTTCCCTAACTCGGTCTCCCAGAAGCTGCAGCTGAATGCTCTTCTTGCAGATATAGTCATCAGGGACACTGGTGCTTGCCCCTGACTTCCCACATCCTCCTGGCTCCATAACTTAATTCTTGCAATAATCACAATTAATTACGAAATTTACCACCCTTACCTTGCGAGGAGAAAGCTCTTCCTCAGTTTCCGCTCGACAAAGCCACATCAATGTCCTACTCTGTCACTGACCCACTCCAATAGTCGTCCCTCTTTTATCACTCTCTACCTGTTAACTCAATTGCTTTCTAGCCCAAATTAATTATCTAAATTGAACACACCCCGAATCAACTAATCTCTCTCTGCCTCCGTGAACACCAATTAAAGTTGAATGAAGCAGTGCCGTCTCCAGGAACCTGCAGAGTCCCAGCCATTTGGTCCAATGGATGGCATGAGGGAGTGGGCAGCATGAAAGCAGGCAGTATGAGAAACATGATGGAGTGAGCGAGCGCAGCTTGACAGCTCCACCAGCCACTCTGTGACAGCGCAGCAGGCCAATGGGGCTATCTTACCTACCTGTTTGGAGCCGCTTTCAGCTGCAATCCTTTTATGCAGGTGGATGCATCTTAATTTTTCCATTCAGCATTTCGCTCCACCTCTGACACTACCCCCTAGGTGGAGGGAATGTGGAGCAAGTTTGACCAGCCAATTCTCCTTTGGTCCTTTTATGGAGGTAAGTAGAGTGTCTTAAAGGCAGAAGAAATATGTCTTTACAAATCACTAATTTTCACTATAAAAGGGTCTTCTGATTCTTCCCTTACCAGATCCCTCCAATTTAAAAAAAAGAATGGCTAACTACAGTTATCCATATCACACCAACATATTTATACAACTATCTAGATATACATCTTCACATCCTGCCTCAATAAGGAATCAATTTTCCAATTCCTTCTCTGTTGCACTTGCTTGATCATTAAACCTTTCACACTGCTACCTCGATGTCTTCCTTCTTCCTGACCTTTGTCTCCCCTTTACCAAAGTGCATAGAATCCTTGACCGTGTATCATCCGTTTCATTTCATTGTTCTCATACTCAGGACAGGGCAAAGACAGTTCCCTGCTCCTCACCTTTCATTCCACCAGGATAAAGTTAGAAGGTTCAAGGTTCTCTTTATTCTTAAACAATACATTAAAAATGTAACATTTATGATTACTTTCACTTTTGTCTGCCATAGGACAAATAAATAGTCATCATGAGCCGGCGACGAAAAACAAGAGGGCAAAGGGAAGTAAACGAAAATCTCTTCAGTCACTGAGTGGCCATGGATTCACCTCCAGCATTCCCACAGCCTTTGCAGCCACAGCCTCCTGAGTGATTCAGCAGAAATCAGAGCTCCAGATCCAAACCACCAACATGATCAAGAAACCTTCAATGCCCGAGGCCCTTCTTGCCTTCAGCACCCTCTTGAGTCCCAGATCCAATATCTGGTTCCCATGAGCATGTCTCCAGCAGCCCGCAGTCCATGTGGGCCCCCTACAGCCTGTGTGGGTCCCTCAACCACTGAGCCTCTCGCTGAGCCTGCAAGGTCATCTCCCTTGCTTATCTTTCTTAATGGGATCGGGGTGGGGTGGGAATGTTATCCCAATTTCTGATCCCTTGCTTGCCCAGTCTGCTGTAATTTCTGACAGCTCCAAGATTCTTCACTGACACATCTTAATTTTTCCATTCAGCATTTCAAAGGGACAATTCCATTTGGAATTCCATTGATAATTTTCTTGTCACATCAACCTCTTTTCTTTCCCACTATTCAAGAACTTAAGCAGTTCTAGTTGAAACAGTGATTCATTCTCTTCCATTTCAGAAAACTGTTATCAATGGTCAGCATGGCAAGCTCAACAAAACTGAAAACAGTGATAGATTAATTTTCTATCCTGCAGGTCACAATCAGTACATCCTCTGCGATCATCCTTGACATTGGTTCCCTCTTCCACACATCGGGTTGTGTGGTGGAGATTCAACCAACACTTAGAGACGCAGACAATTCTTCAAGAAGTAAGCCGTTATTTGCAAACAAAGACTGAGGCAGCCCAAAGACTGGATTTGGAAAAGCCTGCTGCATGCTCTTTTTTATAGAGAATTTTAGATACTTATTGATAGAAACATAGAAGATAGGAGCAGGAGTAGGTCATTTGACACCTCGAGCCTGCTCCGCCATTCAACGAGATCATGGCTGATCTTAAAGTTCAGTAACCCGTCCCCACCTTCTCTCCGTAACCTTTCATACCCTTATACTGAAGAAATAGATCTAATTCCCTCTTAAATATATTTAATGAAACTGCCTCAACTGCCCTCTATGGCAATTAATTCCACAAATTCACCACCCTCTGGGTAAAGAAATTCCTCCTCATCTCGGTCCTAAACGGTTTGCCCATTATCCTCAAACCATGGCCCTGGGTTCTGGATTTTCCCATCATTGGAAACATCCCATCTGCATCCATTCTGTCCAGTCCTGCCAGAATTTTATATGTCTCTATGAGATCCCCTTTCAATCTTCTAAACTCCAGCGAGTACAATCCCAATTTGCGCAATCTTTCCTCATAAGTCATTCCTGCCATTCCTGGTGAATCGCCTCTGCACTCCCTCCATTGCAAGAACATCCTTCCTTAGATAAGGTGACCAAAACTGCACACAATACTCCAGGTAGGGTCTCACCAAGGCCCTGTACAGCTGCAGTAAGGTATCCTTGTTCCTATACTCAAACCCTCTTTTTTTTTTATTTTTTTATTTTTCACACTATAAACCATATTGATGAAGATACATACATTTTCCTTCTTGAATATATACAGTATCGTTTTCTCCCCCCCCTTCCCTCCTCCCCTCCCTCCCTCCCTCCCTACCTCTCCTCCCATTTACTTAAAGTTCAGAAAATAAGATCATTAAACCCATCAAACAATGTTGTCACTCAATAAAAATAAACAAGAAATTCCACTGAGTCAGTTCTTTTCATTCTCATCTCCTTCTGTCATTTTAGGTGATAGAAGTCCCCGGTAGGTTTTCTCTATTATGTTTCATGTATGGCTCCCATATTTGTTCAAATATTGTAACATTATTTCTTAAATTATATGTTATTTTTTCTAATGGAATACATTTATTCATTTCTATAAACCATTGTTGTATTCTCAAGTTATCTTCTAATTTCCAGGTTGACATAATACATTTTTTTGCTACAGCTAGGGCTATCATAACAAATCTTTTTTGTGGTCCATCCAAATCAAGTCCAAATTCTTTGTTTTTTATGTTACTTAGGAGGAAGATCTCTGGGTTTTTTGGTATATTGCTTTTTGTGATTTTATTTAATATCTGGTTTAGATCTTCCCAAACTTTTTTCACTTTCTCACATGTCCAAATTGCATGAATTGTTGTTCCCATTTCCTTTTTACAGCGAAAACATCTGTCAGACACTGTTGGGTCCCATTTATTTAACTTTTGAGGTGTAATATATAGCCTGAGTATCCAGTTATATTGTATCATACGTAACCTCGTATTTATTGTATTTCTCATAGTTCCTGAGCATAACTTCTCCCATGTTTCCTTCTTTATCTTTCTGTTTAGATCTTGTTCCCATTTTTGTTTAGTTTTACCATTTGTTTCCTCATTCTCCTTTTCTTGCAGTTTAATATACATGTTTGTTACAAATTTTTTGATTATCGTTGTGTCTGTAATCACATATTCAAAATTACTTCCCTCTGGTAACCTCAGACTGCTTCCCAATTTGTCCTTCAAGTAGGATTTCAGTTGGTAGTATGCCAACACTATATCGTGAGTTATATTATATTTATCCTTCATTTGTTCAAAGGATAATAATTTATTTCCCGAAAAGCAATTTTCTATTCTTTTGATCCCTTTTTTCTCCCATTCTCTAAAGGAAAGGTTATCTATTGTAAAAGGGATTAGCTGATTTTGCATCAGTATTAGTTTTGGTAGTTGATAATTTGTTTTATTCCTTTCTACATGAATCTTCTTCCAAATATTGAGCAGATGATGTAATACTGGAGAATTCCTACGTTGTACCAATTTTTCATCCCATTTATATAATATATGTTCAGGTATCTTCTCCCCTATTTTATCTAGTTTTAATCTAGTCCAATCTGGCTTTTCCCTTGTTTGATAAAAATCTGATAGGTATCTTAATTGTGCAGCTCTATAATAATTTTTAAAGTTTGGCAGTTGTAACCCTCCTTGTTTATACCATTCTGTTAATTTATCTAGTGCTATCCTCGGTTTCCCCCTTTCCATAAGAATTTCCTTATTATTTTCTTTAACTCCTTGAAGAATTTCTCCATCAAGTGTATTGGCAATGCCTGAAATAGGTATTGTATCCTTGGGAAAATGTTCATTTTAATACAGTTTATCCTTCCTATTAATGTTAGTGGTAAGTCTTTCCAATGCTCTAAGTAGTCTTGTAATTTTTTCATTAGTGGATAATAATTGAGTTTATATAGATGGCCGAGGTTTTTATTTATTTGTATACCTAGGTATCGCTTTGCTTGCATTTGCCATCTGAATGGTGATTCTTTCTTAAATTTTGAGAAATCTGCATTATTCATTGGCATTGCTTCACTTTTATTTGCATTAATCTTGTACCCCGACACTTCTCCATATTCCTTCAATTTCTTATGTAATTCTTTTATTGATATTTCTGGTTCTGTTAAGTATACTATAACGTCATCTGCAAATAAACTGATTTTATATTCCTTGTCTTTTATTTTTATTCCTTTTATTTTATTTTCTATTCTTATCAGTTCTGCCAGTGGTTCTATGGCTAATGCGAACAATAAGGGCGATAGTGGGCATCCCTGCCTTGTTGATCTGCTTAAGTTAAATTGTTTTGATATATATCCATTTACTGTCACTTTCGCCAATGGCCCCTTATATAATGCTTTAATCCAATTAATATATTTCTCTGGTAAGCTGAATTTTTGTAGTACTTTGAATAAATAATTCCATTCTACTCTGTCAAAGGCCTTCTCTGCGTCTAAAGCAACCGCTACTGTTTGAGCTTTATTCCCTTCTAATGCATGAATTAAGTTAATAAATTTACAGATATTGTCTGTTGTTCATCTTTTTTTAATAAATCCAGTTTGGTCAAGATTTACTATTTTTGGTACATAGTCGGCTAATCTGTTTGCTAATAGTTTAGCTATTATCTTATAATCTATGTTAAGTAAAGATATTGGTCTATATGACGCTGGTGCGAGTGGATCTTTCCCTGTCTTTGGTATCACTGTAATTATTGCTGTTTTGCATGAATCTGGTAAGCTTTGTGTTTTATCAATCTGGTTGATTATTTCCAGGAGGGGAGGAATTAATAAATCTTTAAATGTTTTATAGAATCCATCCTCTCCTGGTGTTTTATTATTCGGTAGTTTTTTTATTATCTCTTGTATTTCTACTATTTCAAATGGTTCTGTTAATTTATTTTGTTCCTCTGTTTGTAGTTTCGGTAGTTCAGTTTTAGTTAAAAATTCATCTATTTTGTCTTCTTTCCCTTCATTTTCAGTTTGATATAATTGTTCGTAGAATTCTCTGAAGTTTTCATTAATCTCTGTTGATGCCAATACCATTCTCTTAGTTTGTTCTGTCTTAAGCTGCCATGCTAGAATTTTGTGCGTTTTTTCTCCTAGTTCATAATATTTCTGTTTTGTCTTCATTATGTTCTTCTCAACCTTATATGTTTGTAGTGTTTCATATTTTATTTTTTTTTATCTGCCAATTCTCTTCTTTTAGTTATGTCTTCCTTCATTGCTAATTCTTTTTCTATATTTGCTATTTCCCTTTCCAACTGCTCTGTTTCCTGATTGTAGTCCTTCTTCATTTTGGTTACATAACTTATTATTTGCCCTCTGATGAACGCTTTAATTGCGTCCCATAGTATAAACTTATCTTTCACTGATTCCGTATTTATTTCAAAGTACATTTTAATTTGTCGTTCAATGAATTCTCTAAAATCCTGCCTTTTAAGTAGCATGGAGTTTAATCTCCATCTATACTTTCTTGGAGGGATGTCCTCTAACTCTATTGTCAATATCAGGGGTGAGTGGTCCAATAATAGTCTAGCTTTATATTCTGTTTTCCTAACTCTGTCTTGCATGCAAGGTGATAACAGGAATAGGTCTGTTCTTGAGTATGTTTTATGTCTACCCGAATAATATGAATATTCCTTTTCCTTTGGGTGTTGTTTCCTCCATATATCCTAAAGTTGCATTTCTTGCATCGATTTAATTATAAATTTGGTTACTTTGTTCTTTCTGTTAATTTTTTTCCCAGTTTTATCCATGTTTGAATCCAAATTAAGGTTGAAATCCCCTCCTATTAGTATGTTCCCTTGCGTGTCTGCTATCTTCAAAAAAATATCTTGCATAAATTTTTGATCTTTTTCATTAGGTGAATATACATTGAGTAAATTCCAAAACTCCGAAAATATCTGACATTTTATCATTACATATCTCCCTGCTGGATCTATTATTTCCTCTTCTATTTTGATTGGTACATTTTTACTGATTAATATAGCTACTCCTCTATTCTTTTGAATTATATGACGCTGCTGTTACATGTCCTATCCAATCTCTCTTTAATTTCTTGTGCTCCACTTCAGTTAAGTGTGTTTCTTATATGAATGCTATATCAATTTTTTTCTCTTTTCAGTAAATTTAGCAGTTTGTTCCTTTTGATTTGGTTATGTATTCCATTAATATTTAAAGTCATATAGTTCAACATAGCCATTTCATACTTTGTTTATCTTTCCTTTCCGTTTCCTCATCATCACCTTTCCTTCTTATCCATTTTTGCTTTCTTTTTTTGAACACTTTATAAGACAACATTTCTAAAACATAAAACATTTCCCTTATTCTCCTATCTAAAATTCCTTTAACCCCACTATCCCCTCCCCTTCCTGAGTTGCCCTTTATCCCTTGTCGGGCAACTACATCTCGCCTCTCCATTTGGATTTGCGAATTCACTCACAAGTGTCAACTGATTTCGCAGTGACCGTAACTCTTCCCCACCCAGCCCCCCAAGAAAAGATTTTAATTTTCATATACAACAAAGGTCACTCTCTTAATTTCCCCCCAATACTTCCTTTCTTCCCTTTCTTTCCCTTTTTAGTTCTTACCAATATTCTATTTTTTTAAATATATACATACACACATACACATACATACATATATATATATACCTACATACACACATACATATAGTTTGTGGTCATTCTTGTTCTCTTTACATATCTTCCTCTCTCTGTCTGCTTTGTAGTTGTTCTGCAAATTTTCTTGCTTCCTCCGGATCCAAGAATAGTCTGTTTTACTGCCCTGGAATAACTATTTTAAGTATCGCTGGATACTTTAGCATAAATTTATATCCTTTTTTCCATAGGATCGTTTTTGCTGCATTAAACTCCTTCCTCTTCTTCAGGAGTTCAAAACTTATATCTGGATAGAAAAAAAATTTTTGACCTTTGTATTCTAGTGGTTTTTTGTCTTCTCTTATTTTCCTCATTGCTTTCTCCAATATATTTTCTCATGTTGTATATCTTAAGAATTTTACTGGAATGGATCTTGGTTTTTGTTGTGGTTGTGGTTTAGGGGCTAATGTTCTGTGTGCCCTTTCTATTTCCATTTCTTCCTGTAGTTCTAGTCTTCCTAGGACCCTGGGGATCCATTCTTTTATAAATTCTCTCATATTCTTGCCTTCTTCATCTTCCTTAAGGCCCACTATCTTTATATTGTTTCTTCTATTATAATTTTACATTATATCTATCTTCTGAGCTAACAGCTCCTGTGTCTCTTTAACTTACTTATCAGATTCTTCTAATTTCTTTTTTAAATCCTCTACTTCCATTTCTACGGCTGTTTCTCGTTCTTCCACCTTGTCCACTCTTTTTCCTATATATGACATGATCATCTCTAATCTATTCATTTTTTCTTCTGTACTTTTTACTCTTCTTTTTATTTCACTGAATTCTTGTGACTGCCATTCTTTTACTGATTCTAGAACGCTTCCACCAGCGTTGTCTCCGCTCCATCCTCAACATCCATTGGAGCGCTTTCATCCCTAACGTCGAAGTACTCGAGGTGGCAGAGGTCGACAGCATCAAGTCCACGCTGCTGAAGATCCAGCTGCGCTGGGTGGGTCACGTCTCCAGAATGGAGGACCATCGCCTTCCCAAGATCGTGTTATATGGCGAGCTCTCCACTGGCCACCGTGACAGAGGTGCACCAAAGAAAAGGTACAAGGACTGCCTAAAGAAATCTCTTGGTGCCTGCCCCATTGACCACCGCCAGTGGGCTGATCTCGCCTCAAACCGTGCATCTTGGCGCCTCACAGTTTGACGGGCAGCAACCTCCTTTGAAGAAGACCGCAGAGCCCACCTCACTGACAAAAGGCAAAGGAGGAAAAACCCAACACCCAACCCCAACCAACCATTTTTCCCCTGCAGCCGCTGCAACCGTGTCTGCCTGTCCCGCATCGGACTTGTCAGCCACAAACGAGCCTGCAGCTGACGTGGACTTTTACCCCCTCCATAAATCTTCGTCCGCGAAGGCAAGCCAAAGAGAAGAAGAAGAGATATTCTTTAAAAAAAATATATCCATTGTCTTGCCCTTTCCTTCATCTTCCATTTCTCTGTGTTCTTCCTCTTCTTCTTCTGAGTCCACTCCAGGATCTGTGTCCTTTGCCTCTGTCCCTTCTGGTTTTCTTGTTGGTTGTTTGTTTTATTTTGTTGGGTATTTTTGGTCTTCTTATTTTTACTAGAAGTGTCTTGCTGCTGGTCTTCTTCCTCTGGGCTGGTCATCTGTTGTTTCTTTGATTTCTTTTTACTTTGTTCTTTCTTGCTCTCGTTATTTTCTGTGTTTTCCTCTTGCTGCTTTGTTGTGGCTGTCAATTTCAGCTGAGGAGATCGACTCCTCAGCTGGTCCCCCCTCCCGTCCGTGTTATTTTTGTCTTGCGCATGCGCGGTTGTGCACTTTTGTTTGGCTCCGTGAGCCATTTTGTAGTCCCGAGTTCGGGGCTTCAGCTGACCTTAGGGAGCGGGCTTCTCTCTCTCCGCGGCGGGCCTCCTTGGACAGGTAAGGCCTTCACCTTCTTCTTCCGACGTCCTTTCTTCTTCTCTTCTTCCCGTTGCTTTTGGCTTTTCTTTTATCGCTGCCATTTTCTCCACACCTTTATTTTCACTTTATTTTGGTTTTTGTGTTTGTGCCTTCGTTTTTTCACTGTCTTTTTTTAACTTTTCTGGAGAGGGCTGGAGTTCCCCGTCCGGCCACTACTCCATCACGTGACTCCCTTTTACTCAAACCCTCTTGATATGAAGGCCAACATACCATTTACCTTTTTAACCACCTGCTGTACCTGCATGCTCGCTTTCAGAGACTGGTGTACAAGTACCCCTAGGTCTCTCTGCACTTCCCCATCTCTTAATCTATTGCCATTCAAATAGTAATCTGCCCTCCAGTTTGTATTACCAAAGTGGATAACCTCACATTTATCCACATTGTAGTGCATTTGCCATGTGTCTGCCCAGTCCCTCAATTTCTCCAAATCACACTTGAGCTTCCTGACCCCCTCTTCCATGCACACAACCCCTCCTAGCTTAGTGTCATCTGCAAATTTGGAGATATCACATCCAATCCCCTCATCCAGATCATTAATGTAAATTGTGAACAGCTGGGGTCCCAGTACAGATCCTTGTGGTACCCCACTGGTCACCGCCTGCCACTCAGAAAATGAGCCATTTATCCCAACTCTCTGTCTTCTACCTGCCAGCCAGTTCTCAATCCACATCAATACTTTGCCCCCAATCCCATGAGCCTTGATTTTGGAAGCCAGTCGTTTATGTGGGACCTTATCGAAGGCCTTTTGGAAGTCCAGGTACACCACATCCACTGGCTCTCCCCCATCTATTTTACCTGTCACCATCTCAAAGAATTCCAATAGATTTGTTAAGCACGATTTACCTTTTGTAAATCCATGTTGACTCCGTCCGATCCCTTCTCTGCTAGTCATATGCTCCGCTATTACATCCTTAATAATGGATTCCATCATTTTGCCAACTACTGATGTAAGGCTCACCGGCCTATAATTCCCTGCTTTTTCTCTACCCCCTTTTTAAATAGTGGGGTAACATTAGCTACCCTCCAATCCATGGGTACTGATCCTGAGTCTATCGAGTTCTGGAAAATAATTCTTAAAGCATCTGCTATCTGAATGGCCACTTCCTTAAGTACCCTAGGATGTAGATTATCAGGCCCTTGGGATTTCTCTGCCTTCAATCCCATCAATTTCCCCAAGACCATGTCCTTAGAGATACTGATTTCTTTCAGCTCCTCCCTTGCATTAGTCTCTATGTTTCCCAACATCCTTGGGAGGTTATTTGTAACCTCTCTTGTAAAAACAGAACTAAAGTAAGAATTTAATTGGTTTGCCATTTCCTTATTCCCCATATATATTCCCCTGATTCCAACTGCAAAGGACCTACTCTGGATTTCACCAATCTTTTCCTCTTGACATATTTATAAAAGTTTTTGCAGTCGGTTTTTATATTTGCCGCAAGCTTACTTTCGTAATTTATTTTTGCTCTCTTGATTAATCCCTTTGTCTTCCTTTGGTGCATCTTGAACTGCTCCCAGTCTTCGGTTGTGGTACTTTTTTTGGCCAATTGATATGCTCTGTCTTTGGACCTAATGCTGTCTCTAATTTCCCTTGTTATCCACGGTTGAGTCACCTTTTTAATGTTTTGTACTGATTATTTCATCCTGAGTTCATTTTTCAGCCATGGCTCTCCTTTCACTCCTCCCTACGCCACACTTATCTTCTTGTAGCAGGTCTTCTTGTTTCATAATAAATCACTCGCCACTATGGTTGCCTTGACCTCTCTTATTTGATATTTTGTTTTTCTGGGTGTTTCCTTGGCCCTGTCCTGTTTGATAACTTGCTTTCCAGGTGTTTGTAACCACTATTGTTTTCTTGGATTTAAATATGTGACCTTGGGGTTAAAGACGTTTTTCTCTGGACTTTGTGTTTTAAAGTTAGCAGTTTTTGGAGTCAGCATATTCAATGCATGCTGTAGTCAGCCTATTCTTCTACACACTGTGGCTGTTAATTATATTAATGCTGCTTACTTCATAGGGTATACTATTTTGCACAGCAAATTCTATGCATGCTGTAGTTTTTTTACTTAATTACATCAATCTTACTTAATTCAAGGGATATGCTACATTAATATTTTCCATCGTTGTAGCCTTTTCTATATTGTTGGCTAGAATAGCTATTTTATTTAAACTAAAAGCTTCTAATCCACCTACTTTGACTCAATGTTTCTCTCAAATTATTGTCATGTTTAAGTTTAGAGAAAGTTAGGAGTCATCCATTTGATACTTCTATTAAATTTGAAGAGGCTTGCCGACCATTTATTAATTATTTCCATATGACTTAGTATAATTATTTTCTCTTCTGGGCTTTATATAATTTTTTTTTCTTTGTTGGTGAAGACCAGACTAAATCTTTTTTATTAATACATTCTCAGGATAGACTGTCCAGTCTTTTTTTTTTAAGATCAGGTGGAGTTTTATGTAATTTTTTTTTCTACTTTTGAAGATTTCAGTTTGAGTAGATGAGAACATATTTGTTAATTGTGGTGGAATGCTTTATGTTATATCATATGATGTGACATAGTGATTTTTCCCCTTTTTGATTATGTACTATTCTCATGTATTGTTTACCTATAATATGATTGATAAAAAGATGAAAAAATGACATTGGGCCCCACAAGATGTGTACTCAGATCCCAACTATTCTCCCTGTACACTCACAACTGTGCAGCCAAGTGCAACTCCAAATCCATCTATAAATCTGCAGATAACACCACTGACAAAGTGGATACAGAAGTGAGATAGACAGATTTGTGGCTTGGTGTGTGAACAACAGCCTGTGCCTCAATGTCAGGAAGACCGAGAGGCAAACCTTACTCCCCAATCTGCAAGAATAGTGCTGATGTGGAAAGCATTCCTAGGAGTAAACATCTCCAGTGACTTGTCTTAGTTCACCCATGTTGATGCAATTTCAAAGAAAGAGCATCAGCTCCTTAATTTCCTCAGAAACCTGAGGAAATTTGACAAGTTACTTGTGTTACGTACCAGACAGCAGCAATAGAAATTAGGCCAGGCAGTGTTACATTTTTAAAAATAATTTATTTAAATTTTCACACAAGCTTGTATAGCCATATACTTTGTAAGTGCCATCCTGGCAGATTGTATTCAAATTTACATACACTCCATTCTCATTATTGACTGCATACACAAGCTTGCGTCTTTTCCAGTCTATCCCACCCCCCCCCCCCCCACATATAATGCAGGACAGCTCATTCAAACTTCGATCAACAATCGAAAACTTTACATCAGGATAATAAATAACAATTAGGGAACAGGGATTGTCACTGTTCGGTGGGTGATCGATGGGCCGATATATATTCCTGACACTCCTTGATCGGGATTAGTACAAGGGAGAGGACACCATGGCAGGGAATGGGGGAACCAATCACTGCCATAAGCCTATGTGGCGCATGTACAGCTGCCGACTCCTTCAAAAAGTGTCATATTTGTTTCTCAAATTATGTTACCTTCTCCAGGGGAACACAGCTCTGCATTTCCATATTCCATTGTTTGATACAAAGACTAGAGTCGGACTTCCAAGTTGCTGCAATGCACTTCTTGGCCACTGCCAATGTGATCAACACAAATTGGATTTGAAATTTGGACAGCTTCATTGTAAGCTTTATGTCCATTATGTTTCTCAACAGGAACAACTCTGGTCCTGTGGGAATTGTTTACCTATGATTTTCTCTAGGACTTGGCCTAGATCTACCCAAAAAGGCCTCACATGACCAGGTTATATGCACAAACGTCCCAGTCGCCATGCCGCATCTGAAGCATTGGTCCAAGAGTTCTGGTTTTGACCTGTTTATTTTCTGCAGCATTAGATAGAGCTGGTGCAATAAATGATATTGCACCATCCTGTACCTTGCATTGATGACTGTGGTCATGCTATCCCAGCAATAGTTGGACCAGTATCCCTCATCAATTACAATACCTAAGTCTGACTCCCATCGTTCCCTCAATCGGGTCTATCCGACTGGAGCAGGAAATATATTGCAGAAATGAATATTTCCACTCCCCCTTCAAATCTATGGCATTGCACCGAGGTAGGGCCATACTTGGACCCAATACAGCCCGTAAAAAAAGATCTTATTTGAAGATAGCAGTGGAAGGTCTGATTTGGCAAATCATATTTATTTTTGAGTTGCTCAGACGACATCAATTGTCCCTGTTCATAACAGTCCTCTATGCACCTGATGCCATTATGGCACCAGCTGTTCAGGATCTTGTTACCTACCATTAATGGCACTAATTTATTAGGAGTTGGGGCGCTTTTGGGGACAGCTCCACTTTTATGTTCAAATATTAGTTAATTTTGTTCCAGATATTAATCATTTGTTTTAATGTGGGGCTGCCCTTCTTTCCTGACAGCAATTTAGCATCCCATTTATAAATAAAGTCCTCTCGCCCACCAGGTTTAGATCAATTTGTGCCCAGGATGGTACACCTCCTCCCCAAAAGAGAGAGGCGATGTATCTCAACTGCCCAATAATATTTTTTAAAGTCTGGCATCCTCAATCCGCCTAGACAGTCGTCCCATGTTAATTTTTCCATAGACACTCTTGCCACCTTACCATTCCAGAGAAACATTCTGACCTTGTGTAGCAGCTGTTTGAAGAAACCCCGGGGAAACAGCACAATGTCTGAAAATGATACTGAAATCTTGGCAACACATCCATTTTGATGCTGTTAATCCTGCCCACTAATGTAACAGGCAGGAACGTCCATCTATTTAAATCCTCCTTGACTCTCTCCAGCAAGGGGGCGTGACTTAATTTGTATAAATTATTCAAGTTGCCATCAATATTAACTCCCAAGTATTTGATCCCCTCCTGTGGCCACTTTAAATTGCTATTTTCTTTAATTTGGCTATAATTCCCCTTGGTGATTGGCATCACCTCACTTTTTCCCCCAATTGATCTTATACCCGAAGAGTTTCCCATAGTCCTCCAATACCAGATGCAGTCAAGGCAAAGAAGTTGCAGGATCTGTAAGATATATCAGTGCGTCAGCAGCAAATAAGTTAATTTTCTGCTCCTCCTGGCCCACTCTATAACCTTTAATGTCTGGATCCTGGTAAATGGCCTCAGCCAGTGGTTCCATCACTAGCACAAAGAGAGCCAGTGATAGCAGGCACCCTTGTCTACTAGATCTGATAAGTGGGAAAGCATTAGTCGTAATCTTTGCCTTGGGCGCATGATATAGCGTCCTAATCCAATATTGAAAAGTTGGCCTTAACCCCATCTTCTCCAGCACTTGAAATAAAAGTTCTCACTCCAATCTATCAAAAGACTTCTCTGCATCCAAGGAAACAGCCAATCCCTTCTCATTTCTGATTTGTGCCAGATGCATTACACTCAACAGTCTGCCAATGTTATCTGCTGCTTGGCTCTCCTGCACAAAGCCTGTCTGGTCTTTATCTATTCATTTTGGTAAATGCAAAGCAAATCTGTTTGTCAGGGCCTTGGCAAGGATCTTATAATCAGTATTCAGCAGGGAAATTGGTCTATAAGAAGAAGGCAAAAGCGGATCTTTACTATTCTTTAAGATTGCCATAACAATCACCATTGCAAAAGATTCTGTGAGAGTCCGTGTCTCCCTTGTCTGGTCTATCACCTACATATACAGAGGCATTAGTAAATCCTTAAATTCACCATAGAACTCAGATGGGAATCCATCTTCTCCCGGAGACTTGCCAGCTTGTACTGCACTCAATGCTTTCCCCAGCTCTTCCTCTGTAAAAGGAAGCTCTAGTTCCTCCTCCTCTGGTCTTAAATTTGGGAGAAACAATCTCGCCAGAAACTAGTCCTTTCAATTAGAATCCCCAGTCAATTCAGACATACAATCCTTCATAGAATTCTCTGAAGGTCTTATTAATTTTTTTTTGGTTTATATGAGATCTGGCCATTCCCTGCTTGTATTGGATTGATTGTTCTAGAGGCTTGTTCTGCCCTTAACTGCCAAGCAATGACCTTGTGAGCTCTTCCCCCTACTCATAATAGTTTTGCCTCAACCTCGCAAGGGTCTTCTCC
This sequence comes from Narcine bancroftii, assembly GCF_036971445.1. Classification (NCBI taxonomy): domain Eukaryota; kingdom Metazoa; phylum Chordata; class Chondrichthyes; order Torpediniformes; family Narcinidae; genus Narcine; species Narcine bancroftii. The sequence continues at coordinate 434,994,709 of NC_091469.1, forward strand.
ATGTTATACGTCTGAAGCGCATAATATTCCAATTTCTTGTTTGTAAGAGCTCTACAGTGGTCCTCTGAGCCTGATTTCAGAAAATCCTTCTCTAATTGGGTAATGTCCATTTCCAATTCTTCCACCTCCCTCATATAATTTTTCTTGACCATTTTTGTGTGCCCAATTATCTGGTCCCTCAAGTATGTCTTAAGGGTGTCCCACAAAATGAATTTATCTGAAGTAGATGGGCAGTTGGCCTCACAAAACAGGGCTATTTCAGCTCTTAATAAGAGTTCTTAAGCTACAAAACTCTGGATATTTCAACAAGTGTTAAGACACCACCTGTGTGCTGTATCCTGCTTATCTGGCATTTCTATAGTCAAAATCATGGGGGGGGGGGGAATAGTCTGAGAGAAGCCTTGCCCATTCTCAGCTTCCATGGTCCTACCCTCTATATGGGCTGAAGCCAGAAAAAAATCTATTTTAGAGTATGAATCAAGTTGCTTTGAGTAAAACGAGTAATCCCTCTCTCTTGGATGCTTTTTCTGCCACACATTTATCAAATTCAGTTCCCTCATGCAGTCAATGGTAGCTTTCGCCACTCTTGTCCTAGTTATTTGTTTGGTGGATTTATTTAGCACTGGATCCAGACTTAGATTAAAAGTTGCCTCCCATTAGAATATTTCCATTTGCCTCTGCCAATCATAGGGAAATATCCTGTATAAATTTTTCATCATCATAATTGGGGGCGTAGAGATTCAATAGGGCCCATGATTCTGAATATATCTGTGTACCATAACAAATCTTCCTGCTTTGTCTGTAATCATCCTCTGCACCTGCACTGGAACACTCTTCCCCACCAGAATTACTAGCCCCCTTGCCTTTGAGCTAAACAAGGAGGATATGACCTGACCCACCCATCCCCTTTTTAGCTTCTGATGCTCCTGCTCTGTTAAATGCATTTCTTGGAGGAAGGCCAGATCTATCCCCATTTTTTAAATGTGTGCCAAGAACCTTTTTTGTTTCACTGTTCAGTTTAAACTGTTAACATTGAAAGTAGTGTAGTGGCAGCTACACTGTTCGTGAAAGAACACACACAACCAGACGGGTTGAGCTCAGTGAGCAGACTAGTTTATTGTAGGCTGCTGGGCTGTACTTATACTCCCAGCCTGGACCTGGTTGAGAACCATGCTGGAGGGCGCTGTGTCATACGGGCATCACGTGGTCCCCCAGCATGGGCTTCTGAGCCCTGTGCTCGGAAGAAGGGAACACCCCCGATGGCGCCATTTTGACCAGGTGCCCCACCGCATGGCATACAAGTGGGCCCGGTTCATCTGCCAAATGGTGAGCCACCACACAGCCCCCCCCCACCCCAGAACCAGTGCCAATGTCCTTTGTCGCCGGGTGGCCTCGCATCTTGGGCTGGGCTATGACCACGGGCTCAGTGGGATCGAGGTGCACTGGCTTCAGTCTGTCCATGGTAAACAGCTTCTGCCTGCCACCAATGTCCAGAGTGAACATGTGGAGCTGGAATGCTGTGCAACCCTGTACGGCCCCTTGTATGGTCACTGTGGAGGTGCCGCGGTTGGGCCCCACTGAACAAAAACGTACTCCACGGAAAGCAGTTCGCCGGGAACAGAGACAGGCGGGTGCCATGCCTGGGCGGCAGTAGGGGTTCGAATGAGTTCAAGTGTGCCCTGAGGTGAGGAAGTAGTTCGTGCGGCGACTGTTGTGGATTGTGAGGTGCGTTGACGAACTCACCAGGTAGTGCCAGTGGTGCACCATAGACCAGCTCAGCAGATGATGCCTGTAGATCTTCCTTGGGAGTGGAGCAGATCCCCAGGAGCACCCAAGGCAGTTTGTCCACCCAGTCGGGACCAGTGAGGTGGGCCATGAGTCCCGACAAGGTCCATTGGCCTGCGGGTCGTAGGCTGTGATGTGGTGTAGCTGGATCCCCCATCTGTGCCCAGAACACAGATGTGAACTGGGCGCCCCGATCACTGGTGAGGTGACCTGGGACGTTGAACCGGGTGACCCAACCATGCAACAGTGCTCGGGAGCAGGAGTCGGCGGAGGCATCTGGCATCGGGATCGCCTCAGACCAGTGAGTGGTGGGGTCCACCATTGTAAACAAGTAACAGTTGCCCCAGGAAATGGGTAAGGGCTCGACGATGTCCATGTGAATGTAGCTGAACCATTCCCGGACGTGCTCAAACTCCTGTATAGGCGCCCTGGTGTGCCTGTGCACCTTGGGCGTCTGGCAATGGGTGCATGTTCTGGCCCAGCCTGTGATATGCTTCCGCAGCCCATGCCATATGAACCATTCTGCCACCATCCGGACCGTGGACCTGATGGATGGATGTGAAAGGTCATGGATGTGACGAAAGACCTGCCTGCGCCACTGCTGGGGAACCACTGGTCATGGGGCACCCATGGAGATATCACACAGGATGGTGCCTTCGCCGCTCAGAATCGGGAGGTCTCAGAACTACAGGCATGTGATGGCGGTCTTGAAGGCCTTTGTCTTCTCATCAGACTTCTGGTCCCGGGCAAGCTGGTCGAAGTCGAGGACGGGCATCAGTGTGCAGATGGCTGGTTGCAAGTGTGCATCGGCAACCGCATTGTCCTTCCCTGCCTTGTGCCAAATGTCGGTGGTAAACTCTGACACGAAGAGGTGACACTGCTGGCGGGCCGACCAGGGATCCTTTGCCATCGCGAGCGCCTGGGTGAGAGGTTTGTTGTCGGTGAAGATGGTAAAAGTCCTCCCCTCCAAAAAATAGCACAAATGCCGCACCGCCAGGAACATGCCCAGTAACTCGCAGTCGAAGGCACTATACTTGCGTTCTGGCGGGTGGAGCAGGCGGCTGAAGAATCCCAGCAGCTTCCAATGCTGCTCCAGGACGGCACCGATGGCTGTGGCAGAGGCATCGACTGAGAGTGCCATATGCAGGTCAGTGTGCGGGTGGGCAAGGATGGTGGCCTTCATGAGGGTATCCTTGGTGGCCTCGAATGCGGTGCAGGCTTCTGGGTTGCAAGTGAGCGTTTTGTGCTTGGCTGTGATGAGGCCGAATAGCGGCTGTATGATGTGTCCAGCTCCCGGGATGAAGCAGTTGTAAAAGTTGACCATACCAGTGAACTCCTGCAGCCCCTTGAGGCTCTCCGTGCACGGAACTCCCTGATAGCAATGACCTTCGCAGCTCCTTCGGCCGTGATGGTATGGCCCAGGAACTGCATGGACTCTTTCCTGAACTAGCACTTGGCCGGGTTGATGGTAAGGCCGAAATCGGCCAGCCGGGAGAAAATGGCGCGTAGGTGGGCCTTGTGTTGTACCTGGTCCTTGCTGGTGACGAGGATGTTGTCCAAATAAATAAAGATGAAATCCAAGTCCCTGCCCACAGAATCCATGAGGCGCTGGAAGGTCTGAGCGGCGTTCTTGAGCCCAAACGGCATGCTCAGAAATTCGAACAATCCAAAGGGGGTGATGATGGCTGTCTTGGGTATGTCCTCAGCGTGCATTGGGATCTGGTAATAACCGCGCACCAGGTCAACCTTGGAGAAAACCCTCGTACCGTGCAGGTTGGCCGTAAAGTCTTGGATGTGAGGGATGGGGTAACGGTCAGGAACTGTTGCCTCATTGAGCCATCGATAGTGTCCACAGAAACACCAGCCGCTGGAGGCTTTTGGGACCAGGTGGAGCGGTGAGGTCCATGGGCTGTCGGACCACCAAATGATCCCCAGTTCTAACAGGTCCGAAAACTCCTTCGCCACCTGGAGTTCGTCAGGCAGGAGCCGGTGTGACTTGGCGTGAACCGGTGTGCCCTGGGTGGGGATGTGGTGGAACACCGCATGGCGCGGTGAGGCAGCAGAGAACTGTGGCTTGAGGAGTGTCAGAAACTCATTCAGGATTTGCTGGAACTCATCTCTGGGCCTGCTGATCGTGGCCATCTGCGGTTGCTCCGAGCAGAAGGTGTTGAGGCAAACAGCCTGGAAGGCATGGCGTCCACCAGGCATTTACATCAAATGTCCACCAGAAGCCCATGTGCGAGGAGGAAGTCTGCATCCAGGCTGGCACTCAGGAGGGACGAGACGGTGAACCTCCACACAATGGCCCTCATGATTTCCACGACTGCTGTCCCGGTTGACCTCCTCCACATCCTCATTGGAGCTCGTTAGTCCTGACTTCACGCTGGCTCTACTTGAGCCTGCTGCTCCCCGACTCAATGCACCACTAGTGGACCCCACTAGTGGAAACCTCTGCTTGGTGCACAAACATACGAGCTGTGAGGGAGAAGCAGCTGTCCTCCCTCGCTCCTGTTCACCTGCTCCCCCTCATCGCCTTCTCTGCCACTTGGGACCATTCCTCTGCTCTGGGTACAGCTTGTTTGTGGAACTCCCATTGGTGCTGAGGTCAGTGGGGTGGGGGTGGGGGGAGGGGGGGTTGCATCCTCCTCGATGGCTTTCGGGTTGGCACTGCCATTACTCCTGACATGAGGCACCTCCACTTGCTTCGGATCCTTGTTGGGCTGCCCATTTCCTCGCTGTATTTTTCCTTTTTTATGTTGGTTTAAGCTTCCTCATCCTCTTTTTGTATTCGGACAGGACTTTTTCTCTTTTATGTCCTGGATTTTGGATTTTTAATGCTGTTTTCTGGTCTAGGTCTGGGAGCTCTTAGGATCTGCAACCTCCTAGACTCTCACCATCAGGTGACCCACCCCCCATTTAAAATAATATTTTAAATTATTAATTAACAATAATATAACACCTTATCTAACTTATGTACACTTAACCCCCAAGAGTGAGTGAGTGTGTGTGTGTGTCTGTGTGTGACGCCTTTCTCACTACAATTCAGGTCTAATTCTGGAACGGAAGCATAAAGGTCAGCTTCAGAAAATTCAATGTTGACACATAGGTTTTACATTGATATAACAGGCAGGCTTTAGATCAGGGGTCCCCAAACAATTTATAGTCAACCCTTCACTGATTAAGTGGTCCCTCAATGACCCCCAGGCATGGAATTCCGGCATTGGATGATTGTTTGCTGGGCAGAAGGGGGAGGTGATGGGGGCTGGACCCAGGGGTAGGCTGCACTCTATGGGGGGGGGGGGTGGTGTGGAATGGACATGGGGTGGGGGGGGCTGGTTAGGGGTGCTGGGTAGGGTGGCCAGACATCCAGTTATAGGCTAGACAGTCTGGCTTTTGAGCCCTTTATCCTCCATCCGGCACCACCTCAAGCTAGATATTAATTTGTCTTCTATTTGGGGGTGTAGGCCCAATACCCCTAAATGGAGGACAAATTAAGGAGCAATAAGGGCCCTTGTTAAATGCAATGTCCCGGGGTCCATAGGCCACATGTGCTGGCTGGTGCACGTGCGATGAGGGTGAGTTGTGACGATGGTGCTCGAAGTGCTGGCTGATGCATGTGCCATGAAGTGGGAAACATGGCAGTGGTGCACAAATTATGGTGGTAAGCCTCCCCCTTCCCCCATGGGGAAGGTGGGATGGTGTGGAGGCGCTATTTTAAATTGACCCCTCTGAATGTTATCGACCCCATGGCATTTATCAACCCCCCGGATGGTCCCATCGACCCCTAAGGGTTGATATCAACCACTTTAGAGACCCCTACTTTAGATGGATGGTAAGAAGTCCATGAAATAGGTGGGAGAGACCAGAGTGACAGACTGTTTACAAACTCACAAAATCCTTATTGAGTGCTTCCAGAAAAAATGTCCTTTTCTTTTAGCCACAGTGGGGTTCAACAATTCCCCTCAGAAGTGACTTTTCCTTTTCCACGATGGGATTCAACAAGTCACCTTTGGCCACGATGGGATTCAACATATCCCGTTTCTAAGTGACCTTTCCTTTTTTTGGTCATAGAGTGGTATTCTCATTCCCCTTTAATATGGAGAAATCAAATTTTCTAACTCCACACAGGGCCACATTCAGCACAGTATCACTTCAAAGGACACTTCTCCAAGTGCTGTCTCCTTAAAATGGCCACTACTCATTTCCCAATAACATGGGGAAATCAGACAGTGTCTATAACAACACACGAGGCCACTTCAGAACTATTACGTACAAGAGCTTTGGTCCACAGTATTGCTTCCTTAAAATAGCTCCTGAGCAACTGTGTTCTCTGTAACCATCTGTTGGTTACATGGTCTCTGCACCTGGGTTTTCTAGGGCCCCTTCCCTTCTCTTCAGTCCAATTTAGGAACATGCCTGTCTGTCAGCTTAGTCAAACTCCAAACCTGTAGAGTTTTGTTAAATTTTTTCTTGTAGCCGACCGCTACAAAGAAACACACACACACACACACACACACACACAGGTGTGGCAGGTTAAGCTCACACATTTATTAGGGCTGGAAAAGCTGCTTTTATACTGTTCAAGTTCCCACCATTTTTGCTGATTAACTGAGTCAGCCATATGAATTAAAATAGTGGGCGGGAACATCCATGCCTTTCTTCCCCAGCCTCTTTCTGCTGAGTTAGCTGGGCAGCTTGACCAACAGCATTTTAGGGCTCTTGGTTTGATGCTGCCCCAACTTCTACCCCCACTGGCTCAATTGTCCAGGACTTGCTTTAGCGATCTCTATCCGCGTCTGCTGCAGTGTGATGTACCGGCCCGATCTCCGCAATTGTGGGCCACCACATGACCCCGCCCCCCCAGAACCGGTGTTGCAGTCTATAGTGTCCATAGGTGTTATCCCCAAAGTCTTTTGTGGTCTGCCTCTGCGTCAAGGTGTTTGTGTCTCCGCGGGTTCTGCTGGGTCTGTGTCGGCAGGCTTGAGCCTATCTGTAATGAAGACCTTTGGTTTACCACCGAAGTCCAGCTCGAAGGTTGCTCCGTTTTTCCGGATGACTTGAAAGGGACCTTCGTATGGCTTCTGCAGCGGTGAATGGTGGGGTCCTCTGCATACGAACACATACTCACAGTCCTTGAGTTCTTTCGAGATGTTGGGTTTGGCATGCCTATGTCTGGAGGGTGGGATCGGAGCCAGGTTACCGACCTCTTCGTGCAGCCTGTCCAAGGTGGTCGTCTCCTCCTGCTGTCCTCTGGCCTGTGAAACAAAATCCCCGGGAACTGTGAGTGGGGCTCCATGGACAAGTTCAGCGGAGGATGCGTGGAGGTCTTCTTTCGGCGCTGTCCAGATGCCCAGTAGTGCTCGTGGTAGCTCGTCCACCCAGTTGGGGCCCTTGAGTCTGGTCATGAGGACGGTCTTGAGGTGCCTGTGGAAACACTCCTGTGGTGAATCTCTGCTGAGCTGTCAGTCTCCCTCTTGCATTGTCTTGCCTTACGGACATTGGCCATGTATTATCTCTACCATTAAAGACACTCCCCTTGGGAATAACTGTGTATGCACCCATTGTCTTTCATTATTGTACCATTAGTTTCTGCTAATAAAAGCCATGATTATTGTTTGACTACATCATCTTCGTCTACTTCATTAACTGGCACTTCAGCTCCAACATGCCATTTGCTTGCGGGTGGTATGCCGTCGTATGGTGTAGCTGAGCGCCCCACAGGTTGGCAGTGTTGGTCCACAAACTGGAGGTGAACTGTGCACCTCAGTCAGAAGTGATGTGCTGTGGCAGCCAAATCTTGCAATCCAGGACAAGAGGAGTGCTTTGGCACAGAACCTGGTGGATGTGTCGGCCAGGGGGTTGCTTCTGGCCACCGAGTGAAGCGGTCGACCACTGTGAACAGGTAGCAGAAACCCTAAGACTGGCAAGCGTCCCACTATGTCCACATGAATGTGGTCAAACCTGTGTTCCGTTAGCTCGAAAGGCTGTTGGGGTCCTTGGTGTGTCGCTGCACTTAGGCTGTTTGGCACTGCGTACACGCCTTGGCCCACCCACAGATTTGTTTCTGCAATCCATGCCACACGTACTTGCTGGCCATCAGCCGGACCATAGTCCTGATGAATGGGTGTGCCAGCCCGTGGATGGAGTCAAAAACTCATCGCCTCCATGCAGTTGGAACAATAGGTCGAACCTGCCCGGTGGCCAGGTCGCACAGGAGTGCGGTAGTACCTGTGCCGACCGGAACATCCTGAAGCTGAAGGCCTGTGACAGTGGTCCTGTATGGTGGGGTCTTGTCATCCTGCTGCTGGGCCTCTGCCAGTGCTGCGAAGTCCAGACCGTTGACCAGGGATTGGATGTTGTGTCTTGACAAAGACCACGATGTCTTTGCCTGAGATGTGCTTGACGTCGGTGGTGCACTCCGAGATGTAAGACAGTGTCTCTGTTGGCAGGCTGACCAGGGATCGGAGATTTCAGCCAGGGTGAAAGTCAGTGGCTTGTGGTCTTTGAAAGCCCTTCCCTCAAGAAAGAACCAGAAGTGGTGAATGGGTAAGTACAGCACCAGCAGCTCTCTATCGAAAGCACTGTACTTTAGTTCAGGGGACTGCAGATTCTATCTGCTGCTCCAGGACTCCACCAATCGCTGTTCTTGAGGCATCGACTGTGAGGGCCATGGGTGAATCTGGTCTGGGGTGGGTCAGGAGTGCAGCTTTGGCCAGGGCTTCTTTGGTTTCCACAAATGCACATACGAATTCGTCATACCAGGTCAGGTCCTTCTCCTTGCCGGACATCAGGGTGAACAGAGGGTGCATCACTCAGGCAGCTGCTGGGATATGAATGCCTTTCTTCCCCAGCCTGTTTCTTCTGAGTTAGCTGGGCAGCTTGACCAATGCCATTTTAGGGTTGTTGGTCTGATGCTGCTCCAGCTTCTATCCCCGCCGGTTCGTTGTCCTGGGAGTCGCTTTAGCATTCTCTGTCCACGTCTGCAGCTGTGTGGTGCTGGCCCGATCTCTGCAATTGTGGTCCACCACATTCTCTTAAAAGTGACAGTCACATACAAAAGGAAACTGAACTGAAAATGGAAGCACATAATATTTGACCCCTTAACAATTGCTAAAGGTGCATCATCGAAAGGATCCTTTTAGTGTGCATCACCGTACAGTACAGGAACTACTTTGTTGAAGACCACAAGAAACTGTGAAGGATTGTGAATACAGCTCAGGCCATCACACATGCCAGTGCATCCCACCTCCCCCCCCCCCCCCCCCCCCCACCACCACATTCTCCTCACTCCCTTCATAAGGTTTGGATGATGTCTCTCATTGTTTTATTCTTGCTTTTCAGCCTTATGGCTTATTTGACTTTCATTGGCATAACTCTGGTCCTCATGTTAAAAAAGAACAACTATAGACTTCAAAGGTGATCAAAAGCTTAGAAGCAATTCATGCTCTCTTATACCTGCACTAATGAAGTAATTAAACATATCTGAGTATTCACAAACACCTATGATGCCAAATGTCCCAAACATTATGGTGCCTGGAAATGAGGGGATTATGTATAAAAAGTGATGTAATTTCTGTATGGTCAAACCAAAATGTATGCAAACAACTATGAATAAAATATGGAATATGCACTTCAATTACATGTGAATTTTTTGATTACCAATTTAAAACTGTGGAGCACAGTGGCCAAAAAAGGGAAAAAGTTTCTTTGTCCCCAAACAATATGAAGGGCACGGTATGAGATGCCTTCAGACGTGCTCTTAAAACCTCTATTATTGGATATTGGTACATGTGACAATAAACTTGAACCATATGATTGGTTTGCAGGACATCACCATTCAATTAACAGTGATGGTCCTGAGTCTCATGCTGCTTGGCATTTTAATCCTCTAACCCACTCTTTCACTTATCACTCTGACATTGCACTGTCCTAACAAAGCCCAATGTAAGCTCAAGTCATACAATGTTCTCTCCTGCTTTAGTCTCACTTCCACACATTAGACACACCCATCCTATCCATGTCGCTATTAAAATGTTTCTTAATGGAAGGTAATGAACCTGCCTATACCACTTTGTCTGCGAGGTAGTTCCAGATCTGTTCCCCTAACTATTGAATTTTCTATCACTACAGCTCACTTCTTACCCCTCCCCCTTCCCCCCACCCCACTTCACTTCTGAGCCAGAGGTTCAGACTCCATGCCAGAGCCACTGTGGCTTGTCCTTGATTGGTTGTCCCCCTCAACAGTATCTAAAACAGTATTGAGGGGAATGACTGCTCTGCTGACAGTCACCCAGCTCTCTGCCTCTGGAGTGACCATCTCTCTGTAACTCCTGTCACTCCCTTTGGCCTCTCTTATGATCCAAAGTTCACCCAGCTCCAGTTCCCGAACAGGTTGTAATGCGCTGCAAAGGTGGATGCACTTCTTGCAGATGGTCATCAGGGACACTGGTGACTTGCACATCTCACAAGAGAAATGCACCGCTCTCATGGCTGCCATTCCCTCTGCTCTCCCTGCCACAAGGCTTTACCTTATCTACTTTTCTTTTGGATTTAAATCCTTTATTTATAAGTACACAAAACTTCTAACCATCTTCTTTAATATTCTCTGAAAAATCTTTAAGTAATGTTCTATGTGGTTGATTCTTAATAACAAAATATTCATATAAAGTTAATGATGGTTTAACGATCTTTAACGTGCTAACTGCTCAATTTTCTTTAATGCTGGCTTGATGATGATGATGGTTAAATGTATTTTAAACGGTCAAAAGAAATTTTTGATGCCTAATTCACCCTTCTAAGATCTCCAACTGATGACTCACGCAGGGAAACCTATATTTAAAATCCCACCCGTGCATGCTCCTTTGTGTATGCACCAGCCCCGGCTCCAACAGTTACTGCTGGGGCTGAGCCAACCACACAAGTGCCAACATGCTCCTATGGCACCGCTAATGGTGCCTGCCTTCACTTATGCGGCTGCCAGCACCCGTGCAGTAATCAACATGGCTGCACAAGCCCTACCCGAAGGTTGGTAGGCCGTGGGCGGCAATGTAGATGACCTTATCTACTTTTACCTGAGCTTTTAAATGGAAGCCTTTTCTCCAATATAGCTAATACTCTTGCCAAAGTCTCTTGAGACAAAGCCTTTGGTCCCACTCTTATACTGGAACACTCATACAATGAATATGCCACTTAAGCTTCCCCACCCTTTATTGGCTAGTTACACTCACCTTTTACCTGCACTTTTTGAAGTGTCTCTCTCTCTTAACTCCTGTCGCTGGTAAAGAAACTTGCCAACTCAGCACAAACATTTTAAAGTGTTCTTCCAGAACTAAACAGCGCACAGATCTCATAGCCATACTGGGAAGTTCTTGAATAATAATGTGGAGGAGTGTGGATGGGGGGAATGGCAGCTGTATTTGCTCTCAGCCTGTCACCAACATAAAAACCATTGAAGCTCTTAATGCATAACTGATATTTTTCAATCCTAGATCTCTTTCACTCTTCATGACACCCTTTGAAGCCAATTTATTTAACAAAGCTATTTGTCATCTCTCCTAATATGTCTATTTAGGCTTAGTACCAAATTATGTCTTTTGGTAGTTCAGTAAAATATTTTGGGATTTCACAATATAGAATGTAATAAAATATACTTATAATTGGAGCTGCAATTCAGTATACTGTTCTCAGAAGAAGGTACAAACACAGGAACATAAAAACAAGGAGCAGAAGTAGGCCACCTAGCTCCTCAAGCCCGAGATCATTCAAAATGACTGATACATCACAGATATCAGCTAGAACCAATCAGTACCAGTTCCCCAGTGATCCTCAATTTTTGAGTTTTCATTATTTATTCCCCCTTTAAATAGCTCAGGGGGCCTAGACTCCACAACCCCATGAGACAGAGAATTCCAAAGATTCATGGAGTTTCCAATTAATATCTTCAAGTCAAACACAGGACAGGTTACATGCAGAATAAAGGTTATTTAACTCAGAGATGCACACTTAACTTCAACAGTGTGACATTTCAAAATAATCCATATTGGTCTGTACCCTAAGACTACCAAGTTCTAAGATAGCCTTTGATATAACCCAACCTAGTTCAATACCCTGGGAGAGGCCTTTAATCTAATCTCATGATGCAAGATATTGATCCAAAACTTCGACAATGTTTTGTTCTTCCACCCAATGCTGCTTAACCAGCTGACATCCTCCAGCAGATTGTTTTTTGCTCCAGATCCCAGCATCTGCAATCTCACATCTTCAATCTCAACCTACTTTACCATTCCGTGCTCCCAAGAACTGTTTTATATCACAACACGCAGGAAATACTTGCATGTAATTAAGCTGATAACTGTATTGCATTTGAGTTTTGTGTAATATAAACTACAAAGTAATTCTGTGTTTACCAAATATAATAAATAACAAAATGAAACATTTGCTAGTACTCTTACATTTTACTAACCATTCTGTAACTTGAAAGGAGAATTTTAACTCAAAATGAAAATTGAATATGAGGAAAATGGAAATAAAATCTAAGTTGACTCATTGTTTTTTTAAAACAGTAGGTAGGTAGCATTTTATACATCCTCAAATCAAGACATTAAAGTGATCAAGTAGAAACACTAAAACCTTACTGGAATTTTTGCAAAACTGGAACAGATATAAAATGGAGTCAGTACATTCTGTCCTTATAACAAATATTGCCCTATATTGCTTTAGAAACCGAGAAAGGATGACAAGGATGATGAATGGGTAAACAATGCTAGGATGTGCTTTGATGGGTCATTATCCCACATATCTCTATCCAATTCTGGAACCTTCTGTACTGAATGTTCTGTAAAACCTGAAAAATCAGAGCCACTCTCTTCACTGGTTTGAAATAATTCAAATAAACTTCTAGGTGGTGGCAAATTAGGAGGCTTGTAGTCACATGCTAAACAATTTTCTTTTGAAAGTGCACTTTCTTCCATTCTGTGATACTGAGCCTTCCTTTTACTTCTTCCATAACCAGCAGAAAATCTCACTTTCCTGTACAGTTTCTCACAGGGTAAAGAGGAGCACGCAGAATGAACTTCAATTTTTTCATGAGCGATGGCAGCATTATATGGATTTGTTATTTCCCACGCCAATCCTTCTCTTACATCTTCATTGCCAAAATTCAGTTGCTTCTGTAAAGGATCAGATGGATGTTTAATAGGAGCCATTGCAATGAAAGATGAACCAAAATCAGGCACCCTGCAATACTCATTTTTCTGTTCCTTGGACTTTTCCTGTAAATAATTCTTTGATGACCTCTGCAGCTGACTGGTAATTATGTTTTTGTCATTGTTAGAACATATAATGAAATCTGGCCTTGGCCTATTTCCACCTACATCTTTGTCAAATGGATGCGTACGTGAGAATTCTTCAGCAACAGACAGTGATCTCTCTTTGTCTGCCAATCTTCCAAAATGATGCGACTCTTCGGAAGTACCAAGTTTTGAAATCATGGAACAACCTTCCTGTGTTTGGCACAGAGACTTGCAACAGAGACTCCTGCTTTTTGTCAGACTTTCAGAAGTAACTTTGCTTTCTCTGAAGGATTTGCGATCAACAAAATTGGACTGATCCCCCATCTCAGAAATGGTAACATGACTTGGTGTAGACAAAGGCAACAAATGGCTTGGCGAATTTAGAGTGCCTGAAGATACAATTTCCTTTAATTGAAAAGACAAACTACTTGGTTTATATTCCCATCCACTAACACATTCATTATTCTTTACTCTCCATGATACTGCAGATCTATCTCCATCTGCAGGCTCTTTATGTGGTCTTTGAAATTCATCCGTAGTATTGATCTTGGTGAAAGCTTGTGTGTGTACATCAATTGTGCACTTTATCCTAAGCATAAACAAAATACTTTCATTTAAATCATATTTGGATATACAAATTCTTCAATTATCATGCAAAAAGTTAAATTCTCTTAATGGTGTGACTGATCTCTGCTAGGTCACTGAAAAAAAAAACACAGATGTTTACAATTACAACATACAACAGACATTTGGATAGATATATTGATAGGAAGGGCTTAGAAGAATATTGTCCAAATGCAGGCCAATGGGACTACCCCAGAACACCAATTTAGTCAGCACAGATGATTGGGCCGAAGGTTTGTTTCATGCTGTATGATTTTGAGGCGTTTCACCATTTTTGAAGGGATTTAAAGAAGCAGCAATTTAATTTAATGCAAATTGGACAAAAATAGCCCCCTGATAGGTTAGCCATAAAAGCATTTTTGGACGATCACAGAAACTTGTGAGAAAATTCCATTCAATAATTCAATAAAAGTAAGTATTTAAATATGAGAAAATGTGTGATGAAATAACTGCCTTTATAAATATGAAATAACTTTTATAAATAAGTGGGTTAAATAAACAAATTTCAATCAATTTTTGATTGGCATATATTAAGGAAGCAGCTATGAATATTTAAACATTACATTAATCATGAATAGGTTTTAACAAGGCCAGTATATCAGTTTAACTCAGCCCACACATTTTGTTCTTCTTTTCTATTATGGACAAATCTGCTATGCTGTTCCACTATTTACTTATTTTCTTATTGAGGCAGTAAGAATCAATCACATCAATGTATCCAGATTCACATGTGATGCAGTCAAGGCACAGATTGAAGAATTTCTTCCCTGAAGGACAATGTATAGCAAATAAAATTTTACAACTATCCAGATGTTCGAGTTGTCAACTATTTTTTAAAATTCCACAGCTAATATGTTAGAGCATAAACATTACAGCACGATGTTGTGCTGGCCTATATAAACCTACTCAATAAACTAAACCTTCCTTGATTTTAATTGCATCCTTGTGCCAGTCTAAGTCTTTTAAATGTCCCTATTGCACCAGCCTCCAGTACCACCCCTGGCAATGCACTCCTGTCACCCACTACTCTTAAGTAAAAATCTTATCCCTGACATCTCCCCTAAAAACTTTCCTCCCCGCATTTTGTATCGATGCCCTCTGGTGTTTTACAGCCTCACCTTGAGAAAAAGATGCTTGCTGTCCACCTTATCTATGCCTCTCATAATCTTGCAGACCTCTATTAAATTACATCTCATCCTTCTTTGCTCCAAAAGGAAAACTCCTAGCTCTACTAATCTTGCCTCATAAAGCACATTCTCCAATCCAGGCAACATCCTGGTAAATGTCCTCTGCACCTTTTCCACATCCTTCTTGTAATGAGGTAAGCAGAACTGAACACAATATTTCTAGTGTGGACTTACCAGAGTTTTATAGAGCCGTCAATATTACCTCCTACCACTTGAACTTAATCCCTCGACGAATGAAGGCCAGCATACCACAGGCCTTAAATACCCTATCAACCTGCATGACAACCTTAAGAGATCTATGGTGTTTGACCCCCAAGGTCCCTCTGTTCTTCCACACTGTTAAGAATTTTGCCATCAAGCATGTACTGTGCCTTCAAGTTTGATCTTCCAAAATGTATCACTTCACACTTATCTGGATTCAACTCCATCTGCCACTTTTCCCCTCAACTCTACATCCTACTTATATCTTGCTGTAACCCACATCAACTTTCAACACTATCCACAACCCCTTCAACCTTCGTGTCATCTGCAAACTTACTGACCCATCCCTCTACTTCTTCCAGGTCATCTATAAAAATCACAAAGAGCAAGGGGTCCCAGAACAGATCCCTACAGAATTCCATTAGTCACCAACTTCCAGGTAGAATATGTTCCATCTATTACTACCCTCTGCATTCTGCAGGCAAACCAATTCTGAACCCACACAGCCAAGATCCCGTGCCTCATGACATTCTGAATGAGTCCACCATTGGGAATTTTGTCAAAATTCATATACACCACATCTACCATCCTATCTTCATTAATTTCTTTTGTTGCTTCCTCAAAAACCTCAATTAGGCCCATGAGGCATGACCTACCCCTCACAAAGCCACCCTGACTATCCCTGAGAAGGCTATACTTTTCTAAATGCTTGTAAATCGTGTCCCTAATAATCCTCTCCAATAGTTTGCCCAGCACTGACACAAGACTCACGTCTATAATTCTCAGGATTCTTCCTATTTCCTTTTTTAAACAAGGGGTCAACATTTGCCATTCTACAATACTGCATAACCTCCCCTGAAGCCAAAGAGAATGCAAAGAGAATTGCCAGGTTCATTACCCAGCATGGCCTCTCTGGTCGGCTTGTTCACATACTGTGTCAGGAATCGCATTTAGACGAATTCTGCCCCATCTATCCCTTTTGCAGAAAGCAAATGCCAGTCAATATAAAGAAAGTTGAAGTCTCTCATAACAACAACCCTGTAATTTCTGCACAATTCCAAGATCTGCCTATTTATTTGCTCCTCGGTATCCAGAGGTCTATTTGGGGGCCTTTTGACTACTCCCAACACAGTGATCACTCTTCTCCTATTTCTGACTTCCACCTACACTGACTCAGTAGACCAGGGGGTGTCAAACTCAAATTCACAGAGGGCCAAAATTAAAAACTTGGACTAAGTCGTGGGCCAAACTAAATATTTATTGAAAATTTTCAACAACATCTGCATGTTTTCTTTCAACCTCTGTAATGTTAAACTTTTTCTTATTAAAATAAATGTTTAATAATAGTTTTGGTTAAACTCTTTCCAGAAGAAGCATTAACAAATGAGAAATAACATATTCAATAAATAATATTTTTCTATAGCCTTTAAGCTCCTTTTAAATGTATTTTTTTTCACAAGCCAACAAGTCAAAAAAATAACAACTTGCCTCAATGAAAATCCAACTATGAACAGTCCAAAGTTAACCAAAGAAAATGTGAATCCAAGCTTAGCTTGCTACACTGTGATTTACTCTGATGCACCTGGATCTAAACCAGATACTTGGCATCTCTTCTTAGATGCAAGTTCATCAAACTCTGGGGTCAGAGTTTTCCTCCCACCTGTCTTGAAAGGTCCTGTTTCCTGTCTTTCATTTGGCCATTTTCCGTAAGGGGTTTATTACATGTGAGTTGGGCGACAGGTCGCAGATGCTAATGAAAGTAAAGAGAGGAGGTGGGGGCGATTAGCGGGCTGACAGGCTGGCGCCAATGCATTTGCAAAGCATTCTGGGATTTGTAGTATTAGCTGTGCATGCACTATACTGGCGCGGCAGCCAGCGGGCCAGCTCTAAAATATATTTGATATGATCTAGCGGGCCAAATATAATTATATCACGGGCCAAATTTGGCTCGTGGGCCTGAGTTTGACATGTGTGCAGTAGACAGTGCCTCCACAATGTCCTCCCTTTCTGCAGCCGTGATACTATTCCCAAATAGTAATGCTACACCCCCACCCCCACTTTTACCTCCCTTTTAAAACATAAAAACACCAGTACCTGCATCACCCAATCCTGTCCTTGTGACAGCCAATTCTCTGTAACGACCACAACATTGTAATTCCCTATACTGATCCATGTTCTAAGTTCATCTCCCTTATTCCTAATACTTCTTGCATTGAAATAAACATATTTTAAACCCTTCAATTTATTATATTTATGCTTCCTTCATTGCCTATCCTCATCAAACTCATTATACATTGCATCAACCAATCCAATTGTCTCCTACCACTCCGGCCATGATGGTACTTCCTATGCAGGCTTTTAAGTTTGCTAATAACTTGGGATTTGTCATGATGAAACCCCTTTTCCCTCAATTTTAATGCCACATGATCTAATATTGGTCCATCTTTCATCGTGGCAGTTGATTTTGTTCTCTGCACGGATGGTGAGGAGCTTGCGAATCTCAAATTCACTCCAGTGGGCGGACATCGTGGCCATCGGATGCTGATAACTGACTGACTGTTATTTTCAAATTTGAAAATCAGGCACCAAAGTGTCGCACGCCTCATCAAACATCATCACAACGTCATATTCATTAGTAGAGTGGGTCCCAGAATGTCTATGGTGCAGTTTACATTGCAGGCGGTTCACAAAAATTACTAAGGGCCAAGGCGAAAAAAAAGGGGACTGGAATGCACCCCAATTCTGGTTCCACGCTTTTTACACAACATGTGTTCCAAGAAATAATGAATAATTTCCCAGAACGAAGTGGCTGTGTAAAAGGCACAAGTGAAGCTATTTAATATTCCTGGCTTGGCAAGTGGTTAACAAAGGTAGGCTGAATAGACTGATGAATGGAATGAAAGCTGAATGAACAATTGGAGACGTAGTAACGACTGAAAGATTACTTCCGCTCTTTGAGTGTATGATTCCAGGATTGATACCTTATATTGACCTAATGCAAAGCAGAAATAACATTGCTTACCTTTTCATCTTATCTCTTTGGAATTCAACAAAGTCACAATCAAACTGGGAAATTATTTTATCCACAACATTAAATTCTGTGCTCTCCGAAAACTTTCTATGATGCTCACTTTTTAGATGCTGAAATTAAAAAAAAGGATAAGGCAAAAATAATGCAACAATAACAGAATTTATCAAAGCATTGAAACAAAGTAAAAGCAGGATTAATTAGGCCATTTGGCCCTTTAAATCTGCTTCAGCATTCAATCTGATCATGGCTCTCATGATTTAGGATCATCATCAATCCTGATGATTTATGCAAGCACCCTGTTCCCTCTCTGACCTCATCCATTTAGCTTTGAGAAATAAATCTACCTCATTCTTGAATAAATTTAGGAACTTGGTCTCCTCTACAAGAAGATTCCTTTTGTTTTTGAATATTTTATTTTAATTTTTCCAAGACTCATATAGATAGCACATATACATGATATAAATAGCATTTTAAAATTAGAGTCTCACATGGTCGCGCAAATCTCAACCCCCCCCAAACTGCTAACATTAAAGAAAAACCAAATGTCCCAAAAAAGGAGTGTTTGAGCATGTCTTCATTAATTAGTCCATATCTGGATCATCCTTGGAATTCAACATTATTAACCTAATGTAGCTAGCTACTACAAGATATGGCTCTGTGGAGCCTATAGCACAGGAGAGGTTATAACTGCATGCAGGTTAGCTCAGAAAGAACTCGCTGTTCCCAGAAAGAACAACATGAACCCCAGTTAAGTGAAGTTAATGCTGAGCTTTATTCGGCTCACTGCCCTGCTTTTATTCTAAAGCTGAGGGGCGTGGTCAAAGCCCCCTCAGCGCTGATTGGTGCATTTGTGGTCTGCTATCCTTGATAGGCCATTTAGGCTCCTTCAGTTGTGGCCAACTGGAGGGCAGCAGTGCGGGCCCTGTGCAGCCTGCTGGATCGTTGCATTTGTCCTTCATTTTGTGCACCATCCTGAGGGGGCTGCCACGCTATATTATTTAAACCTTTATGAGGAAGTTAATTATATCCTTAAGCCATATGATTCAAGTAAGGTTGCCATATTTTAACAAACACATCATATTTCTTTTTAGATTAGGTTATCTCTTCCCGGGCGGGGAGAGGGTGGGGGCACAACTTTGCATTTCCATATTCCAGTGAGTAATAAGTAGGGGGGCGGGGTTGTCAGAATTCCATCTAACAGCTATACATCTCCTGGCTACCGCTAGTGCAATCCTCACAAACTGTATTGGATATTTTGATAGTTTTGTGCCAATAACCATTAGATGCTCTAGAAATCCAGTTCTGGTTCCAATGGAAAATCCATTTCTAGAATTTTTGTCAAAATACCTGCCAAGACATAACAAAAGGATCTTACTTTCACGCATAGCCAAGTTGAATGTATAATTGTTCCAACCTCTATACCATACCTAAAACACGAGTTATATTATCAGAGCACATTTTTGAACAATATTGTTCTTGAATCCTTTCTTCCACCTTTCCCTTGTTTTGTGCAAGCCTGGTTTTGGGCTATTGCTCTACAATAGGAAATACATCTTAGGTATAAATTTACTTGTGATCTCTTTTCGAAGAAGAGCTTCCTTCATGTCACTACACATTGCCAGGGTCGTTCGTGGCTGGTCCTAAACTACACATTGGCAGGGTCATGCCTGGTCCTAAACTACACAATGGCAGGGTCGTGGCTGGTCCTAAACTACACATTGGCAGGGTCGTGGCTGGTCCTAAACTACACATTGGCAGGGTCGTGGCTGGTCCTAAACTACACAATGGCAGTGTCGTGTCTGGTCCTAAACTACACAATGGCAGGGTCGTGCCTGGTCCTAAACTACACAATGGCAGGATCGTGGCTGGTCCTAAACTACACAATGGGAGGGACGTGGCTGGTCCTAAACTACACATTGGCAGGGTCGTGGTTTGTCCTAAACTACACAATGGGAGGGTCGTGGCTGGTCCTAAACTACACATTGGCAGGGTCGTGGCTGGTCCTAAACTACACATTGGCAGGGTCGTGGCTGGTCCTAAACTACACAATGGGAGGGTCGTGGCTGGTCCTAAACTACACATTGGCAGGGTCGTGGCTGGTCCTAAACTACACAATGGGAGGGTCGTGGCTGGTCCCAAACTACACATTGGCAGGGTCATGGCTGGTCCCAAACTACACAATGGCAGGGTCGTGGCTGGTCCTAAACTACACAATGGCAGGGTCGTGGCTGGTCCTAAACTACACAATGGCAGGGTCGTGGTTGGTCCTAAACTACACAATGGGAGGGACGTGGCTGGTCCTAAACTACACATTGGCAAGGTCATGCCTGGTCCTAAACTACACAATGTCAGGGACGTGGCTGGTCTTAAACTACACATTGGCAGGGTCGTGGCTGGTCCTAAACTACACATTGGCAGGGTCATGCCTGGTCCTAAACTACACAATGGCAGGGTCGTGGCTGGTCCTAAACTACACATTGGCAGGGTCATGGCTGGTCCTAAACTACACATTGGCAGGGTCATGCCTGGTCCTAAACTACACAATGGCAGGGTCGTGGCTGGTCCTAAACTACACATTGGCAGTGTCGTGGCTGGTCCTAAACTACACAATGGCAGGGTCGTGGTTGGTCCTAAACTACACAATGGCAGGGTCGTGCCTGGTCCTAAACTACACAATGGCAGGATCGTGGCTGGTCCTAAACTACACAATGGGAGGGACGTGGCTGGTCCTAAACTACACATTGGCAGGGTCGTGGTTGGTCCTAAACTACACAATGGGAGGGTCGTGGCTGGTCCTAAACTACACATTGGCAGGGTCGTGGCTGGTCCTAAACTACACATTGGCAGGGTCGTGGCTGGTCCTAAACTACACAATGGCAGGGTCGTGGCTGTTCCTAAACTACACATTGGCAGGGTCGTGGCTGGTCCTAAACTACACAATGGCAGGGTCGTGGCTGGTCCTAAACTACACAATGGGAGGGTCGTGGCTGGTCCTAAACTACACATTGGCAGGGTCGTGGCTGGTCCTAAACTACACATTGGCAGGGTCGTGGCTGGTCCTAAACTACACAATGGCAGGGACGTGGCTGGTCCTAAACTACACAATGGGAGGGTCGTGGCTGGTCCTAAACTACACATTGGCAGGGTCGTGGCTGGTCCTAAACAACACAATGGGAGGGACGTGGCTGGTCCTAAACTACACATTGGCAGGGTCATGCCTGGTCCTAAACTACACAATGGCAGGGTCGTGGCTGTTCCTAAACTACACATTGGCAGGGTCGTGGCTGGTCCTAAACTACACAATGTGAGGGTCGTGGCTGGTTCTAAACTACACACTGGCAGGGTCATGCCTGGTCCTAAACTACACAATGGCAGGGTCGTGCCTGGTCCTAAACTACACATTGGCAGGGTCGTGGCTGGTCCTAAACTACACATTGGCAGGGTCGTGGCTGGTCCTAAACTACACAATGGCAGTGTCGTGGCTGGTCCTAAACTACACAATGGCAGGGTCATGCCTGGTCCTAAACTACACATTGGCAGGATCATGACTTGTCCTAAACTACACATTGGCAGGGTCATGCCTGGTCCTAAACTACACAATGGCAGGGTTGTGGCTGGTCCTAAACTAGCTCTTAAAAATGATCTTAATTGAAGATAACAGAAGAATGTTCTATTTGACAAATCATATCTATTTTGTAACTGTTCAAATGTCATAAATTGTCCTTGTTCATAACAATCCTCGATATACTTGATCCTTTTACAGTGCCAAGTGTCCAGCATTTTATTTCCTAATGCCACTGGTATTAACTCATCTTGATACATGGGTGTTTTTGAAGATTTTAGATCTATACATTTATTAATTTATTGTACAACAAGCTTCTGAATGAAAATATCTCCTGGTCTTGATTCTAAATTACATATCCCAGATCCAGAGGCTGTGATATTTTGTTCTGGAGTCCCCAGCAACATTCACTCTACAACTACTCTTGACCCAAAAGATCAACAATTCTTTTCCCCTTGCAAATGCAAATGCCCATTGAGTTTCCCCAGCAGTTTTTTTTTGTTCCAAATTCCAGTATTTGTAGTCTTGTGTGTAGGCATCTACTCTGTCAAGTCCAGTTACTTTTTTTGGATTTTGAAGATATCCAGGCCTAAATTATGATTTTATGTATATGCACAGCATCACGATAATTGGGACATCCGACAACTACCCTGGGTGCTATTCTGATGCCAAAAACTCATTCTGTTAAATCTACTGCAGGGTGTGTAGATACTCCACAAAACTCCCCTGATTTATGTTGTTACAATAATATCTTTGTCTCTTCTTCTTTGGCTTGGCTTCGCGGACGAAGATTTATGGAGGGGGTAAATGTCCACGTCAGCTGCAGGCTCGTTTGTGGCTGACAAATCCGATGCGGGACAGACAGACACGGTTGTAGCGGTTGCAGGGGAAAATTGGTTGGTTGGGGTTGGGTGTTGGGTTTTTCCTCCTTTGTCTTTTGTCAGTGAGGTGGGCTCTGCGGTCTTCTTCAAAGGAGGTTGCTGCCCGCCGAACTGTGAGGTGCAAAGATGTACGGTTTGAGGCGATCTCAGCCCACTGGCGGTGGTCAATGTGGCAGGCACCAAGAGATTTCTTTAGGCAGTCCTTGTACCTCTTCTTTGGTGCACCTCTGTCACGGTGGCCAGTGGCGAGCTCACCATATAACACGATCTTGGAACGGCGATGGTCCTCCATTCTGGAGACGTGACCCACCCAGCGCAGCTGGATCTTCAGCAGCGTGGACTCGATGCTGTCGGCCTCTACCATCTCGAGTACTTAGGGATGAAGGCGCTCCAATGAATGAACAACAACATTAACCCCCCCACACTTTACGGGTAGTGGCCAAAGCCACAAACACACAAGATTCAGTAGAAGTCAATCCATTTTTCTCCAACTCCCCATAATACTTATTTTGACTTCAGTTAATTTCTTTAAACCAGATTAACATCATCTTAATCAACTTTATTTACATTTCAAAAGAAGTTTCAAAGTCCTGCTTGCTGCGCTGGCCTCTGGTCAAGTTCTTGACAAGTATCTGGTAGAACATCTGCATACTCTTGTGCACGTACAGAGTTTGTGAAGAATTTATTCAGTCCTCCTTGTACAAAAACCTTAAAAGTCGCAGGGTAGCGCAAAATGAAGCAATAACCTTTTTTCCACAAAGTGTTTTTCACCGGGTTGAATTTTTTTCCTTTTCTTCAACAATGTCAAGGTGAAAGAAGATCTTGTTTCCATTATATTCTCATGGACCCTTTCTTTCTTTGGCTTGTTTTGCTGCAACCTCTAATTTTTTTTCCCCTGACTTGATAACAAAAAAACCTTATCAAAATAGGCTGTGAGCCTTAGGGCTCTATAGGCCCTCTCTATTTCAATATCTCCTTGAAATTCATCCTGTCCAAAGGTTCCTGGGATCTTCTGCAAAAAGGTTATTTAATTATCCCTTTTGTCACCTTCTTTAAGCCCAACAACTTTGATATTTTTTCTTCCACTAAAATTCTCCAGAGTCCACTTTTTCACACAATTACTTGTTAACAACAGCAAGTGCATCAGTAGAATTTTCCATTTTGTCCATTCTTGAAACTTTTGTATTAAAATCTACATTCTTAACTGTCTTAGACTTCAAATCTTTTTGCAAATTATTAACTATATTATAAATTTTGTTAGTTTTTTCATCTGATTTTCTAATATCTATACTTACTTGTTTCAGCTCTTTCATAATAATTAAGCATTCTGTACTCAATTTCTGAATGTTAATTGGCATTTTAGATTTGATACCTCTTTAACAACAGCCCCTGCTTCTTCCTCTTCGTCGCTGGCCTGGCATTTTGTTGTGAAACTAGTTTGTAGAGGCAGCAATTCAAACAGGCTGCCTTCATTAGCAATCTGTTTACATTCCAGTGATCTGCGCATGTGCGACTCCTTCTGCATGCACAGTTACGCGTCTTCATCTTCCTCATTTTCCCTCAGATGTTGCAGCTGCATAAGCGCTGCAGTTTGTTGCATTACCACTTTTGGAGCTCTTGCCAGAGGACTAGAAGTCTTCACCACAGTGCTCAGATCCATCTGTAAGGTTGGCCTTTCTTGTGGTCCTTGTTTTTTTTGTTACACTCTGACGGGCCAGTGACATCTTTTTTTAGGTGACATTTGTACGGTAATCTCTGTCTATTTAAGAACAGCTTCCAAAAATTTGATCACTGTCTCTTCACTTTTGTTTTTCCACTTTTTTTCCCCCTGAGAGCTAGATTCCTACGTCCTGGCTCTACCTCATCACGTGACATCCTCCTCAGAATGCCTTTTGAATTTTGTAATTATACTCACTTCTCTAACCCTCTGGCAGCTTGTTCCAGATACTGACTGCCCTCATAATGAAAACATTGATATTGAGGTCCCTATTAAATTTCTCCCACTTCACTTTAAACTTGTGTCTTCTGATTTCAAGTCCAAGTCCATCCTGATTTTCTTTTTATATTGAATTTTTTTTCAAAAATTATACATCGTAACATTTTAAATATACAAACGTTTTCTCACAAACACAATCAACAAAAACAAAACACTCCCTCCCTCCCTTCCATGCATTCAGATCCGTTCACCGTCAGAGCTTACATATATTTTAAGTATATAGAGTACAGTTGGGGAAACTATATTTTTGTACATACAATAGTTAGTTTTATACCCTTTTTTGTTCCTTTTTATTATTGTATCTGGGCCTCTATGTGGTCCAGGTATGGCTGTCAGACCTTTATAAAAGTGTCATATTTATTCTTTAAGTTATATGTGATTTTTTTTCCCCCCAAAGGTATACAACTATTCAATTCTGGAGTCCATTGTGCTATAAGTAGAGGGGAGTCAGACTTCTAAATGAACACGATGCATTGTTTTGCTATCTTCAGTACTATTTTTATTAGATTTGATATTTGGCCAATTTGTCACTCATTTCCATTAAATTATATAATAGATATAGCTCCAGGTTGCCTTTGAAGGCCACTCCTGTTATCTTGGTTATTTTTTCTGTGATTTGTTGCCAAAATGGCCTCGCTTTCATGCACAACCATATGGCATGTAGAAAAGTTCCTATCTCAGTCCGTCTTTCCTGTTTTTCTAAACCATCCAAATAATCACCTCTCAGCCTCCCATGCCATAGGCATTAAAAACCCAGCCTATCCCGACAACCCAAGCCTTTCAGTCTTATTAACATCTTGCGGATCTTCTCTGCACTTGATCGACTAATTACCATCCTTTCTCCTTTCTCCTTTGGCAAGGAGAACTACATACTGCATAGTCTCGCTATTTTACAGCTGTATCAAGAAGTCTCAACATTTTCTCCTCAAATCCCCCACCCATTGAAGCTGAGCACTGCCAAATGCCTTCACTACCATTATGGCAGATCTTTTCTCAGTCATTTATTATGACAATAGTCTTAATGGTCATTAAGTTATGATAATAGTTTTAATATTTACAAATATACAGTTTTAATTTTTTAAAAATTTTGATTTACTATTTTTCCAAGTAATTATTTAATCAGTGTTGAACAATGTCATTTTATTACAATATTTTCAATAGTATGCTATGGAAATACAATAGAAATATTGCAACACTTACAATTTTTAAATCTTCATATTTCATCATGCAACATTCACAGTAACCTTTCTTTTTCTTCTCTTTTAGAGTTTCTATTATTTTTGTATCCATTTTGCAAGCTTGTTCACTGCATGTCATTTTGTGACCTTTATTTCTGGTTGTATACAAAGAAATACAAGTATTAAATGTGATGGAGGGTAACTTTATGCCACATTTTTAAATATAAAATTACCTTCTTTCAAATTTTTGTAGATTACCTAGTAATTCCTGCCACTTCAGTTCTGAGAAATTACATCATATGGTTCAATCTAAAAAAGTGACTTAAAAAAATTATCCTCTCAGAATCCTTTTGAAGTGATGCATCTGTTTAGGCATTGTTCCATTTGATTATGTCAAGTCACACTTTTGGGATTTAATCCCATGTATTTTAATTTAGTTCAGTTTAATCTCTTCAAGCCAATTCAAATTCAAAATCTAGAATAGACATACTTGAGGAAGGATGTAATGCCTTTGGAGGTGGTGCAGAGGAGGTTCACCAGGATGAAGGGGTTGAGGAGAGATTGAGTCAGCTGGGACTGTACTCACTGAAATTTAGAAGAACGAGAAGGAATCTTATAGAAACATACAAAAATATGAAAGGCACAGATAACATAGAGGTAGGTAAGTTTATTCCATTGCTAAGGGAGACCAGAAGTAGGAGACATAGCCTCAAGATTTAGGGTAGTAGATTTAGGACAGAGATGAGGAGGAACTAATTTCCCCCAAAGGGTGATGAATCTGTGGAATTAACTGCCCACTGAAACAGTGGAGGGGACCTCAGTGAATATTTTTATGACAAGATTGGGTAGGTAAAGGAATTAAGGGATTTGGGGAAAGGGCAGGTAAGTGGAGATGAGTCTATCATCAGATCAGTCATGATCTCATTGAATGGCAGAGCAGGATCGACAGGTCGGATGGCCTATTTCTGCTCCTATTTCTTATGTTGTAAGAGCCAGAGAATTCTTTTGGCTTTAACTAGATTAGTTTGAATTAAAAACAGATAATGCCAGAAATACAAAGAAAATTAGTCAGCACCTGTGGAAAAAGTTCATATTTCACATTCATAACTTTTCATCAGAACAGACCCAAAATGTTAACTTTGTTTCTCTCTCTGCAGATGCTGCCTGACCAGCTGAACAGTTCTAACCTTTTTTTTCTTTTTCAGATTTCAAATATCTTTACAACCTTTTTTCTCAGATTTCAAATATCTTTACAACCTTTTTTCCTCTTATTTCAGATTTCAAATATCTTTATAACCTTTTTTCAGATTTCAAATATCTTTACCTTTTTTCCTCTTATTTCAGATTTCAAATATCTTTACAACCTTTTTTCTCAGATTTCAAATATCTTTACAACCTTTTTTCCTCTTATTTCAGATTTCAAATATCTTTATAACCTTTTTTCAGATTTCAAATATCTTTACCTTTTTTCCTCTTATTTCAGATTTCAAATATCTTTACAACCTTTCTTTCAGATTTCAAATATCTTTACAACCTTTTTTCTCAGATTTCAAATATCTTTACAACCTTTTTTCACATTTCAAATATCTTTACCTTTTTTCCTCTTATTTCAGATTTCAAATATCTTTCTAACCTTTTTTCACATTTCAAATATCTTTACCTTTTTTCCTCTTATTTCAGATTTCAAATATCTTTACAACCTTTCTTTCAGATTTCCAATATCTTGAGCATGTTTTTTTTGTATAATGGTTTGTATAAAAACAATGGCAAGTATGCAGTAAAAAAGTTATTTAATTCAGTATAAAATGGCATAGCACATCATCAATCTACATGTAGGCACTAAAACCAAAGTCAAATTCTGGCAATAAGAAGTAGGCCATGGTTTCAGTATTAATCCTAGTTTCTCTGATAATAAACTATCTCAACAATGGATATTTTTGCTGAAAACTTAATCACTTCTATGAGCGAGGAAGAGAAGATCTTTTCCAATCTATTTAATGTCAACAGTGCAGGCAGGACCTGGCAGCAGCATGCATAAATGTAAACAAGAAATCAGCAATACAAACAAGAAATCAAGGTCTAGTGCAGTACACAAAAATGCTGGAGAAGCTCAGCAGTTCAAGAAGCAGACGATGAAGATGAGTCTACATCTAGAAGATCATCTTGAGAATAGTCTTTTCATTTAAGAAAAGATGTTAATGCATTGATAAGAGCTCAAATCATCAAACAGACAAGTCTTCCCTCCATCAACTCTATCTTCCCCTCCTACTGCCTTGGGAATATTAAAGAACATGTACCATCAGACACATTCTCTACAAGCTCTTCCCTTTAAGCAGAAGATACACATTTGAAATTAGATGTCTCCAGTTTCAAGGATAGTTTCATTCCTTCTGCAAATAGATTCTTGAGCGGGAGTCATTGAAACCTGTTACTGTCATCCTCTTTGGTACCAGGATGATGGTGGTTGCCCAGCAGATGTTCTGTTCTTGCTGCTAGCATCAGGAAAAAGGTATTGGTGACACAAGATTCATACCATCAGGTTCAGGAACAACTGCTACCCCTCCACCATCTGACTCCTCAATAACAAATTCAATCAGGGACTCATTTAAGGACTCTTATTTTAGCACTTTGTTTTTCCTTTCTGTATTACAGTTGTATATATTTGTTCATTTGTTTACATGTGCACATCGTGCACAGTTATTTTCTGCACTACCAATAAGTGGTGATTCTGCCTGGCCTGCAGGAAAATAAAATCTCAGAGTTGTATGTGCTGTCATGTATGTACTCTGAAAATAAATCTGAAATCTGTCTTGAAACCTGTGGGGACAATGGATTATTGCAGTGACGTTTTTAAGATGTCCATAAAGACCTCCATCAGTAGTCTGCGCAGTTCTTGGGCACCTGACCAGACATGATGGCTAGTCCTGCTGCCTTGTGGGAGTTCACCTTGGATAGGGTTCCCCTTACCTTAGCCATGGCTATACAGGGGGCCCATTTATCAGGGGTATACAGAGCGCTCTTTGGTATCAGCCTGTTTTTCTTGTTGAACCGTGCATGGAAAATGATAAGTCTGTCCAGAAGGGAGGAGGCATTGTTTTTTGAGTTGCAAGTTTGTCTTGTTTTCTGTTGCAGTTTTGATCTCTTGCCACATGTGCCTTGTGTCGCCGGTATCACACAATTACCTATGGATCTTCTGTGCATAACCATGTTTTTCCTTTTGGATTACATGCAAGAGTTTTGCCTTTCCTATTCCTATTACCATCTTGTCTTCTGTCCTGCAGGCAGCATTACATAGGAACATAGGAAGTAGGAAAAGGAATAGGCCAAAAATGGCCCATCGAGCCTGCTCCGCCATTCAATACGACCATGGCTGATCTAATTTATGACCTAACTCCACCTACCTGCCTTCTCCCCATATCCCCTAATTCCTCTATCATGTAAAAAAAACCTCTGTACTTCATGTAAAAAAGCTTTAAGAAGTGCCTGGACCTCTTCATCCAACCATGTTTTTTTGTCAGCTAATTTGATTTGATCTGTGACATCCTAAATACACTTTCTAATGTAGCCAATCACTGAGCTTGATCAATCCTTGATGTTTGCATGACCATTGTAGGCGGTCATCTCCCTGAAACAGCTCCAGTCCAGGGTCTCAAAGCAGATGTGTAGTTCTAATGTGAGCACACCAACACCACCCCACTGCCCGCCACCCCCCTCCCCCACCACATCTTAATCTCCCAGTGAACTGAATTAGTTTGTTTTGCCAGCAGTCTGTATGCCAGGGTTAGTAGGCCTGATACATAATCCAAGATAGGGGCAAGGGGCAGCCTTGTACATAACAGGGACGTTGATGTACACCCGATCCAGGGTGTTCTCTCCTCTCATGGCGATGTTTACATGCTGTTGTAACCATGGTAGAACTGCTTTCAGGTTGGCATGGTTGAAGCCACCAGCTACAATCTGGGCTTTGCAGATGGCACTGTAAAGCTCCTTCATTACTTCAACCTCATTAGCTGAGGCAGAATTTAAATTACTGTAATCAGCATGACCGTTAATTTCCTGGGCAAGTAGAAGGGTCTGCATTTCACCATCAGGTTCTCTCTCTGCTCAGCAGGTCTTTCCAGAAACAGCAGTTGCTATATGTCCTGAGGGAAATAAGGCCATCCAGCTGGATTGCTGAATCTGGAAAGGAGTCCTGGAGTCATGCTTCTGTAATCACCAGAGTACAGCAGCCTTGCAGTTCTTTCTGGTTTATGTGCAGTCTTAAGTAACCCAATTTTTTCTCCAGTGTTCTTACATTTGCGAGTAAGATTGTTGGGATTACAGGTCTGAAGGGATTCTGTCTAATTTCAATGCCAATCTTGTTTGCCGTGCTTCTGCCTTCTCGCACAGCACTTCTGATAGCCTTCCACGCACCTCCAACAGCCTTTCTCAGGTCTCCAGCGATCCGCTCTGCAGTTTAATACAGACTGGCCCTCTTGCTATAGCAAGCTAAAACAATTCACGTGTCTATCCAGAAGCCTCTTAAATGCTACCATCACACCTGCTTCCAACACTACCCCTTGGCCCACTCAAAGCACCTACCACACTGTAAAAAAAACTTGCCCCACCTATCTATTTGGACTCCCCTCAGCTCCTGGCACACCAGAGACAACAATCCAAGTTTGTCCAATCACTCGCACAGCTCATATCTGCTGATCCTGTCAGCATCTTGGTAAATCTTTTCAGAACCCTTTCCAAAATCTCCACATCCATCCTAACCTTCTAATCTATGGACCAATTCACCATTCAGCACCTTGTTAGGGCCCTTGTTAAAGGCCATGTAGACAACATCTACCATCCTGCCCTTGTCAATCCTCTTGGTCATCTCTTCAAAACTCAATTAAATTCTTGAGTCATGATTTCTCATCCACAAAACCATGCTGACCATCCCTAATCAATTCCTACCAATAACATTCCCACCACTGGCATAAAGGTAACAAGTCTGTAGCTCCCTAGCTTATTTCTGGTGACTTTCTTAAATAAAGGCAGAATATATCCTTCCAGTCTTTCAGGCAGGACTTCCAACACTCTCCTCCCTTGCTTCCCATAATTTCCAAAGATACACCAGTCAGGCCTTGGGGATTTATTCACTTCTGTTTTTCAGGAGGTCCAATGCTACTTTCTTAGTAATGTTGATATGCTCCAGGACATCATTGTTTTTTCTCCTGGATTTATTTAAGAGTTTGTCATATCATGTGGATCTGCATTTAATTACAGGTACCACAATGATCCATGAGAGGATCCACTCTCCTGAACTACTTAAAGAATCTTTTGGGCTTTTCCAATATATTTCTGCCAGGTATACCTCATGACCCATTTTTGACCTCTTCATTTCCTTCTCCAACATCCTCAAAAGAACTCACTTGCTCCCAGCTCCCAATGCCTGACATATTGCCTTCTTTGTCCTGACCACTCCCTCTTTCTCTAGTAGGACCATCTAGTTAAGTCAAATTTGTTGTCATCTGATTGATCAAGTACAATCTGACAAAACCGCTTTCTGAACCTCGGTGTAAAACACACAGACATAACACAAATAGAGACAAATAATACATATTGTTTCTTGAATGTGAGAGTCTTGGATGGTTAGTGTAAGCAGTTCCTTTGGTCATTCATATTGGTTCAGAAAACTTTCCTGAACACTTAACATTTAATCCCTCAACACGAAGGAAATTTCATTCAACGACATGGTCAGCATAATGGTTGGCACATTGCTGTTACAGCACCAGCGACAGGATTAGAATCTGGTGCTGTCTGTAAGGAATTTGTACGTTCTCCACACACCTGGGCGGGTTTCCGCTGGTTGCTCCAGGTTCCTCCCAACATTCAAAATGTACCAAGGTTGTAGGTCAATTGGGTGTAATTGGGCGGAACGTTTCCATATTAACTATAATATCACAATACCATGTGCTAATCTATAATCTGAGTTATCCGCTTTACCTGTGAGTCTTCTTTCATTAAAATAAATGCT
This sequence comes from Narcine bancroftii, assembly GCF_036971445.1. Taxonomy (NCBI): domain Eukaryota; kingdom Metazoa; phylum Chordata; class Chondrichthyes; order Torpediniformes; family Narcinidae; genus Narcine; species Narcine bancroftii. The sequence goes on from NC_091469.1 coordinate 435,026,452, forward strand.
GATGAGCCTCTCATTCTGTTCACCTTCCTGTTCTGATTACTGGACTTGCCTACTTCCATCTTTATATTTACTTCATCTTTATCATCTGATAAAATACTTTGGGCCTCAGCCCCTGAAAGGCTAGTGTAAACCCTCCCAAGTGGCACAAGCAAACTTACCCACAGCAACATTGGACTCCCAACAATTGAGTTGGAACCAGTCCCTCTTGTATAGGTCATCTCTAGCCTGGAGCTGAAGTCCATTCACCTGGATCAACTGTTGAGCCATGCATTTATTTGCCTTATCCTCATATTCCAATCCTCACTAGCATAGTGGCCTATTATAGACACACATCTCCTCACTTGCCAGGAAGGCAGAACAGTGACTCCACTTCCTGAGAAGACTGAAGCAGGCAAGTCTACCGGCCACCATGATGTCAACCTTCGACAGGAGCTTCATCGAGAGTGTCTTAACCGACCGCATCAGTGTGATACAGCTGCTGTAGAGAAATGAATTAGAGGTCAATCCACAGGACCACAAGAGCGGCAGAGGATCAATGAAGCCACCCCTTCCACTCCAATCATCGACGTGATCTGCTGGGATTGTTGTTTGAAGAAGTGGCTCCCGTTGGGAAAGTGATACAAAGTATCAGAGCCAGCATCACCAGGCTGAGGCACAGCTTCTTCCCATTCCCACGGGCAGTGAGAATGTTGAACGACCAAAGGAACTGCTCACACGGACTATCTGAAACCCTCATATTCATGCAACAACATGAATACTTGTCCTGCATACGTAATGTTTGTCTGTACGTGTTATGTCTGGTTGTGTGTCTGCGTGTTTTGCATGGAATACCAGAGAATGCTGTTTTGTCAGGTTGTAAGTATGCCATCAGATAACAATAAACATGACTTGATGTGAGATTACAAATTTAGAGTTCTGTTTTTTTAACCTTCTATCTTGTTCCCTATATTCACTTTACAGATATTAACTCACTTGCTGCCTGTCTTGAGTACCAATATGGATATCAAAGAACAAGGGGAAATTTGATAGGTGTATACAAATTATTAGGGATATAAATGCAAGCAGGCTTTTTTCAGAGGCTGGGTGAGACAAGAACCAGAGGACATTGGTTAAAGGTGAAATGCAAAATTTTTTAAAAATTTTTTTAATTTTTCACACCATAAACCACATTGACCAAGATACATACATTTTCCTTTTCAAATATATAGTGTCATTTTCTCCGCCCTCCCTCCCTCCTCCCATCCCACCCTCTCTACCTCCCCCCCATTCATTTAAAGTACAGAATCTAAGATACATTAAACCTGTCAAACAATGTTGTCATTCAATAAAAATAAACAAGAAATTCCACTGAGTCAATTCTTTTCATTTCCTTCTCCTTTCGTTATTTTAGGTGGTAGATGTCCCCGGTAGGTTTTCTCTATTGTGTTTCATGTATGGCTCCCATATTTGTTCAAATATTTCAATATTATTTCTTAAATTATATGTTATTTTTTCTAATGGAATACATTTATTCATTTCTATATACCATTGTAGTATTCTCAAATTATCTTCTAATTTCCAGGTTGACATAATACATTTTTTTGCTACGGCTAGAGCTATCATAACGAATCTTTTTTTGTGCGCCATCCAAATCAAGTCCAAATTCTTTGTTTTTTATGTTACTTAGGAGGAAGATCTCTGGGTTTTTTGGTATATTGTTTTCTGTAATTTTATTTAATATCTGGTTTAGATCTTCCAAAATTTTTCTACTTTCTCACACGTCCAGATTGCATGTACTGTTGTTCCCATTACTTTTTTACAACGAAAACATCTGTCAGATACTGTTGTGTCCCAATTATTTAACTTTTGAGGTGTAATGTATAGCCTGTGTATCCAGTTATATTGTATCATACGTAACCTCATGTTTATTGTATTTCTCATAATTCCAGAGCATAACTTCTCCCATGTTTCCTTCTTTATCTTTATGTTTAAATCTTGTTCCCATTTTTGATTAGTTTTACCATTTGTTTCCTCATTCTCCTTTTCTTGCAGTTTAATATACATATTTGTTATAAATTTTTTGATTCTCATTGTATCTGTAATCACATATTCAAAATTACTTCCTTCTGGTAACCTCAGACTGCTTCCCAATTTGTTCTTCAAGTGGGATTTCAGTTGGTAGTATGCCAACACTGTATCTTGAGTTATATTATATTTATTCTTCATTTGTTCAAAGGATAGTAATTTATTTCCTGAAAAACAATTTTCTATTCTTTTGATCCCTTTTTTCTCCCATTCTCTAAAGGAAAGGTTATCTATTGTAAAAGGGATTAACTGATTTTGCGTCAGTAATAGTTTTGGTAATTGGTAATTTGTTTTATTCCTTTCTACATGAATCTTCTTCCAAATATTGAGCAGATGATGTAATACTGGAGAACTCCTACGTTGTACCAATTTTTCATCCCATTTATATAATATATGTTCAGGTATCTTCTCCCCTATTTTATCTAGTTCTAATCTAGTCCAATCTGGCTTTTCCCTTGTTTGATAAAAATCTGATAGGTATCTTAATTGTGCGGCTCTATAATAATTTTTAAAGTTTGGCAGTTGTAAGCCTCCTTGTTTATACCATTCTGTTAATTTATCTAGTGCTATCCTCGGTTTCCCCCCTTTCCATAAAAATTTCCTTATTATTTTCTTTAACTCCTTGAAGAATTTCTCCGTCAAGTGTATTGGCAATGCCTGAAATAGGTATTGTAACCTTGGGAAAATGTTCATTTTAATACAGTTTATCCTTCCTATTAGTGTTAGTGGTAAATCTTTCCAATGCTCTAAATCGTCCTGTAATTTTTTCATTAGTGGATAATAATTGAGTTTATATAGATGGCCGAGGTTTTTATTTATTTGTATACCTAGGTATCTTATTGCTTGCATTTGCCTTCTGAATGGTGATTCCTTCTTAAATTTTGAGAAATCCGCATTATTCATTGGCATTGCTTCACTTTTATTTACGTTAATCTTGTAACCCGACACTTCTCATATTCCTTCAATTTCTTATGTAATTCTTTTATCGACAATTCTGGTTCTGTTAAGTATACTATAACATCATCTGCAAACAAACTGATTTTATATTCCTTGTCTTTTATTTTTATCCCTTTTATTTTATTTTCTGTTCTTATCAATTCTGCTAGTGGTTCTATAGCTAATGCGAACAATAAGGGTGATAGCGGGCATCCCTGCCTTGTTGATCTGCTTAAATTAAATTGCTTTGATATATATCCATTTACTGTCACTTTCGCCAATGGCCCCTTATATAATGCTTTAATCCAATTAATATACTTCTCTGGTAAAGTGAATTTTTGCAATACTTTGAATAAATAATTCCATTCTACTCTGTCAAAGGCCTTCTCTGCGTCTAAAGCAACTGCTACTGTTGGCGCTTTACTCCCTTCTACTGCATGAATTAAGTAATAAATTTACAAATATTGTCTGTTGTTCATCTTTTTTTAATAAATCCAGTTTGGTCTAGATTTACCATTTTAGGTACATAATCGGCTAATCTGTTTGCTAATAGTTTAGCTATAATCTTATAATCTATGTTAAGTAATGATATTGGTCTATATGACGCTGGTGCGAGTGGATCTTTCCCTGTCTTTGGTATTACTGTAATTATTGCTGTTTTGCATGAATCTGGTAAGCTTTGTGTTTTGTCAATCTGGTTGATTACTTCCAGGAGGGGAGGAATTAACATTTAAATCTTTAAATGTTTTATAGAATTCTATTGGGAATCCATCCTCTCCTGGTGTTTTATTATTTGGTAGTTTTTTTATTATCTCTTGTATTTCTACTATTTCAAATGGTTCTGTTAATTTATTTTGTTCCTCTGTTTGTAATTTCAGTAGTTCAATTTTAGTTAAAAATTCATCTATTTTGTCTTTTTTCCCTTCGTTTTCAGTTTGGTATAATTGTTTGTAGAATTCTCTGAAGTTTTTATTAATCTCCGTTGGATTATATGTGATTTGTTTGTCTTTTTTCCTAGATGCCAATACCATTCTCTTAGTTTGTTCTGTCTTAAGCTGCCATGCTAGAATTTTGAGCGCTTTTTCCCCTAGTTCATAATATTTCTGTTTTGTCTTCATTATGTTCTTCTCCACCTTAATTGTTTGTAGTGTTTCATATTTTATTTTTTTATCTGCCAATTCTCTTCTTTTAGTTGTGTCTTCCTTCATTGCTAATTCTTTTTCTATATTTACTATTTCCCTTTCCAACTGCTCTGTTTCCTGATTGTAGTCCTCTTCATCTTGGTTACATAACTTATTATTTGCCCTCTGATGAACGCTTTCATTGTGTCCCATAGTATAAACTTATCTTTCACTGATTCTGTATTTATTTCAAAGTACATTTTAATTTGTCTTTCAATGAATTCTCTAAAATCCTGCCTTTTAAGTAGCATGGAGTTTAATCTCCATCTATACATTCTTGGAGGGATGTTCTCTAACTCTTGTCAATATCAAGGGTGAATGGTCCGATAATATTCTAGCTTTATATTCTGTTTTTCTTACTCTGTCTTGCATACGAGCTGATAACAGGAATAGGTCTGTTCTTGAGTATGTTTTATGCCTACCCGAATAATATGAATATTCCTTTTCCTCTGGGTGTTGCTTCCTCCATATATCCAAAAGTTGCATTTCTTGCATCGATTTAATTATAAATTTGGTTACTTTGTTCTTTCTGTTAATTTTTTTTCCAGTTTTATCCATATTTGAATCCAAATTAAGGTTGAAATGCCCTCCTATTAATATGTTCCCTTGTGTGTCTGCTATCTTCAAAAAAATATCTTGCATAAATTTTTGATCTTCTTCGTTAGGTGAATATACATTGAGTAAATTCCAAAACTCCGAATATATCTGACATTTTATCATTACATATCTCCCTGCTGGATCTATTATTTCCTCTTCTATTTTAATTGGTATATTTTTACTGATTAATATAGCTACTCCTCTAGCTTTTGAATTATATGTCGCTGCTGTTACATGTCCTACCCAATCTCTCTTTAATTTCTTAATGCTCCATTTCAGTTAAATGTGTTTCTTGCACGAATGCTATATCAATTTTTTCTTTTTTCAGTAAATTTAGCAGTTTCTTCCTTTTGATTTGGTTATGTATTCTGTTAATATTTAAAGTCATATAGTTCAACATAGCCATTTCATACTTTGTTTATCTTCCCTTTCCGTTTCCTCATCATCACCTTTCCTTCTTATCTATTTCTGCTTTCTTGTTTTGAACACTTTATAAGACAACATTTCTAAAACATCAAACATTTCCCTTATTCTCCTATCTAAAATTTCTTTAACCCCATTCTCCCCTCCCCCTCCTGAGTTGCCCTTTATCCCTTGTCGGGCAACCACATCTCCCCTCTCCATTTGGATTTGCGAATTCACTCGCAAGCGTCAACTGATTTTGCAGTGACCGTAACTCCTCCCCACCCAGCCCCCCCGGAAAAGTTTTTAATTTTCATATATAATTCCCTCCTTATTTCCTCTGTTCCCTTTCATTCCCTTATTAATTCTTATCTATACTCAATATATTTTCCTCTAAATACGGATACACTCATGTACACACATATATACATACACATATATATACCCATATACACACATACATATAGTTCGTGGTCATTTTTATTCTCATTACATGTCTTCATCTCTCTGCTTGTTTTGTAGTTGTTCTGCAAATTTTTGTGCTTCCTCCGGATCCGAGAATAGTCTGTTTTGTTGCCCTGGAATAACTATTTTAAGTGCCGCTGGGTACTTTAACATAAACTTATATCCTTTTTTCCATAGGATCATTTTTGCTGTATTGAACTCCTTCCTCTTCTTCAGGAGTTCAAAACTTATGTCTGGATAGAAAAAAAATTTTTGACCTTTGTATTCCAGTGGCTTTTTGTCTTCTCTTATTTTCTTCATTGCTTTCTCCAATATATTTTCTCTTGTTGTATATCTTAAGAATTTTACTAAAATGGATCTTGGTTTTTGCTGCGGCTGTGGTTTCGGGGCTAGTGTTCTATGTGCCCTCTCTATTTCCATTTCTTCCTGTAATTCTGGTCTTCCGAGGACCCTGGGGATCCAATCTTTTATAAATTCTCTCATATTCTTGCCTTCTTCATCTTCCTTAAGGCCCACTATCTTTATATTATTTCTTCTATTATAGTTTTCCATTATATCTATCTTCTGAGCTAACAGCTCTTGTGCCTCTTTAACTTTTTAATTACATTCTTCTAATTTATCTTTTAAGTCCTCTACTTCCATTTCTACGATTATTTCTCGTTCTTCCACATTGTCCACTCTTTTTCCCATCTCTGATATGACCATCTCTATTTTATTTATTTTTTCTTCTGCACTCTTAATTCTTCTTTTTATTTCATTAAATTCTTGTAATTGCCATTCTTTTACTGATTCCATATATTCTTTAAAAAAATATATCCATTGTCCTGCCTTTCCCTTCTTCTTCAATTTCTCTATGTTCTTCTTCCTCTGGGTTGGCCATCTGTTGTTTCCTTGTTTTCTTTTTCCTCTCTTCTTTCTTGTTCTCGTTGTTTTCTATGTTCTCTTCCTGTTGCAGCTGTCACTCTCAGCTGTGGAGATCGACTCCTCAGCTGTTCCCCCCTCTCGTCAGTGTGTTTTTTTTCCATGCGTACTTCATGCGCACTTTTTCACGCGGTTGCGCACTTTTACTTGGCTCCGCAAGCCATTTTTGTAGTCCCGAGCTCGGGACTTCCACCGACCTTAGGGAGAGGGCTTCTCTCTCCGCGGCGGGCCTCCTCAGACAGGTAAGGCCTTCACCTTCTTCTTCCGACGTTCTTTCTTCTTCTCTTCTTCCCGTTGCTTTCGACTTTTCTCTCTTAGCTGCCATTTTCTTCTCACCTTTACTTTTACTTTGTTTTAATTTTTATTCTTGTACCTTTGTGTTTTGTGTGTTTTTTTTCAACTTTTCCGGAGAGGGCTGGAATTCCCTGACCGGCCACTACTCCATCACATGACTCCCAAATGCAAAATTTTAAAGGGAAACATTAGGGAGAACTTCTTCCTCAGAGTGTGGAAGAAGCTTCCAGCGAAAGTTATTTTTAAGCCATACAGCAAGGTAACAGGCCATTTTGGCCCACGAGTCCACACTGCTCAATTTAAACCCCATTAGCCTACATCTCCGGAAGGTTTTGAAAATCCAAAGTGGTGGATGCAGGTTCAATTTCAACATTCAAGAGAAATTTGGATAATATATGAATGTGAATGGTATGGAGGGCTGTGGTTTGGGCACCAGTTGATGGAACTAAGCAAAATAATAAATCAGCATGGACTAGATCTGCTAAAGGATCTGTATGTGTAGGGTAGTGTTCTATAGTTCTCTGGATCCTGCTGCTCATCCACCCTTTTCAAAATGTCCTGTGGCTGCTCAGTCAATCATAACCTTGGCACCAGGGAGGCAACATACTCTGGGTTTGCTACTGCAGACTCATTCATGGCCACAGAAACACTTATCTGTGCCCTTGACTAGAGTCCTCTATCACTACTGCTTGACTAAATTTTGACCTACCTCATTATGCAACACAACCAGTCATGATGCCACTTACCTGGCTGTTGCTGCGCTTTCCCTTGAAGGAGCTACCCCCACTCCCAATACCATCCAAATCAAAATCAGATTTCCAGTATCTTCAGTCATTATAAAACTTTAATTCCTTACATTGTAGCTGTTATTTCTGCACACAAAGGATTAAGATTAGATAAATTAAAAGGCAAAAGGTAATTATCTACATACCTTGTCTTTCCTTTATTTTGTTTATCAATTACTTTGCTTTTCTTGTCAATATCAAAAGGACTGCAGGGATTTAGATTGTGGTAGTTAACTTCTGGGTAGCAATCCAACTGTACGTACAGAGGTCTGTAATGTCTAGATAATGCAAAATTTAAATAAAAATTATGTTAAATAAAAAATAAATAGCATTTTCACAGTTAGCTATGGTGCCAACCATCTGCTGAAAGATCAGCTGAAACATTTGTCCGGTTTCTCCCCGCAAGTACTGCCTCACCTGCTTCCAGCAATTTTAAATGTCCAGATGTACAAAGTCTAGTGAATGCATTGAGAGCATATTTTTGGGGGTTTTTTCAAAATTTTTTTTATTTAGACATTTTAGTAACAAGCCATTTTGGCCCACGAGTCCATGCCGCCCAATTTACAACCTACACTGCCTGTACATTTTTTGAATGATGGGAGGAAACTGGAGGCCACGGAGAAAACCCACGCAGACACAGGGAGCAGGTACAAACTCCTTACAGACAGTGCTGGATTCGAACTCCGGTCAGGTCCCGATCACTGGCACTGCAGAGGCATTGTGCTAACCCCTACCCCAACCGTGCCACCATTTAGCTTACCGGTTTATTGCTTCAACTTTGATGAAAGGCTTCTTTAGTCTTCCTGCTGATAATTAAACACAGTTTTAGCAAGCAAAATCAAGCCAAAAATATTATACATTATCTCTTTTAGTATTTAAGAATTGATGAACTGTATTGTCTCTTACAATCATGTTACTTCCATTTGTTACATGTTCACTTAAAATATCATCTTATAAGTTTCTAGCATTAGTTTAAAAACCTTGGACTGAAGAAATGAAGGATTTAACACAAAATCTATTAAAGCTAGGGAGAACAAATTTGATGATTTGGTATTCGAACAGTACTTTTATTAAGTTTTCAGTTAGTAGTGACTCTTCTATTATAGTGCAAGGAAACTAGATGAGAAATTGCTCTATGTCAAGAATCTTCAATTACACTAAGTTACAAGTTATAAAAATAAAGTTTATGCATGTGGCTAAATATTTTTCAGAAAACACAGATAAGTATATTTGTAGTAAAAGAATTTCAATCATGAGGTGTTAATTTGGGAAAACTAAGTGGAAAAGGTAACTAATAATTACACCTGCAGTAAATTAATTATAATATGGTTATATGCAATAGTAAAAGAAAAAAGGAAATGTTAGTTTGTGAGGGGAAGATAAAGTGGACTTCAGCAAGGTAAAAATAGATGTTGCAAAAAATTAACTGAAGGAGTTCTTGTTACTAAACAGGTCAATGAGTCAAGTTGGATTTTTTTTACAATCTCAGTTACTGATGAGGTGACATAAATTGCAATTTAAAGATGACCCTCAGGTTCCGAGAAAATGGGCCAAATCTCAATTTTATATAATGCAAAGCAGTTATAACCTGAGCAAGAGTTAAGAAACGCAAGTGGAAAAAAAAACCTGCTTATTTATTGACCTTTACCCTCCACATAAAGACTGTGAGAGTGAATTCTATTCCACGCCAAGTTTTTGGGTAATGATTTGTGTATTCTGTAAGGGTGAATTTTTGTTGCACCAAACTGCCATATGCGGGGCTTGCCTTTATAGGTGTGATGCCATGGAGAAAATTAACTAACAAGGAGTTAATCTCATGTTACTTTGCCTTTTTTTTACAACTCATGTTTATGCAACTTTGTTATCATGTAAAAACTGTAAATGAAAAACATATATGTGCATACAAGGTAGGATGATTCTAGACCACCTGCTGTCCTTTCTTTGCAGGATGGGAGTGAAGTGTGACAACTGTTCCCTAACCTCTAAATGGCAGGCAAAAAAAAAACCTATTTACTGACATGTGACAACAAATAAATTAATTTAAATATTCCTTTGCCCGTTTAACTTTTATAAATTATCAGTATTAAAGCTGATTTAAACACATTTTGTTAGATGCACCACTTGGAGAAAGACGCTTGTTTTTTTAAAATATTTTATTTAAGTTTTACAGAAATACAGAATATAGGATTCAATTAATATAACAATAATACATTGAATATACAATCATAGACAAACATTAATAAGGTCCGAAAAAAAAATTAAAAAGAAGAAAGTGCCCCCTCCCCAAATTCCAAATAAAAACAGTGCAGTCAGCAGAGAATAGAGGGAGAGAAAAAGAAAGAAAATAGAAAAGAAAAAGCAACAGGAGCAAGGTTCAACATCTCAGAGTCACATTATTTTAAAAGTATTAAATTTCTAATAAGGAGTATACTAATTGACAAATATCAAAATAAATGATACAATCTGGACATTTAAGTAATCTAAATAATGTTGCCAAATTTTGATGACCAAACTATACCTATTCTTAACACTATAAGTAATCTTCTCAAGGGGAACATAACTTTGCACTTCCAATGTGAAGTAGGGATTCAGATTTCCATGTTACTGCTATACATTTCCTGGCTATTAATAACACAATTTTAATAAATTTAGATTTACTTCTGGAGTTTTATAACTGCCAAATTGGAGAAAGACACTCGTGTTGGAAGTGGAGAATATGGCCAAAATGATTTAGCTACAATGCTTCCTCCCTTCCAGGATTGACAATACCCAAGTCTTTACTCAAGTTCCTTTGCATTACACAATCTAATCCCCACTCCAGGAAAAATTTTAATGCCTTTGAGTTCTTTGCTTGTGTTTTTAGTTACTCTGTGATACTCTCATTGCATCTATGTATTTTACTCCTGCAGTGCAGTCAGTGTTTATCTTCTACTTCTCTGTATTGCTGTTTGGTCTATTACATTCAACTTCGATAATCTTGTCTATTAAACTGCCTTTTCAAACTCCATCCCAAAAAAAATTCAAATTGATTATTGGGCACACAAGATATATATTTAGTGCACAACACCTACTTTTTGTTCGGTGACCATTAGACTGGACAGTTCGATTGCTTTTCACCTAAATAAAACAAAACATGTCATAAATATTATTTCTCCAAAATATGAAAACAATCATGTAATCTCCACATCAGAAAAGTTGGAGTTAATGTGGCTTTTTTGTTATAGGCTATGGGGGACTGTAAACCTAAAAAGGTTAAGTAGTATTCCCACCACTTACATAATTGACATTTATCTAAAGAGCAATAAATACAACTTGCAAAAACATAACAAATGTGTTGATTACAAAAGCAATGCATAAACTTTGATAAGCAGTTCAAGCAATATTTTGTTTAACTGCAACTTTTTTTAGTATCTCCATTAATTTCCAGTAAGCCTCTGAGGACCCACTGCAATTGTAATACTTTCAGTCTTAAGTCAGGGTAAAATTGATCAACCACAGCATACTTTGGTTTCATTCATATCTCCAATGGAATTTGATTAAGAATGCTCTTTAAATACATGGGTGTCACCTGTATGCTAATACCTACCCCTGTGACAAAGCTCTCAGGGTTTATGTTTATAGAAGCCTCCTTCTTTCTTGCAACATAAGCTTTTACATCTAAAAATAATGTTAAGGTTGCACAAAATTCAAAAAGTATTTTAACAGGAAAATATATACAGTACAAAAAAATTAGATTATTTTATAGAAATGTGTTTTACGAGCATTTATGAAATGTTCTAATGTATGAAATGTTCTAATGTATAAAATATTCCACCAGATAATTACATTTATGAATACTGGTATGCTACAACAAAATATTGTAGTTTTCTATATGCAGCCTATAAAGTAGTCCCCCCTTATCTGCAGGGGATATGTTCCAAGATCCCCAGGGTATGCCTTAAACCGTGGATAGTACCAAGGTCTATACAGGGTATGCGCCACTTAACAACCATGATACATTCTGCGAAAATAGGTGTTACGCGATGTGGACGTTGTGCGAACACCATATTATATACTTAAAGCTATAAGGCAGGGTTTCCCAACCAGGGCTGCTCGCACCTCAAAGGGGTGCTCGATAGCATTCCAGGGGGTTAAGAGATAACATTTCATTTTTTTTTATAAATCCATACTCCTTCGATTTAGATAATATGTTGGATGATGAAGAGATGAAGGAAGATCTTATTGAACTGCGCACAAAAAGTGTTCTTGAAATGCAGTTTGAAAGCAAAACTTTGGAACAATATTGGTGTTCGACAATGGACATGTTTCCAAGATTTTGTGAAAAAGCACTAACTGGGCTCATTCGATTCACGACGACATACTTATGCGAGTCTGGATTTAGTGCCCTTTAGTCAATAAGACAAAATCTAGAAATCGCTTGGGTGCTGGGTTGCTTTCAGCAACAAAGTTTTGAAAAACTCTTAAGCAATAAACAGGAACAAAAGAGTAATTAAATTTAAATTGGCTTATGAACATTTGAACATTAGTTTTTTTTAATTTTTTTAAAGAAATTTCATGCATGGATGAAAATTTTATTTTTTTGTAGGGTTTATGCAACTTTTAATTTGTTGTAATATTTTTTCTTTTCCATATGTTTCATTTTTGTTTATATATTATTAAAAATTGATTATACAAATTTGTTTTGGTCACCTTCAACTTTATTCTTAAATAAATTATTACTTTAAGGGGTGTGAGAACATATTAAAATTTTTTAGGGGTGCGGGGCATAAAAAAGGTTGGGAACCACTGCTATAAGGGATACTGCAGTGTGCCTATAAACTTTTTATTTGTAAGTTGGGATCAGTGTGGGAACTGACATGGAGCTGTGGGCTGAGAGCAGGGCAGTGGGATCACTGTGGGGGCTGTGGACTGAGAGCGGGGCAGTGGGATCAGCATGGGGGCTGACACAGGGCTGTGGACAGAGAGCAGGGCAGTGAGATCAGCGTGGGGGCAGACACAGGGCTGTGGACAGAGAGCGAGGCAGTGAGATTAGTTGGGACTAATACAGGGCTGTGGGGAGAGTGCAGGGCAGTCGGTTCAGTTTCAGATTGCAGTTAACCACAGGTACCTGAAACCACGGATAAGGGGGAGCAATTACTCTTTAAAAAGAGTTAAGCAGACAGAGTAAAGTTGTTTCATTCTTAAATTAGTGTAATAATCACTATATTTATATTTAAATACCTCTGGATTTAGTGCCCTAATGTGCAATAGCTGACTTGTGTAATGATAATCAGGTCAATGGAAACATTAGAAACTTTTAAGTAGTCCAGCTTGGGTTCAAGTTGGTCTCAGAATAAACAACTATATACATAAACCTACAAATTAGTGTAGCATGCTGACTATATATTTGCAGAACAATTTGATTTGACCAGCTTTAAAGTACAGCAATTTTTCAAATTTTGTTTATACAAGTTTCCACATATCAGTTACAGCTTCATAAACCTTCATTTGAAATTGGAATAATCAATATAAATGCATGTGTTGTGTAAAGCCTTAAACGGACAAACTATTTCTTGATTATTCCAATTCATATCAGTAAACCATATTTTCAATAATAAATCAGCGACATTTTAACTATATTCAACATATATCAAAACATATTATCAATGTAGAAACACAATGACACTGAATTAAGTTGCATCAAATTCAGATACAAAATTTGTTCCATGGTGTCAACATCTCTGAGGATCTGTCCAGTGGCCTCCGTTTCGATGCAACCAAGAAGAAGGCTCGCCAACAACTATACTTCAAGAGGAGCTTAAGGAGATTTGGTACATCACCTAAGAACTTGCAAATTTCTACAGGTATACCATGGAGAGCATTCTGATTGGTTGCATCACTTCCTGGTATGGAGGACAAGAAAAAACTACAGAGAGTTGAGAACTTGGTCAGACTCTCACCACCCAGGCCATGCCCTCTTCACACTGCTTTAATTGGGAAGGAGGTACAAGTACCTGAAGATGAACACCCAGTAGCACAAGCATAGCTTTTCTTCTGAATGGATAATGAACCACAGACTTGTCTTCAAGTTCTCTTATTTTCCTGACGGGTTCATGACAATAAATTCTGACTCTGAACTGCAACAATGACATTTGATTCCTCTAATCCAATTACCCTGGATTTTGTCAACCTTCTTAAAAGGAGCATTAATCCAAGTGAGTAAAATTGAAAAATTATAAAGGTAAAAAGACCCTGATGGGGGTTGCATACAGGCCTCCAAACAGAAGCCAGGACATGGTGTGCAAACAACAGAGGGAGATAGAGAAGGAATGCAAAAATGGCAATGGGGATGTTGGCTGAATGGGAAAACCAGGTTGGTGCTGGATCCCAAGATAAGGAATTTATCAAATGAATTTGTGACATGATTCACTTCGGAAGGACAAACCAGAAGATGATTACAGGGTTAATGGTCGGTTACTTAAGAGTGTGGAGGAACAGAGGGACCTTGGAACCCAAATCCATAAATTCCTCAGTCGCTTCACAGGTTGATAGGATAATTAAGAAGGCCTATGGGATGCTGGACTTCATTAAATAGGGGGATTGAGTTCAAAAGTAGAGAGGTCATGTTTCAACTCTACAAATCTTTGGTGAGACCACCCTTAGAGTATTATGTTCAGCTCTGGTCACCTCAATGCAGGAAGGAAGTGGAAGCTATGGGGAGGATGCAGAGGAGATTTACCAGGATGTTACGTGGATTAGAAAATAAGTCTTATGAGGCAAGGTTAGCAGAGCTGGGACTTTTTTCTTTGGAGTGTAGAAGGATGAGAGGAGACTTGAGAGGCCCACAAGGTTATGAGAGGCATAGACAGGGTGAACAGCCAGCACCTGTTTCGCAGGGCAGGAAAAGCAAACACAAGAGGACGTGAGTATACAGTTAAGGGAGGGAAGTCTAGGGGAGACATCAGGGATAAGTTTTTTTAAATATATATGCAGAGAGTTGTGAATGCTTGGAATGCTTTGCCAGGGATGGTGGTGGAGGCTTAAACATTAGGGGCATTTAAAAAGACTCCTAGACAGGCACATGATTGGAAGAAAAATAAAGGGTTACAGGTATGGAGGGGTTAAGAAAAAAGAAATATAGGGGTTGGAACAACATCAAGGGCTGAAGGGCCTGTACTGTGCTGTAGTGTTCTAGGTTCCAGGAATGCTTTCAGGGTGGCTTTCTAGAAAAGCTTGTGATTGTGCCAATCCGGAAAATTACAATTTTGGATTGTGTAATGAACCAGAGTTGATAAGGGAGCTGAAGGTAAGGGAATCCTTAGGAGGCAGTGATCATATGATACAATTCACCTTGCAGTTTGAGAGGGAGAAACTAAAATCAGATGGGTCAGTATACCAATGGAACAGAGGTACATGAGATGAACTGGCCAAAGTTGATGGGAAAGGCACGCTAGCAGGAAGGCCAGCAGAGCAGAAATGGCAGATTTCTGCGAGAAATAAGGAAGTTGCAGGACAGGTATATTCCAAAAATGAAGAAATATTTGAATGGAAAAATGACACAACTGTGGCCAAAAAGTCTAAGCCAAAGTAGAAGCAAAAGAAAGGGCATACAAGGAAGCAAAAATTAGTGGGAAGAGGCAAGACAGGGAAGCTTTTAAAAGCATACCAAAGGCAACCAAGGTCATTAGGAAGGAAAAGGAATATAGCAAATAGCTTCAAAAAGGGCACCAAAAGCCTTTCAAATATATTGAGAGTAAAAAAGATGCGAGAGTAAATATATGGCCGATAGAAAATGACAATGGAGAAATTTTAATGTGAGACAAGTAGATGGCAGAGGAACTGAATGAGTACTTTGCATCAATCTTAACTGTGGAAAACATCAGCAATAAACTTAACATTCAAGGGTGTCAGGCAAGAGAAGCAAGTGTGGTCACGATCACCAGAGCTTAGGAAGCTGAATGGTCTAAGGATAGATGTCACCCAGACTAGATGGAATGCACCCTCAGTTTCTAAAAGAAATAGCTATGGAGATGGTGGAGGCATTGGTAATAAGCTTGAAAGACTTAATAGGTTTTGGCATGGTTCCAGGGGACTGGAAAATTATCAAGGTCACTCTGTTATTTAAAAAGGGAGGGAAACAGCAGAAAGAAAAACCACATTAGTGGTTGGAAGTTGTTGGGAGTTGATTGTCAAGGATACAGAGTATCTGGAGGTACCATGACAAGATAGGCCAAAGTCAGCATGGTTTCTTTAAAAAATATTGCATGACAAACCAACTGCAATTTTTTGAGGAAACCACAAGCAGGCTGGTCAGAGGCGATGCAGTGGATGTTGTATATTTGAACTTAAAAGGCCTTTGACAAGGTGTCGAACACAAGGTTGCGGAACAAGATGGAATTATAGGAGATACTAGCATGGGTAGAGCATTAGTTTATCAGCAGAAAATAGTGTGGGAATGAAGGCTTTCTATTCTGGTTGGCTACTAGTTGTGTTCCGTAAGGGTCAGTGTTGGGGCCACTTTATGAATAAATAGCTTTGTGGTTAAATTTGCAGATGATAGAAAGATAGGTGGAGGGTCAGGTGGTGATGAAGAAATGGAGAGGCTTGGGTTGTGGTATAGAGGTTGGAACATTTATCCACTCCACCTGGCTATATACGAAGGTGAGATCCTTCTGGGTAGACCTGGAAGACATTCTAAAAGAAAAATTACAAAATTGGAGTTTCCACAAGATTCTGAATTGTTCCTTTTGGGGATATTAGTGAAGTACAGTTTAGATTATCCTAACACCAAATTCAATTTGTGAAGATCGCTTTGTCAGTAGCCAGGAAGTGTATAGCAGTTGCATGGAAGTCCAACACTCAACTTAGTATTACACGATGGAATATAAAAATGCAGAGTTGCATTCTCCTGGAAATTACTTAAAACTTGAGGAAGAAGTATGATATGTTCATTGAAGTGCGACAGCTGTATCTGAGGTACATAGGTGTGCAGATATGATCTATAACCCCTCCCCCCACCCCCCCGAGAAATGAGTTAAGATACAAGCCATCCCGACAGACAAATAAAAAAGAGTGAATTAAGGTTGTGGCATAGGTGACATGTTTTAATTTTTAGTTTTATTTTTGTTTTTTCCTTTAACATTTATGCTTTATTTAAAATCCAGGGAAAGGAAAAAATACTGCATTCTATATTATATTGTGTGATAAGAAAATGTCTTTTATTGCTTGTATATATTTGCTGGAGTCTTTTAAAATAAAATATTCAAGAAAAAAGGAAATGGAGAGTCTGCAGAGAGTCAGACAAATTAAGAGAATGAGCAAACAAGTGGCAAATTAAATATAATACTGGAAAATGTATGGGTGTGCACTTTGGCAGAAAGAATAAAAGTATAGACTATTATTTGGGTGGGAAGAAAATGTAAAATTCAGAGATGAAAAGGGAATTGGTAGTCTTCATGCAGGATATGTCAAGGTTCACCTTGAGGTTGAGTTGGTGATGAAGAAGGCGAGGAATAGGATACAAGAGCAGAGATGTGATGTTAAGGCTTTATAATACAGTAGTGAAGCCTCACTTGGAGTACAGGGTACAGTTTTGGGCTCCTTATTTAAGAAGGGATGTGCTGGCATTGGTTCAGAGAAGATTCACAAGAATGATTCCTGGAATGAAGGGATTAGTATTTGAGTATTGTTTGACAGTTCTTGGATTGTACTCCTTGGAGTTCAGAAGAATGAGGGGTGACCTCAAAGAAGAATTTCATATGTTGACAGTCCTGGACAGAGTAAATGTGGCAAAGATGTTTTCCATGGTCAAGAGGGCACAGCTATAAGATTGAAGGGAACCGATTTAAACAGGGATGCAGAGGAATTTCTTGAGCCAGAGAGTGGTGAACCTCTGGAATTTGTATCACAGGCAGCTATGGAGGCCAAGTAGTTGGGTGCATTGGAGGCAGAGATTGATAGGTGTCTGAATAATCAGGGTATTAAAGGTTAAGAGAAGGCAGGGGAATGGGAGAATGGATCAGCTCATGATAGAATGAGAGGGGACTCAATGGGCCGAATGCCCTGCTGTTCCTATATCTTATTGTGTTTTTCCTCCCAAATCCATCCAAAATTAGCTTAAATTGCAGGCTGAAGTTTATGCATGAATATGGATTAATTAAGAGAATCTATAATCATGTTAGAGCTGAAATACAGTATTTATTTTCCTTTTATCTACATACATCTCTAAATTATGGATGAAGTATGAAAACAGGTACTATAGGTCCAGAGGGCAGACTGGCCATCAACCTTCTAATTCCAATCCAACAATGATTCATTTTTATTCTCCCATAATCTCTCTACGTACCTTCAACCCAGATTCAACCACTTACTGACAGACATGGGGCAATTTAGAGAAGCCAATTAACCCTCTAACTTGCACGTCTTTTGGGTTGCGGCAGAACATCAGAGCACCTGCGGGAATCCTACAGTCATATGGACAACGTGGAAACACTACACAAACAATATCTAAAACCAGGATCAAATCCACATCTTTAGCACCACAAGGTGCTACTAGCTTCACCATTGTGCTGCTGTATTTATTTATAAAACTAACATTGTTAAGCAAGCATTTGGTCTCCTTCCCTTATATGTCAGAGTTTTACTCAGAGAGATACAGCAAAGAAATAGTGCATTCAGCCTACTGAGACCACTCCAGTTATCAAACATCTATTTAAACTAATTATACCCAAATCCATTTAATTTTACCCACATTCCCATCAACCCAACCCAGATCCTACTGATGATAATTTAGTGGTCAATTAACCTGCTCATCTGCACATCTTTGGGTTGTGGGAGGAAACCAGAGAATGAAAAGAAGCTTGTGAAGTTGAAGGAGGGTGTTCTTTCTGATAGGATACACTGGGATGATGAAGGGGAAAAGCCACCCCAGTTGTATCCTGTTAGAAAGCACCCTCCCTATAAACACAGTATCTGATCAATCACAGAGAGAGAGAGAGAGAGAGAGAGAGAGAGAGAGAGAGAGAATGTAGACAAAATAATAAAGACAAGAGTATTGAGTTTGTGAAATGCAGAACAGGAAGACGTGCCTCGTAAGCCAGGTCCTATATTTTTGGAGAAAAAAAGGAAAAAAAAAACAAACTGAACTAGTAATCACTAATGGATAATTTATGCAGAGAAATGAGTTACCTGAAAAAAATTAACAACATCCAGTAAATTTCAACATGCCCAGATCAAAACATGAGGTCCTGCTCCTCAAGCATGCATGGAGTCTCTTTGTAACAATGCAGCAGGTCACATGGGAATGGTATGAAGAATAAAAATGGTAGGAAGGTTCAGGATTGCCCCTGCAAACTGAATGTAGATGCTCCATTAAATGGTCACCCAATCTGCACTTGGTTTCTCCTATTATGACCTCACTGAATGCAGTATACTAAACTGGAAGTGCAAGCGAATCACTGATTCACCTTGAAAGACTGTTTGGATCTCTGGATAATGGGAAGGGAAGAGATGAAAGGACAAGTGTTGAATCGCCTGCAACTACAAGGTAGCGAGTTGGATGATGGAAACAGAAAAGTAGACTTGGGAGTAACAAAAAGAATGCTCCTTACTAAATGCTGTAAAGGGATCGGTAGTTATATAGTATAGTCTCTTTGAAGCTAGCAGATATTGCATAGAATTATCAGCTGAATGAAGAGGCAGATGAGATGGAATTCTATCCTTGTTCTGACTCAGAAGAGAGATGAGAGCTGAGATGTGGGGAATAGATGAGTTGTGATCAACAGTTTTGTTAACAATGGTGAATAGACTATCATAGATCAGGATGAGGAAAGATATTTCAAGGGTAATTGTATGGAAAGTCTCATTATTGTAGAAAATAGATCAGGCAAAGAATCTGGGAAAATAAATTTCTTATTCTATTGGTGGGACAAAGAGCATTTGTGATAGTTGTGGGAGATGGAAGGCTTGTCATTGAAGTAATAGCTAGTCTATCTCCTAAAATGGAGACACAGATTCAATAAAGGAAGGGAAAAGTCAGATAAGACCATACAAAGATGTGAGGAGGAAGAAACTCATGCAGTTACAAGGTCACTAAAGCAATGCTAAATTGCTACCTTTGGTCAATTTAAGAGGCATACTTTCTCCTACACATCACGCTGAATGTTAAATCCATAATCGCTCAGAACAGTAAAGGGCATAGCAAACATGTTAAACAAATTTTTAAGTCAATCCATGAAAAGAAATATTTGGGCAGCTAGCCAAAAGCTTGCAGTCAGGTTTAAGGAACGTCTAAACAAAAGGAAATAATATGGGTTTGAAATAGAGCAGTCTTATTAATAAATTTCTAAACCTTAGGGCATAGGAAACTCTGGACTAATTGCACAATCAGTACAATTAAAACTGAAGCGACACAATGCCAAATTGAAAGAACTAGTAGATCGTGGATTACAAGACTAAAGGAAGCCATGGAAGTACAGAATAAAATATAATGAAAGGATACCATCCACGTAGAGTATTCGCACTCCCCAAGCTACAGCATTCGATAGGATATTATTTCCATGGACAGATTCCTAGATGTGCCCAGAGGAAAATAAAAACACATTAATTAGCCTCCAATAATAATTTCAAGTGGATTGCTTTACTTTATTAGCTGCAAAGTATTGAGGTTGCCTGAATACATACAAGATGCTATACAAATGCAAGTAGTATTTTAATCTTTAACTGATCAGTGTGAAGAGTAGAAAACTGTGAGGGATAAGGTGGTTGAGAAATTTCCAGGTTGGTGGGGAGCAAGTAGTGATAATAGATTCAGAGAAATTTTCAATCTCTGATATGATAGGGATTAAACAAGTTAATGTCTTTGAATTTACTTCACTACTTGCAAATTGCATTGGAGAGTAGATTGGATTTATTTGTGATACCTTTTCAGTGATCATATTATATGGTGAAACTAAATGCAAATATTTAAAAAAAAACTTATTTCCCCTTTTCCTTCAAATCTATCCACTATCCCCATTAAAATTCAATCAGGTGCAGAACCACAGAAATTATTCCTCACCACAAATACTATGGAATATCAGCAAGACTAGGAAACACTGCTGGATCTTTATCCAAGGGAAGCTCAGCAGTGGCACAATAAAACACTTTTCCAAATACAGGTCTATGAGCGAGTCAGGACTTCCTTATCTGGCAACAATAGGCTCGGAAATACTACACATATTACAAATACTACAAATCCTACTAAGCTAATTCCACAAACAGGCGAACAGTTTTGTTCAATCCCAGCAACATTCACAAGCAAGATTGGTTCATTTCCATGAATTTACTGCTCTAAATGAACTGTCCTCTCTCAGTTGTTATACTAACCATTACATAGTTTGGACAAATATTATTGGCACTGGTGCACCAGACAAGAAAATTGCACCCTATGTTTGGTTCACATCTCATCAATGTGTAAACAAAGCTGCTCTTTAGATTACATACATTCCTGGTCTGCATGAATTTTCTTGAGAGTTTTATCTATGAATTGCATTTCTTCTAATTTGAGATATTGGTGCTCAGTATTTGCTTGCATATAAAATTCATTAATTTCCATCCTTAATAAAGCAATAGTCTTCCTTACAATAGATTACACATCGTGCTATAGTCTTGTAGATAGTAAATTAGAATTGAATTTGGAGAGCAGATTTAAACATCAATCACAGCAATTGTAAATTATTAGCTCACATTTAACATAAATCAAAAGTTCTGCTATTTCTAAACTTGGTTATATGGTTAGCACTCGATGTAAGATTTACTTTCAAATTTCGTTCCTTCTATAATTAAAACAATTTAAAAGGTTACATGCCCTATTCATTAACTACTTACCTGTTCTTTAACAACTTTTTTTACTAAGCTTTTTCCTCTGCTAACCTGTCAAATAAAAAAAAATATTGAGACAGAATCTTGAGCCAACAAGAATTTGCTTCAATTACAAAATATTCTAAAAACTTATAATTTAATTTTAAAACATTATCTTGCTGTCTGGTTTAAGTTCACACTAATTAAATTTCAAAGTGATTAATTTGTCCTCAATCATTGACAAATTAAGGAGGATTGTTATATAAAAATTAAAGCAACATGTCATTTTGCACCAAAAAGAGGATGGAAGATAAAGTTATATTATCAGTAAAAGGAAAGGATACCAAGACATAGCAAGGTGATCCAAAACAGTCAAAAAGATTATTTTGACACACCAATGAAGGGATTTAGGCTGAAGTTCGTGCAGCTACAAGCTCCTCTTCAGATGGAGACAATAATAGCAAAAACATGGAAATTATTTAAATTCTTGAAAATCATGCAACTGAGGTTCAAGACAATAAAGCAACTGGTATTGAACATGGTAAAATCTTAATGTTCTTTGTAGGAATATTAACATTTACACTGAGCCACAAAAGGAGATACAAGGGCAGATAACTGAATGACTACACCAGTGGGTAAATTTAAAGAACAAAAGAAGAAAAAATTACAAAGGAAATTCTTGAGTTAGGAACTATTACAGTTTAAACCATGATCGACAATAATGCAGTGATTAAATCTGGGGGAATGATTCAATTAACAAAATGTAAGATATATCAGAGCACTGTAGGAATTAGTGGAGGAGATTTCAAAGGTGAAGAGAAAGTCATGGAGGAATCTGTAAATAGAAATAAGAATTTAATTATTGAGACATACCTTAACCTGGAACAGTTTAAAAGTGATGGGTAAATATAACTTGGTGAGAGTTAGCATACAGATTGCATTCCTATTATTTGTAAAACTCAATTGGATTTCTGCAGCTCAAGGTTAAGACCAGCTCAAACATCATATAACCAAATAATGAAGTTGGAAAAAACAAACACAATAGCTGCAGATGTTAGAATCTTGAGCAAATTGTGTATAGATGACATTTAGACAGGTACATAAATCAAATGCAGCCAAGAGGGACTTGGTCAGCATGGATAACTTGGGCTGAAGGGCCTGTTTCCATGCTGCATAACTCTATGACTTGGTTATTTTCTACATTTACCTTTTTCCCTTTATCCCTATGGCCTTGCTCTTTTGTTTTCAGTACAGTGCACGACTTAGCACTGAACCATTCCAATTTACACTCAGCTGGATCTTACATAATGGATCTCATTAATCAATCAAGTTGAAGAACTGTCAATGAAATACAGTTGCTTTCCTACTTTGGAGATATCCCATATCTCCTGCAGAGGATGTATGTTGAAATGAATTTTCATATTCCCAAAATTATTATGTGTTAGTGCATTCGAAGTTGAAGTTACTTAGGCCACATTATTCAATTTGCAGTATCTGTCATTTACTGGACATTTAATCAGCATGTGCTGAAACTGCAATTCAGTGGAGATGTATATGCCCCCAATTTCACTGGGTGCCGATTCTGTTGTTTCCATTCTGCCATACTGAATTAACTGTATAGCAACAATCTCCCACCCTTTACATCAGCAGTCTCCACTACAGACTGATGTGGTGAGCAAGATTTTCTTTGATCATTTGGAAATATGCCTAAGGATGGGATATCTGAATTTTGTATTCTGTGCTCTGTCAACTATTGTTTGAGGTATGTCTTGAAGTCTGCTGTCATCAGCATGAGTGAAGATGCATGATCTTCACATGATCTACAATGTCTGCGCTACTCTGCCTCCTTCTCTGAACTCTTGTTGGTGAATCCAAAGGTTGAGTTAACAAACAGCATGTGCTGTGGCCTTCTAGCTTTTGGATCACCAGTGACTCCCATTAACATTGTATTCTACCTTTAACTTTGACCTACCAAAATAAACCACCCCACACTTTTCTGCCACTTCTCAACCTAACAATGCATCCTAACGATGTCCATTTGTAATCTATGGCAACCCTCCAGACTATACACAACATCATCAACCTTTGGGTCAAAAACTTTCAGATTTTGGAGCATTTCAGATAGAGGTACTCAAATGACTTTCATCAAAAAAAGTTATTACATTAAAAATTACACTTTACATATTAATTTCTAAAGATTGGTGCATAAAATCCAAACGAGAAACAACCTTTTCTAAATTTTGTCTGAGCAAATATTTCATCACCACTTTAGTGTTTACTAAATTTGCAGTCCTATAACGTGTACATACCATTTCCAATGTTCTACGTGAATTTCCTTCATAGCTTTCTCTCCGACTGCTTGGATGAGGAGATGTATTATCGGTGTTCTGAACAGAATCTGGGCTAGGTACTGGGGAATTTTTGCCTGGAATTCGTGCAAATTTGGCCTCATTTCTATTAGAAACTATGTAATCAATATCTTTGCTTAGAAACTTTTCAATTGTCTGTATAAAAATAAAATGCAAGAAAAATACATTAGGAGATTTTCAACATGCACAATTAATTCTATACAATTTACTTCATAAAGAGCATCTTGTTTCTAGTCAGAAAACAAAAGACCAAAGGTTTACTGATGAAAATTCCACCCCCCCATCAAAATGATAATTTGAAACTTTTTTGCTTATCAAAAAGCTGAATTATAGTACACACAGCATCCTAAGATGCAAACCAATTTGTTAGGACTGTCAAGAGTTTTGGCTCTTTGAACAACAGGAAGTAAGCTGACACTAATAATCCAACACTGTAAGTATTTATGGACTCAGCTGCCAAAGATTGATCATAATGATTTTGTTTTGTTTTCCTATTAAAAAAAAGATGATGGTCAAAGGTTCTTGTAAACAGCTATTAAAGATGCCTTGAAATAGGCATTTATAATTTAGCACAATGAACGCCAATTGGTCTACTGCATTAGCTTGAAATTCAGCCTGATTTCTGAACAAAATGTCCTAAAAGAGGATGTAGAAAAGAACATGAGTAAACAATGCAGAAGGAATTAAGATTCTGAAAAGAAAAATCACACTCATTTAATCTCCATAATGTTATACAATCCAAGTCTTTTTTTAAATCCTAAAAAAGCACATAATAACCTACTTACTATTCGTAAAATCAAAATCAATTGTAAGCTAAGAGGTGGTATTTCTAATCTGTTAAAAATTAATCAATTTATAAAAATGATAATTCTTGAACATACCCCTCCTAAATCTTGTAAATCCTTTTCTAACTTTTCCGTATGCTTATTCGAAGGCAGGTCAAGGTAAATGATTTTTCCAGTAAAAGGCTTTAATTTGATGTCTGTTGCTTTGTTACCACCTCGTTGTAATGCTTTTAGCACTCCTTTACTTCTTCCTGATAATCCATGTGCTGCTGATCACATAAAGATTCTACAATTAAATCACTTTCATTCAAATTGCAATTTAAAAAAAAATCATAAAATTAAACTTTGAAAAGAAGCAAGTCCGTGCTGCGAATCCCAATATCAGTGTTCAATAAAATAAGACAGTTCCAGCATCTATGAAGCCCTCTCTTACTAGGACTATGACTGGAGCTACTATTGTGTTAGTTTACCATCAGGAAGTCACTGCTATTTTGTATTTAAAATTTTCCTGTGATGTTCATGTTAAATGCAACCATTCTCAATGATCACTCTTGATAACTGTTATGGTTTTGTGCAACTGTTCTGTAAATGCAAGTTGTTCCAGAGCATGCAGACTTTTTGTAAGCTGTCCCTTTTTCATTGTATCTCAGTAAACGTGACAATAAACATTTCAATTCAAGATACCCTACACTTGAAGAAAGAGTTCATATCTTTTTTTAATTTTTTTTTTTATTTTTCACACTTTGAACCATATTGACCAAAATACACATAAAAATTTCCCTCTTGAATATACACAGTGTCATTTTCTCCCCTTTTCCCCCCTCCCTTCCCTCCCTCCTTCCTCCTTCACCCCCACTCCCCACCCACTCAACGTTCAACATATATGATACATTAAACCCATTAAACAATGTCATCACACAATGAAAATAAACAAGAAATTTGTGTCATCTACTTTTACATACTGGGTCAGTTCATTTTGTCTTCTTCTCATTCTGTCATTTTAGGTGGTGAAGGTCCGCGATAGGACTTCTCTGTTGTGTTCCATGTACAGTTCCCAAATTTGTTCGAATACTGTGATGTTATTTCTTAAATTATATGTTATTTTTTCCAATGGAATACATTTATCCATTTCTATGCACCACTGCTGTATTCTCAGGCTACCTTCTAATTTCCAGGTTGACATAATACATTATTTTGCTTCAGCTAAGGCTATCATAATAAATCTTTTTTGTGCTCCATCCAAATCGAGTTCAAGTTCTTTACTTCTTATATTATTTAGAAGAAAGATTTTGAAGCAGGCTGTGGTTACCAGAAGGAAGCAATCTTGAATATGTGATTACAGACACAATGATAATTAAAAGATTTATAACAAACATGTACATCAAACTGCAAGAGAAAGAGAACAAGGAAACAAGCTGTAAACCCAAACAAAAATGGGAACAAGATCTAAACAAAAAGATAAAGAATGAAACATGGGAAAAGCTATGCTCTGGAACTATGAGAAATACAATAAAAACGAAGTTACGCATGATAAAATATAATTGGTTACACAGGCTATATATCACACCCCAAAAGTTAAATAAATGGGACCCAACAGTATCAGACAGATGTTTTCGCTATAAGGATACGGGAACAACAGTACATGCAGTTTGGGCATGTGAGAAAGTGGAAAAGTTTTGGGAAGATCTAAATCAGGTATTAAATAAAATCACAAAAAGCAAAGAGTTTATATCTTTCATGGTGAATATTTCTAAAAACCTCAGAAGAAACAGGAATAGTTCATTTGCCATGAACTCTGACTCAAAAAATGATGGATGGAGAACAATAATTTAAAAATAAGATAGGAAAAATACAATTGTATTCAAATCATGTCATAAATGAAAGTAAATTATTGATGGTCACACAAAGATAACTGACAAACAGTTCATTTCTCTACCTTCCCCCAACAAGACAGAAAAATAAGTTGTAAATCACATCTTAATATTAGGATGCAGTAGAAGACTGAAGAAATTTGAGTCTAATTAAAATTTGGCAGATAGGAAAAGTAGCAGCCAAAGCTCAAAATTTCATGTCTTTTTATCTCAGGTTGTGGTGGTGGGGGGGGGGGGGGGGGGGGGGGGGGGGGGGGGGAGGGCAGAAGAAAGAGCTTTCTTCACATTGAGACTTGATTGAATCTATTTGTGATAAAATATTAACTTGATGATGATGATATTATTGAGGTATTTAAAAAGCTAAAGGATTTGCAATATCAAATATTCAGAGCAACAATGATATGCTGGACGAACTTATTGGGTCCAGCAACATCCATGGGCAGAAATGGTCAGTCGGTGTTTCAGGCCAAGACCTTTTATGGAGACCAAACCAAGGAAAGCTGTTTAGTAAATGAAGGGGGAAAGAGGTTGAGGTGGGGGGCAGCTGAGAAGCTGGGGGAGGTTGCCAAGAAGTGATAAGGACAGAAGATGGGATAAATAAAGACAGGTTGAGGGAGATACTACTGGGAGATGGGGCAAGTAAGAAAGAAAAGTTAGAAAAAGGGTAAGTAGAGAAGAGGTGAAAGCAATGGAATCAGACTGAGATGGAGGTTAGTTAAAATTAGAAAAAAAAATCAATGTACAGCAAGATTTACCTGAGGGGATGGAAGGGTGGGTGGAGAGGGAAATGTGAACCAGGGAGTCTCAAACTTCTTTTCTCCTTCATATACTTAATATCACTCCTTCCAACTTCAAGATTCCTTTCTTGTCATGTAATAATACAGAACATAAAATTGCCTTCTGCTTGCCATAAGGAAAAGAGTCACCATTAATGTTGCCCTGCCTGACACTGTGGAAGGAAACATGACTTTAATCAAGTAGACGCCAAGACAGAAGAGGGTGAGGGTGTAACTCACACGAAGTTGTTGGAATGTGATAAGGATGTGTCCTTTTTCCTGCTTTTCAATCTGTCTTGTAACCATACTGTGTGAGAGGGAGTACATATCCTGTAGGAATGATTGAAGACTTGTTTGTTTCAGGTTATAAAAGCTTGTTCTCTGCCTGATATGGGCAGAGTCTCTGTTGTGGACTCTCCTTGGTTAACCTTGTCAATAAACTCTTCTGAAACGATCTCCCGGGCTGTGTTTTCTATTTAAATAATTATAGAGTCCCGAAGAAATCGGCGACAGAATCTAGCGCTGCGAGCAGAATCCTTGTTTGCAGGATCACGGACAGAAGTGAGCAGGCAACAACCCTGACCAAGAACCTAGCTGAAAGGGGGTGAGGCTGATTCACACACCAAGAGGTGAATGTCGAGACCTCCGCAAGGTCAGAGTGAGACGCTGATAAGACATAGGTAAATTGATCTCTAAAGCAGCCCGGGGCGACTACGTGGAAGGAAGAGATACCATTGACGTGCATAAAGGTAGATGAAAACTGTTGTCGCTTTGCTATTTTGTGTATCCTAATTCTGTTAAGTCTGCAGACAGATGGGAAATTGTCCGACTAAAGAGACAGAGCCTGGTCGAGCGGCTGGTTCCATTCCCGGGATAAGGCTCAAGCCTGCCATGGGAAGATCTACGAAGGCGAGATCAAAACAACAACACAAACGAAAGGAACTGGTAGGAGGCCCACTGCAGCCTCCGGGCTCGCCAGCGGACATCATAATGAACGAGACAGGTAAATGGGACTATGCCTTACGATCTCTACAGATGGTACCAGGGAGACTGGCCATATGGTTGAACACTTGATTTAAAAGTAATATCCTATTTCAAAGATGACATTCAGTCAGGAGGAGGGGATCCGACGTGGGATGTTAATTATTTTAGAAACTGTTTTATAGCCTGAACAAAGGTGGCAGGGCGCCACCAACCGTGGCCTAAACCGCCGCAGAGTAAATCGCCTTCAAGCCCCACGAACCAAACGCCTCCATATCCTGACTCGAACGTGATGACCCCCCAACCTGTCCCGCTGCATCCACGATTGCCCACAAACTATGACACGAAATGACGGGATGATCTAATTCAAACTGCCGCCACTTATGACCACCAAGTGCCAGGAGCTGCCTTGCCAGTGGGGGCGGCGGCTGGTCAAATACATCCACCCGTACCCACTCCCGCAAGTGTCTCGCCTGCACCCCTGCATGAGGCCACGCAGCCCAGGGATCCCCCAGTGAGAGGGCACCTCCCAAGGATGGAGGAGGGCACTGAGGAAGAGGAAGGGGATCCCAGGACGCAGGTCCGTACCTGGAGTCAGACCAAAGCTGGTCTACCTGATTCTACTACTCGATACCCTAGAGTTATGATAGGCAACACCCCAATCTTGAAACCCTGGATGCCAACTGAGGTGCAGGATATGATCACTAATGCCCCTGACCCTGTTAAGGCCCCCACTAGATTTCACCACTGGCTGGACCAGACCTGCCTCCTTTACCATCCCCTACCAGGAGACGTCTGGGCATTACTTCAGGCCACTTACGGTTCTCATTGGCAGGTGGTGAAAGAATCATTCACTGTACCGCATGGAGAGAACAGGGATTGGAGAACAGACGACACTATGGAGGATAATGGGAATGAGTCCACTGGTTGCAAAACAGGGGAAGAGAAGCTATCGTGTGGAGTGCCAAAAGACACGGGGATATTGGAGAGGTCACCCGCTGTCTCTAGAAAATGGGAGATGAAATTATGGAATTTGTAATTCGATTTAAAAACACCTGGGAGGAAAATACTGGGGTGCCCCTACATGATAACTAGACCTTGGTGGTATAAACCTTGCTAAATTGTATGCTGTCCCAAAATGCAAAAATGTACAAGATGAAGCAATTGGATTGGCAAGGAAAGAACTGGACGGATACTATCACAGTATTGGCTAATATGGATAGGGAAGGACTGTTCATGCAAAAGGAAAAGCGAGCCAGACAGATGCAGGGAGAAGAGAGAGGACGAGGTAGATCCCGAAATAAGGGTAATGATCAGTGCCGCAACTGTGGAAAAAGGGGCCATTGGGTGCGGGAGTGTAGAAGTCAATCCTGAGGGAGAGGCTGGCAAAAGGAGGGTACCCGATGCCCGGAGGAATTCAGACCCCAGCCAGAACTGTGACGCCTATGGTCAGCGACCCCAATTCTCTTTTCAACAAAAGAACCCATAGGGGTGCCCAGAGGAACCGGTGGTGCAGGCTCCCCTCATCCAATTGTCCTCCAGCAGAGAGACCCAACCCATGATCAGTGTAAAATTGGAATAGAGGGAGAGTTTAATGTTGGTTGATACCGGAGCCACCATGTCCTCCATACCACCATCCTCGGGAGTGCCCTTTAGTTATAATTGGCAGCATTGGTGCATCTGGTAGTCCCATGATAGATCCGCTTTCAAAACCAATGACCCTAATGGTTGGAGACACCAAGATACAAGAAGAGCTTATTGTTTCGGCCACTACCCCTGTCCCCATAATAGGGAGACAGACTCTATGCAAAATGAATGCGACATTGTACTGTACAGAGGAGGGAATATTTATGGATTTACCCATCTCTTGCGCATATCAGCTCACCCGCAGAACGGCGGACGATGAACTCGATAAGAATAGAAATCCAACTCACTTTGGCTGGTGGCGAGAGACTAACCCCTTTCTCGAATAATTGGATGAAGTAATGAGGTTATTACAAAGGCCACAGGAATTTTCGGCCCTGCAGCAACTGGGTGCTT
The DNA here is from genome assembly GCF_036971445.1 of Narcine bancroftii. Taxonomy (NCBI): domain Eukaryota; kingdom Metazoa; phylum Chordata; class Chondrichthyes; order Torpediniformes; family Narcinidae; genus Narcine; species Narcine bancroftii. Next base: position 435,056,737 of record NC_091469.1, read on the forward strand.
CCTCCAAATTGTGGCCGAGGTAAAGGACCTCCATGTGACATCTTGGTATTTTGTGCCCGGAGAGGAGGTCCCACATATAACAGAACAAGGGGACTTTGAGGAAGTAACTGTGGGACCACGACTGTTTTTCGGACCAGAGGGGATAGGGGCACAGGCCAAATTAAGCCTGGATCAGACATCTCATTTCCGACTGCCACACATAGGCCCACACGTCACCTTGGCGGTGCATCGGCCTCATCAGACGAAAGACGCGGGACAGATAGTCACGACTTTCCAGAAACACGATCACTAGCTTCTCAACACCGGGCAGAAAGGGCTTGCGAGGCATACGCTGACTTACAGTTGAAAGGAGATTTTAGTGTAGACATCCTCTTTCACTCCCCTGACATATTCGGATGGGAAGAAAAATAGTGCTGACGTCCTTCTGCCGAACCTGTCCGCCAGAGTCAATCCACTATAGATGGTCGGCTGCCCTAACGCAGGTCTCCATGAAAGTGTGAGCACAGTCAAATATGCATGTGAGGTTTCTACATACTGCCCCGCCACATAAAGTTACAGTGAGGGAGAGAGCACCCCTGCCAGCAGTAAAACAATATTGCCTTTCTCCGGCCGCTGTTGAAGGCATAAGAGGCATCATAGAGGACCTGGAACGACAGGGTGTGCTTGTTCAAACACAAAGCCCCTGCAACACACCAATCTTGCCCATACCAAAGAAGAATAAAAACGTCTGGAGATTTGTCCAGGACCTCAGGGCCATAAACGACATTGTGATGCCAACCGACCTGTGTTCCGCCTTCTTCTCCATACCACTCGCAAAAGAGAGCCAATACCTCTTCACTTTTACCTATGAGGGCCAACAGTATACATGGATACGCCTTCCCCAGTGCTATACTAAAAGCCCAACCATGTACACAGCCGCTGTGCGAAGAGACCTGACAGAGTTTGCCCTACCCGGGGATTCGACCCTTTTGCAATATGCGGACGACCTGCTAGTAGCCTCCCCTGACGATGCTGCATGCGTTGAAGATACAACTCCTCGCCTGCTGGGGCCACCATGTCTCCATGCAGAAAATGCAATTCTGCCAGAAGGAAGTAAAATATTTGGGATATATTTTACAGGAGGGAGAGCAAAGAGTGGGCCCAGAAAGGATAGCAGCTGTATGCCAGATAAGCAAACCAACCACAAAAAGGGAATCCTGGCTTTCCTGGGCATGGTGATACTGCAGACAGTGGATACCAGAATATCGAGAAATGGACGCAGCACTAAGAGCAGCTACTGTGAAGGGAGAACCAGAGGAAGTGCAATGGACGAAGGAAAGAGAGCAAGCCTTTCTGAATCTTAAACAGGCTCTGACTCAAGCCCTTGCTCTGGGCCTCCCTAATTATGAGAAAACCTTCATGCTATACGTAACGGAGAAGAATGGATTTGCTTGTGGAGTTCTGATGCAACAGCACGGAGGAGGGAAGAGACCTGTAGCCTACTACTCCACCAAACTCCCGTTAACAGTAATAGGGATGCCCCCGTATCTGTGGGCGGTGGCCGCCACGGCAGATAGTAGAAAAATCAGTATTGCTGATGCAGGATCGATCATGCACGGTGGTCACGGATCATGCTGTACTACTGATGCTCAACTCGACATCAACACAGCATTTCACCACAGCCCGAAGGACAGGATATGAGGTGGTGCTGTTATCCCGACCCAATTACACTTACAAAATATTGGGCTCTTACAACCCTGCCCACCTATAGCCTGAAACAGAAGAGGAAGACCACGAAGGACGTGACTGCGTGGCACTGGCCGAGCTTGTGACCAGCCCAAGACCTGACCTAAAGACTGACCCAATAGAAGCAGATGTCACCTTATACATTAACGGGTCTTCACACCGGCCCCAGGACGAGGTGTTATATGTGGGGTACGCCATCGTGAACGATGACGAAACTATAGAAGCATATGCCCTACCGGAAGGCACCACCGCACAAATGACGGAACTGTTCGCCTTAACTAGAGCGTGTGTATTGGCAGATGGAAAAAGAGCAAATATCTATACTGATACTCACTATACTTTTGGGGTGACCCACAATTTCGGTCAGATATGGAAAAATAGAGGGTTCATAACAGCCAGTGGGAAGGGGATAAGACATGCAGAAATGATAGAGGGGCTATTAGAAGCTATCCAACTCCCGACAGAGTTGGCCATTGCTAAATGTCAGGCTCACACCAATAAGAACGATCCTGTGTCAAGGGGAAATGAGCGGGCCGACATGGCGGCCAAACTAGTCACCAGCTAACAGAACCCCATGTAACCCATGACCCTCAAACGAGAGGTCAACACTCCCGAGCAATATCAAATGATACAGGAATTAGAATTGAAAACTGCACAGGAGGGGGTTTCTGCCCAAGAACAGCATACGTGGGAAACCCACGGATGCCAGATGGTCAAAGGCATATGGAAAAGCAACGATGGTCGAGTGGTGTGTCCAAGAAGCCTATACCGGCCTATAGTGCAGTTAGCACATTGATGAGCCCATTTGGGAAAGGCAGGAATGCTACATAACATAAAGCAAATTTGGTTTGCACCTGGAATTTCTACCAACATAGAACGGCAGATGAGAAACTGTCTGATCTGTCAGCAAAACAATCAGGGGCGCTTGCCTGCCAAATTTGATAAACTTCCCCTTGCTCACGCCCCTTTTGAGAATTTGCAGATTGACTTTGCCCACATGCCAGCTTGTAGAGGGTTTAAATATCTATTAGTGATCATTGACACGTTCACACGATGGATAGAAGCGTACCCGACCAAAAGGGATGATGCTCATACAGTAGCTAAGATTCTGATGAAAGAATTGATTCCCCGGTATGGGATCCCGCGGGGAATAAATAGCGACTGAGGTTCCCACTTCATGTGGAAGATAGTGACTGCAGTAAGCGAAATAATGGGCATAGATTGAAAATTCCACATCCCGTATCAGCCTCAACCTTCGGGTATAGTGGAGAGATTAAATGGAGAAGTAAAAAGGGGATTGGAAAGAACGTGTGGCAAGACAGGACTACCCTGGCCAGAAGCCTTGCCTATAGTATTATACGCCCTACACAATCAGGTAAATCAGAATACAAAATTGACACCACACGAGGCTCTGTTGGGGCACCCTATGAGCACTGGAATAAGACCCCCCTATATGCCAGAATAGTTTTGGATACAGGAAAGCACTCTAGCATATGCCCAGGGGTTGTTTGAAGCTGCCCTTTGAATGTATGATAAGATGAAAGCCACCCAGGGACCATGGCTGGAGGGAAACACCCACCCATTTTTACCGGGATATCAGATAATGGTGAAAGTGATCATGACTGTTCCTTTCTCCCCTGGGTGGAAAGGAACCTACCAAGTCCTCCTAGTCACAAGAACCGCCTTAAAGTTAAATACACTGGATGGCTGGATCCACGCAACCCGGTGTAAGTCATTCCGGGAGGATGATACAGACAAAGGCGATGCTTGCATGGACAACAATCAAGATACTGGGGCTAATAATGGGGGGATTGACAGAAGTAACCACAGAGGAGACAGTCGAGATCTTTCCCAAGGAGAACCCCGACGCTAAGGGGTGCTGGACAACTCCACTATCCATCGTACAATGATCTGGAATGGGAATATTGAATGCTGCAGATATTGAGACACTGCAGAATAAGATACAGAAGGTAGGGACTAAGGTTGGGGAAGGAATCAGAATCAGAAATGCATAGGGAAACACGGTGCAGGAGGAGACAGAATTGGGATATCGGGCCCAAATGCGAACATGGACCTATTCCGCGCGACTGATGGCTGAGATAGGAAACGTCTTTGGGGAAACCAGGGTGGTGCACAACTATACGAGATGTGTCCTCTCAGAGATCTTGATTCAGTTACTATGGGCAGAACTAGAAAGAAAGATATTGTCTCACCATACAGCAACTTGGAAAATTATGTTTAACCTGACGCAGTATTGTCCCTGCAGACCCGCAGCATATATGCTGTGACCTTAGGGGATGCAATGTCACCATGCAGCTGGTGAAGGAATAGAACGTATCCACCTGGTGCCAGTTCATGCCAATCCCCCAACTGTTCAGAGCCCAATTCTGGGAGCCGATATTCCGAGGAACCTGGGTAGATGAGGACGGTCGCACACACACCGAACAGTCTTGTGCCCAATGGTCTGATGGGATGCTATGTCCGCTACATTCTGCTCTGTATGACCCATGCACTATGAGACATACAGGGCACATGCACATGGCTGCTAGTGGCCGTAAACCGGACCGTTGTAGTGGAGGTGCGATCTCATGAAGTATGTATGGACGGGCATTCAGAGATAATCGTGAACGGCCAAAAGACACTCTCTCCCCCTCTTCATGGTTGTTTAGAAAAGGTCTACACAATCCATATCCCTAGGGAGAGTCATCTTTTTCGCATAGGTTCTATGACATAGGTTAGTGAAGATAGAACTGCCCACCTCAACCCCTGACTCGGGTCGACAGGGAACTATAGCCAGTTGCAGCAGATGCTAAACGAAAATGAGCAAATCACCGTAATGCTCCAGAAACTAGGGCACACCTTAAGCCAAGCTAAGGTTGACCTGACTTACAAGGAGGGACAACTGGTGCAAATAGCCAACCAGGTCACGCAACTTAGTGTCCATCACTGGTGGGGCATTTTTAAGCGATGGTCACCCAGAGCCTCGACCACCTTGCATGGCACCCTGCTGTGATTATGGTCGCGGCCCTAGTGGCCTTACTTATGGTGATCATTTGCATGTGGGTTAGAGTGCACATACTCGTGGAACAGGTTAACGAGACAATAAAAAGGGTACAGCGGTGAGTGAATCAAGAGGCCATATCCAATCATCAGGACAAAGAGGATGCTCCCTTAGTGGTGTAGTTCTTTGATCTACAAGGAGGGAACTGTGGAAGGAAACATGACTTTAATCAAGTAGACGCCAAGACAGAAGGGGGTGAGGGAGTAACTCACTCGAAGTTGTTGGAATGTGATAAGGATGCGTCCTTATCGGTTTCCTGCTTTTCATTCTGTCTTGTAACCATACTGTGTGAGAGGGAGTACATATCCTAGAGGAAGGATTGAAGACTTGTTTGTTTCGGGTTATTAAAGCTTGCTCTCTGCCTGATAAGGGCAGAGTCTCTGTTGGTTAATCTTGTCAATAAACTCTTTGGAAATGATCTCCCAGGCTGTGTTTTCTATTTAAATAATTAAATAGAGTCCTGAAGAAATCGGCGACAGACACCCACCCCTTATAGTATGAAAGATAAGAGAGATAAGCAAAAGAGAATACCTTAAGAATTACTGAGTCTGTGGATTCACCTCCAGCACTCCCACAATCTCTATAGATTCAGATTTCCATTTGATCCACAACCCAACTTCCAGATCCAGACCTCTGATAAGATCAGGAAGCCTTCAGCTCCTGAAGCCCTTTGGGACCCCCTTCTTGCCCTCAGCATCTTCTCAAATCCAGGTTTTGACACCTGGTTCCCATGAGCCAGTCTCCAGAAACCCACAGCCTGTGCAGGACCACTGACCTGTACCTGCAGCCTGTGTGGGTCCTTCAGCCACTGAGATTCTTGCTGGTCTGATGCCTTGGGGTCACTCTAGGGACATCTCCTCTCCTCATTCTCCATGGGGGTGGTGGGGGGGCGTTCTCCCCGTTTCTGGTGCCATGCACTAGTCTGCTTTTCTGCCGGACTCTGTAAACCCCTGTGGCCTCTGCCAAGCACAACTGTTGCAGGATTTTGGTTTTAAAATACTGTTGGTCCCTTTAACAGAGAGTTTAATGCCTGTATGGAACCAGGTGGTTGAATCCTTCAAAACAGCACAGTATATCTGCTCTCCCACACTTAACAACATTTTAATTTTTTTTCAGCTCAATCCTGACAAAGCATTGACTGACCATATACCAGTCCAAAATCTTTATATTTTCTCCTCTGCTTAGCAAAACTGCCCTGACCCTTTTATTTTTTGAATATTTTATTTTTGTTTTTTTTCCACATACATATCAACAATTTCTATTTACAAGATTATATAGAGATAAAAATATATATATATCCTTTTCTTACAAACAGAAGAGCCCCTCTCCCCACCTCTTCACTGTATGAATCCATACACTGTCAGGGCTTACAGTTGGATGATAAAAGAAAATCTTGATTGGGGAGGATCACATATTTTTATAATAGTAGCACCTTTTTTTAAATTACATTTGGCCCCCTATATAATCCAAATATGGTTGCCATATTTTTATAAATATGTCGTATTTGTTCTTTAGATTATATGTGATTTTTTTCCATAGTAAACAACTGTTCAACTCTGTCTTCCATCGTGCTGCCTGTAGAAGGGAGTTCAATTTCCAAGTAATCACAATACATTTCTTAGCCACAGCTAAAGCTAATTTAACAAATAAAATTTGGAATTTAGTTAGTTTGTTACTTATTTCAATAAAGTTTCCCAAAAGATTAATCTCTGGGTTGTACACGATGGCCACCCCTGTTCTTAGTATTTCAGTAATATTTTTCCAGAAAGCCTCACCTTCACACACAACTATGTAGCATGTAGAAAAGTTCTTATTTATATTCCACATCTAAAGCACATCCCCAATATTTCCAATTTTGAGTTATGTAATTTCTGTGCTGTGAAGTATAATTGGTGTAAAAAATTATATTGTAATTCGCATCTTGCATTTATAATTGACATCATGCTATCCAAACACCAATCAGACTAGCATCTTTCCATTATGGCAACTCCTAAATCCGACTCCCATCTCTCTCTTGATCTCTATAAACCTGGTTTTGCACTTTCATTTTGGAGAGCAAAGTACATCTAAGATATAAATTTGGATGTGTTCCCCAGTCAAATCATTCATTCCATCTCATTAATTTCAGGTGGGGCAAAGTTTGATCCCCATCTTTTTCTTAAGAACGATCTTAACTCGAGAAAGCAAAAGAAGTTCCATTAGCTACTCCATGCTTATTTCTTAATTATTCAAAAGACAATAAGAGATCCTTCCATATAACACTCATCAACATATCTTATTCTTTTGTCATACCATGAATTCAATATTTTGTTATCCAGGTTCATAGGTTGTTTTTACATAATGGTGCCCTCAGTGATATTTCTACTTTTCCCCCCAATACATTCATTTACTTCTTATCATATTCTAATCATGTGTATTAATATAGGATTGTCCTTTTTTTTGTTATTGACTTGACATTCCACTTATAAATAAAGTCATTCATTGTCTGCTCTTTAATTGAATCAAGGCCCATTCGAAACCATGAAGGGGGACTATGATAAAAATCTTGCTTGTCCTGATAGATAATACTTCTTAAAATCTGGGAGTCTAAGTCCTCCCAATTTATAATCCTGTGGTTGGTGTGCCGTGCAACAAACAAAAAAAAGCCACACAGAAGCTGTGAGTGAGTTGAACCAACTAACTGACTTTATTGGAACTTTCCAAGAGCTTATCAGCACCACTCCCATGATCCTTTTCATACCCTCCCACTGGGACCATTGTGATGTCAGCCCAGTGTGAGCCTGCACCTATGTAACCTGGTTTGCTTGTGGATCAATGCAGCTCACTACATGACACCCCGCAGAACTGGCGTTTGGAGGGTGCCGAGTCCACCGTTCATAAACAGTTCGTACGTTTGGGAGGACGACCTCTCCGCCGTGGGGCTGGAACAGTTACTGGTTGGTCAAGGTCAAGGTCAAACTATGGAGTTTGAGGCGGTCAACCATGAACATTTCCTGTCTACCCCTAATGTCCAAAAGGCACATAGTCCCATTGTGTTGTAGCACCTTGTAATGGACTCTTGTATGGCACTGAAGGGGCGTCCAATGCGTGCCTCTCCTTATGGAGTTGTATCCCGAGTCTTCGAGATCCTTCGGGATGTAGGATAGAGCTGTCCGTGGCAGGAGGTCGGTACGGGGGCCAAGGTTCGCACCTTCTTGCGAAGTCACGTCAGCAGCACTGTAGGTGCTTCCTCCTGACTCTCCCAGGAATGTCAGTGGGGCTGCATAGACAAGCTCAGTGGAGGACGTGGCCAATTCCTCCTTTGGTGCTGTGCAATGCCAAGGAGCACCCAAGGCAGCTCATCCATCCAATGCCGGCCTCAGAGCTGCGCCATGAGGGCCGCCTTCAAATTCTGATGAAACCTTTCCACCAGATCATTAGAATGTAGGTGGTAGACTATGATGTGATATAACTGGATCCCTAGGAGCTGTGCCAATGCTGCCCATAGGCCAGACATGAACTGTGCCCCCCCCCATCCGACATGATATTGGAAGGAAGGCTGAAATGGGCTATGCAGTTGGTGATGAGGGCCCTGGCACAGGATGTCGTGGAAGTGTCCAAGAGCGGGACAGCTTCCGGCCATCTAATGAACCTGTCCACCATCGTGCCAGGTACGTGGCATCTTTGGAAACCGGCATCGGTCTAATGATATCCACATGACATATGTTGGTGGGGAGGATTGATGAAGGGCTTTCACATGCCTCTGCACCTTGGATGTCTGACAGTGCAGGCAAGTTTTGGCCCTGTTAACGCAGGCCATGCCACATGAATCTGTCTGCGACCAGTTGAGTTGTTGCCTGGATAGATGGACGTGATGCCTCCATGTGGCGGGAACGATGGGCCTAAGTCGGCTGGTGGACACATCACTGAGAAGTGTGGCTTCAGATGACCTAAAATGCAGTCTTCCAGTTGTAGCCCCAAGGTTGCTGGTATCCCACCATCCTGCCACTGGGCCGCTGTGACCACTGCATAGTTGATTCTGTGGGACTGGGAATGCACAAACAGGACTGACGTATGGTTCAAAGCATCAGCCATGAGGTTGTTCTTGCCTGTAATGTGCTTGACAGCCGTTGTGTACTCTGAGATATGAGAGGTGATGCTGCTGCCTTGGAAACCACGGGTCTGAGACCTTGGCGAAGACAAAAGTGAGGGGCTTGTGATCGGTGAAGGTTGTGAAATCCTGTCCTTCAAGGAAGTAGCGAAAATGGTGTATGACAAGGTAGAGGGCTAGCAACTCCCTGTCAAACGCATCAAACTTCTGCTCTGGAGTTGGCAGGTATCTTCTGAAGAAAGTGAGTGGTCTCCAATGTCCATCAATCATCTACTCCAGAATGTCGCCAACAGCTGTGTTGAAAGCTTTGACTTTGAGGGCGGTGGACACATCAATGGACGGATATACTAGAAGGGTGGTGTTGCCCAAAGTGTCTTTGGCCTGGTTGAAAGTTGCCGAAGACTCCATGTCCCAGCTGAGTTCTTTGGTCTGACCAGACAGCAGCTTGAAAAGAGGTCACATGATCCTGGCAGCTGATGGCAGGAATCCATGGTAGAAATTGACCATCGCAACTAACTCCTGCAAATCTTTGAACGTAGTTGGCTTGGTGAACATTACAAATGACTTCAATCTATGACAGAAGAGGGACTGCCCCATGTTGATCAATGGGGTGGCAAGAAAAAGTTTGAAAACCATTGCTTTAATCATACCTAATTGATTCGTTATTTGACTATTTCATAACTCTAAAGGAAATGGGCCTATAACAATTTTTCTCAAGCAAAATATTTCAGTAACAATTGGGTCCACAGCAGTGATTCTCAACCTTCCTTTCCCACTCACAAATCACCTGAAGCAATCCTTTACTAATCACAGAGAATCGATGGCATAGGGATTACTTAAAGCGGTATGTGATTGGAAACGAAAAGTTGAGAACCACTGATCTATACATACTTTCTTGTTTTTCCATTATGGTAATAGTTAACAGTGAATGGTCTGAAAAAAGTCTTGCCAAAAACTCTGTTTTTACCACTCTACTTTGTAGCTGGGCAGACATTAAAAATAAGTCAATCCTCATATGTGAATCAAGAACGAATAGTCTGGTTCTAAGAGGTTGAGCCGGCTCCATATATCAATTAAATTTAAATCCTTCATAAATGACAATCGTTTTTGCAACTTTCACCCTTTTTACTGTTTTTGCTGATTCGTCCAAAATTAGATCAAAACAAAAATTGAAATCTCCAATTAATATATTTTATCTTCCCCCTGCGGATTTTGAAAATATATCCTTCATAAAGTCTTCAACATCATAATTTGAGGAGTAAATATTCATGAATGTCCGCAATTCTGCATAAATTTTACAGTGTGCCATTACAAATCTTCCAACTTGATCGGTTAAAGTTTTTTTTTATTATTATTGGTATATTTTTATGAATTAAAATCTCTACTCCCCTTGCTTTTGAACCAAACGAAGACATTTTTACTTGCCCCACCCATCCTCTTTTTTATTTTGCATATTCCAATTTGGTTAGATGTGTTTCTTATAAAAAGATTACATTTCCCTTTAATTTTTCTTTAGGTATGCCAAGACCCATTATCTCTTCACCAGCCCGCTAATTTTATTAACACTGACTAATAAATTTTAATGTTCTGGCCATATTCTTATTTAAAACAATATTTTTAATAGTAAAATCTCTTGACTCTTTAAATAATAGTGATCCTTCCCCTTTAAGAAAACACACAATGTCTCTGCCCCGACAGTGATGTATAAGTAGCCCCAAAAGCCCACGGAATCTCTCAAGGAAGAAGAACTCCTCCCTTTACTGCCATCTTTTTTTGCTACTCCTTTCCAGGCACCATTCTCCCCCTTAAACTGGAGTTTCCACCTTGCTACCACTTTTCCCAGATATTTTTTCCTTTTTCTGAGCTCTGTTAGGATTTCTATACACTTTAATTTTGAAACATAAGTACAAGAAGGAATTGTTTTTTTAAAAAAAATAATCTTTTACTAAGTTCCATTATAAATATCTTCACAATTTTCTCGCTCGGCATGCTTGATTTTTTTTCTTTTATAAACTTCACAGAAAGTCTTCCACCTTGTTCTTGTTTTTTTGAAAATGTTATTTATAGTTTTACAGACTCAAGTTATACAAGCATTGTAGGGGAACACTCCTCCCCTTATACAAGTCATTCTTTATTGAGTCCTCTTTCACCATCTTTCACCCTCCCTCCTGCTCCTATTGTTCACTATAGGTAATTTTCTCAGGGGAATACAGCTCTGCCTCTTCGTGTTCCATCTTGTTGTGCTTACCTGAGAGTCCAATTTCCAGGTAACCATTATGCATTTCCTGGCCACTGCCAAGGCAATCTTCACAAATTAAATTTGGTTTTTGGACAATCTCGGACTCACGTGCATAATAAGAAACAGTGCTGGATCCTGTGGATACTCTACCCCTGTAATTTTTTCCAAAATGTCCCCAAGTTCTACCCAGAAGGGTCTCATCTTAGTGCATATCCACGATAAATGCACAAAGGTTCCCGTATCTATGCTGCATCTAAAACACAATTTGGAGATTTCTCATTTTACCCTATGTAATTTTTGCAGCATAAGATATAGCTGGTGCAAGAAATTAAATTGCAACAGCCTGTATCTGGCATTAATAATTGCCGTCAAGCTGCCGCGACAGAATTCGAACCAGCATCATTCGGGAATTGTTGATCCTAAATTCAACTATCATCTTTGCCTCAATTTATGGAGGCCCAGTTTCAGGCTCTCATTTTGGAACAGGAGATACATAGCCGAGATAAATTTACGTGTGATCCCCTTTCAAATTAGAGCCTCCCTATCACAACACAGCGACAGAGATGGACCTAATTTGTCCCTCAAAAAGGATCTTAATTAAAAATAACAAAAGGTCATCCTGGCACTGAGCTTCAGTGAGCACCATGTAGCCTACACCCAGAGAGTGGGCACATACCGCTAGACCAAAGGAGCAGGACAGGGCATCAGCCACATTACTCCTAACGGAGATATGTTTAATCCTGGTTGAAAACTTGGATATGCAAGATAGGTGTCATTGCTGGCGGACTGACCATGGATCTGATGCCTTTGCGAACGTTAGCGGTTTGTGGTCAGTAAAAACCATGAAGTCCCTGCCTTCCAAAATAAAATAACGGAGGTGTCTGACTACTAGGTACAGCGCCAGCAGTTCCCTATCGAATGTGCTGTATTTTGTTTCCAGAGGGTGGAGGTGCCTACTAAAAAATGCTAGAGGCTTCCATTGTCCATTGGTATACTGTTCCAAGACCCCACCTTCTGCCACATCGGACACGTCTATCGTCAAGGCAGTTGATGCATCCATTTGTGGATGGACCAGCAATGTTACCTTTGGTCTGCCAGAAATCTACCGTTGTCTCTTTTGTCCACTTGAGTTCTTTGGCACCGCTGGACATAAGGTCACAGAAGAGTTTCATAATATGAGCTGCAGCAGGTAGAAAGCAGCAACAGAAATTGACCATTCCCATAAATTCCTGGAGTCCTTTGTTTGTATTGGGCCTCATGGATTTGAGCATGGCTTCCACCTTGCTAGGCAATGGAATAGCACCCCGGCTGCCTATCTGATGACCCAAGAACTCAATAGAGGACTGGCCGAATCTGAACTTGGCAGGCTTCACATTTATCCCAAACTCCTGTAGGCAGTGGCAGAGTAAACACTGCAGGTGCTCTTTTTCGGAGTGGCTGACAACAAGTATGTTGTGCAATTATATGAGAAGGAAGTCCACGCCATGCCCCACTGCATCCATTAATCGCTGGAATGTTTGTGCGCATTTTTGAGCCCAAAAGGCATTCTCAAAAATTCGAAGAGGCTGAACGGTGTTGTGATGGCAGTCCTGGGCACAACCTCTGGGTTTACAGGATTTGGTGGTACCCACATACCAAGTCAATTTTAGAAAATATCCTGGCCCCATGAAGATTAACTGAAAAATCCTGTATGTGGGGCACAGAATAGCAGTCTGTAGTGGTAGTATCGTTGAGACGCATGCAATTCCCGCAAGGTCTCCAGCCTCCCGTGGCTTTGGGCACCATACGTAGCTGGGAAGCCCACGGGTTTTCAGACCTGCATATGATTCCAAGCTCCTCCATTTTGTGGAACTCCTGTTTTGCAAGCCGCAACTTGTCGGGTGGCAAGCGTCGGGCTTGGGTGTGTAGTTGAAGTCACTGGTTGAGGATGTGGTGAGCGACACCATGTTTGGGTGTGGAAGTGGATAACTTGGGAGTGACAATGTCAAGAAATTCTGCAAGAAGTTTGGCGAATTCATTGTTAGAGTACTCCACAGCGTTTAGGTGCGGGGCGGATATTTTGGCTTTTCCAAGGCGGAAAGTCTGGAATGTTGTGGTGTTCACCAACTGCCACCCTTTTAAGTTGACGATCAGTGAGTGGGCATCTAGCAACGGCCAGGACACAGCAGCAAGAATGAACTTCCATGTGAAATTATTATTGCAGAATTTCAGGGGTATAGTCCGTGTGCCGTATGTACAAATCGAACTGTTATTCACCACAGTGTGTGCTAGATCCGTGCTTTTGGTATGAGTGTCAAAGCCTGAAGGAGGAAGGACACCAGTCTCCACACCCGTGTCCACTAGAAATTTGCGCTGGGAAAGTAGCCATAGCGATGAATGGCCAGGTGTTTCCGGAAAACTGCATGGGAGTCGGCAGTGGCGAGCTCCAGAACCCCAACATTGATGATAAAAATACAAGGTGGTTATCACGGAGTCATGCTTGTCAGAGGGAAATTGAGCCCTTGTCATCAGCATTTTTGGAGTCTAGGCCTTTGGGTGCGACGCAGTGCTAATTTCTGTGGGCCTTGCATCTTGCTGTTTTGTGCACCACAGAATGTCTGCATGGGCGACCACTGTTCAAGGGTTATCAAAGTCCTCGTCAGCCAACATAAGGCTGATGTCTTCTGGCAAAGAGAAAGCAAGGCCTATGGCCGTCTGCTAATGCCAACATGTCATTTATTGACTCCAATGGGGAGAGGTCCTCCCTCAGGCCATCGATATGAAGGAGCCATGCAGCCCACTCGCGTCATGAAAGACAGTAAATCCGAAGAAGAAGGGCTTTAGGGCTTCATACTTGCCAAGAGCTGGTGGGTCCCAAAGGAAATCCACTGCTTGACAGCAGAGTTCAAGTCGAGGGCGCTTACCACATGATAGTACTTAGTGTCGTCCAATTCTGTCCTGCGAATCTGGAACTGCTCCTCGGCCTGCTCAAACCAGATTCAAGGTTGAGTGGTCCAAAAGACAGGCAGTTTGAGCGAAACCACTGTGTTGTCCACGTAGGGTCCAAATCAGTTTGTAGTAACTGCGTTGCAGTGCGAAATGAAGAACAAGAAAATAATCAGAAGTAGCCAAGTCGAAGTTCAGTAAAAGTCGTTTACTCAGTCATGCGCAGCTTTTGAAAACCCCGTGCGTTCCAAATGACACTAATTGAGGTTCAATTAAGCCTCTGGCGAGCCACTACACTTAACCTTTTCTATCAATACAGAACTCAACAACTTCTACCCTGGAAGATTCATATTCTTCCCGGATAGCCTTAAGCATGAACATCCATTTTTCTAGTTTTAGGTAATCCCCACCTCCATCTGGTTCTACTGTGCCAGTCTCTTCTTTATCTAACGCAGCTTTTGCGTTTCTCTCTAGCTTCTCTCCCACCTCCCAATGGATTCCCCCCTACTGTCTCTTCACTTCACTTACCTTCTCTCCAATATCCTATCACCTCTTGGCCCCTCCACTTCTTCTTTCTCTCTTCATTTACTTAGTATCACTGCCCCTTCTATCTTTAGTCTTGATAAAGGGTCCAGACTTGAAACATTGACTAAACATATCGACGATGGCTGGGGCCTGACCCAATTATTTCCTCCAGTATCTGACTGTTTGCTCAAGATTTCCAAATCTGCAGCTTTTGTGTTTATCCAGTAAATATCAAGAATCAAGAAACAATTTCTGCTGCTGAAGGGACCAAAAATGTAGCATTATCTTAAAACTAGATTCACCAGGACATTATTTGAGAAGGAATGTTTCCATTATGAGGATCTACCAATATCTAGGGAACATTAACAATTGGATGCAAAATTGTCTTGATAGTGGGGGCACAGTATGGTAGTGAAGGACTGTTTTTCAGATGAGAGACCTGTGATCAGTGTTTTGCATCAGAGATTGGTTTTAAGTTGTCTATTGTTTGTCGTATAACTTAATGATCTGGATGAAAATGTACATGGGGTGTTTCACAAGTTTGCAGATGACACTATTATCAGTGCTCTAGTGGAGAGTGAAAAAGGTGAACTGAGGTTACAGAATAATATAGATCAACTTGGAAAATGGGCAAGGGAAAGGCATATAGATTTTAACGAGGAAAAATTAAAAATGATGCATTTTGAAGCCAGGTCAGTAGAGAAATAGAAAATGGCAAAGCTCTGGAGGGTGTTGTTAAACAGAGACATCTTCACAAGTACACAATTCCCTGAAAACTGGGATACAGTAGCTAGAGTGAAAAAGCAGCCTATGGCATACTTGAATACAAGAGTTGAAACAACATATTACAAGTGTTCCTGTGCTGCACTGTTCCATGCTTGACAAATGGGCAAGATTATTTAATTTAAATTATGGCTAGTGTGAATTAAGATCCAGAGGTTTGCCCATAAAACACAGAACTAAATCTATATAAAATTTTAATGTTACATCTTTTGTAAACTACTCAAAAAAATTAAAACAGATTTTGTATTGCGACACTGAGATCTACAAGTGACACAATATGCAGGCGCTTTCCTAGAAAACAGGCTGTATCAATTTTCTGTAATGCAAAATCATGGCATCTATGCATGCATCAAGAAACTCAAGTTGAGGAATATCAATTTTATGTTTACTTATTAACCTATTTTTGCCCAAGTTCTGTGAAAGCTAATTTTATTCCATAGCTCAAATTTTTGGGTAATGATTTGTGAATTCTGTAACTCAAATAGTCTGCATTGCTTATTAACATTGTGGTTTCTTTACCACTTACATAATTTCATAAAATAAATCAAAATGTTGCACATTTTAAAAATTCAGATTTCCCCACCAGAAGTATTACTTACGGTTTGATGGTAATTTGTTAGCACGAGGTTTCATTTTCAAGAATATATATTTATTAAAAATCACATTCTTCCTATGCCATCTCTGTCTTGAAGCATCTGAAGGGGATTAAACAGATAACTAATTATGATGTGTTTGATATACTATTTTGCAATCAGTTATTTTTTCAGTAATGACCACACAGAACATCCCAATGAGAAGAGATCAATTTTAATGCCGATCCAAAGGCACAGAATTTATAAGTCATGTAGTACTTGACTTTTAGCTTCTAAAGAAGTGGTAGAACTGCACTTTAGCTAAGAAATACATTATTAAGCCCTTTTAATCAATGCTTGCTAAAGCAATGATTTACTCATCTAATAAACACTATCCATCCTCTCTTTTGTAGATTAATTTATAGTACTTACTTGTTGCAGATAATCACTGCCACAATTCTTTCCTGCAAATTTTTTCATGATTTGAAAAAATTAAAGAAATTTTTGTGTGCTCTCTATTCTGTCTTTTAAGTTTCCAACAGGAAAAAAAATGCCTTTTAAAATTTTAAATCTTTCACAGTATGAAAAAATATATATGTACTAAATCTTCTTCTATACCTTAAAAGGCAGAAACTACAGGACCTTTCTGTGACCTAAACAACCACAGGAACACTAAGTTTTGTCATCTAGTGAAGCACAACTCTGGATTTTGATGCCTAAATGTGAGGCTGAGTGTAACATTTCAGGTGATCAAAATAAGTAGCTCAGAGGGAACTGGATGCTATCAGACACAAAATGTATACAGAGTAGTTCAACTCTGAGGGCACTTTTTCTCTGAGTATTCAGTTCAAGAATATTCAGAACCAACACCAAAACACCACAGATGGATCTGTAGTTATAAAAGATTCTACAATTTGATGGAAGTAGACAGAGGGTGAATGATTTTACTCAGATTGAAGGCCTGTAATCATTCAAGTGCAGAAGGAATAGTATTGTGTTCACTGTTGTTTCTTATCTAATATGAACTGATAATAACATTAGTAGGTTTGCAGATAGCATCAAGATGTTTATCTAAGATTAGAACAAGACCTAGATCACACATGTCAAACTCAGGCCCGCGTGCCAAATTTGGCTCGTGACATAATTATATTTGGCCCGCAAGATCATATAAAAAATGTATTAGAGCTGGCCCGTTGGCCGCCGCGCCAGTATAGCGCATGCAGAGCTAACACTATAAATCCCAGAATGCTTTGCAAATGCATTGGCGCCAGCCTGTCAGCCCGCTAATCGCCCCCACCTCCTCTCTTTACTTTCGTCAGCATCTGCGACCTGTCGCCTAACTCACATATAATAAACACCTTACGAAAAAAGGCCAAACGAAAGACAGAAAACAGGACCTTTCAAGACAGGTGGGAGGCAAACTCTGACCCCACAGTTTGATGAACTTGCATCTAAGAAGAGATGCCAAGTATCTGCTTTAGACCCAGGTGCATCAGAGTAAATCACAGTGTAGTAAGCTAAGCTTGGATTAATATTTTCTTTGGTTAACTTTGGACTGTTCATAGTTAAAAGATTGGATTTTCATTGAAGCAAGTTGTTGGCTTGTGAAAAAAAAACATTTAAAAGGAGCTTAAAGGCTATAGAGAAATATTTTTTATTGAATATTTTATTTCTCATTTGTTAATGCTTCTTCTGGGAAGAGTTTAACCAAAACTATTATTAAACATTTATTTTAATAAGAAAAAGTTGAACATTACATATGTTGAAACATGCAGATGTTGTTGAAAATTTTCAATAAATATTTAGTTTGGCCCACGACTTAGTCCAAGTTTTTAATTTTGGCCCTCTGTGAATTTGAGTTTGACACCCCTGACCCTCATAAACTGGTAAAGTGGACCGACGGTAAATGGAATTTAACTCTGACAAGTGCAAAGTGTTTGCAGGGCAGGACTTACACAGTGAACGGTGGCCCTGGGGAGTGATGTAAAACAAAGAGACTAGGGGCTATGAGTAGATGGTTCCAAGAAAGGGGCAGTGCAGGTAGTCAAGATGATGAAAGAGGCATTTGGCTGGGATACAATATTAGATCTGTACACGATGTTGGTAAGACAGCACTTGGGGTATTGTGCAGTTTTGGTCACCTGACTACAGGATATCATTAAATTAAAAAAGGTGCAGAAAAGATACACAGAGTAGGGAATCTAAAACAATTGGTTAAAGATTTTAAGGTGAGAGAGGAAAGATTTTAAAGGGTCCTAAGAGGCACCTTCTTTACACAGAAGGTAGTGTGTATCTGGAATGAGCTGCCTGAGGAAATAGCAGAAGCCCAGACAATTTTAACATTAAAAAGGCATTTAGTCACTTATATGGATAGGAAAGGTTCAGAAGGATTATGGGCTTAAATGCAGCAAATGGGACTAGCTTGGTCAGAATGGACACATTGACATGAAGGGCCTGTTTCCATTTATGCATGACTCAGATTTGGAGAGGAAACAGATCATTCTGCAACTGTACGCGGAGTATCATTAATTTTCAATGATATTGGTAATAAGTTACCATTTCAACAATGATCTTCTAAATGCAGCTGATCATGAAACACAAATGTAGCCTTGCATTTGAAATCTAGATTAAAAAATAACTGATGGACTATTAAGATTGGGTGATTTTAGTCACACCCATATTTATTTAGCTAAAGTCATGTTCAAAAATAAATTTGCTGTGTTCAGGGAGAGGAAAAAAAGAATTTCATCATGTTTTGATGTTTACCCGTTTTCTGGATCATGCCAGTATCAGCCAGTTACAAAATAAACAAATCTATATTTGAATGGGAAAATAATATAAAGTTCATTGTAGGTTGCTAAATTCAAAATTAAGGTCAAAAAAATTATATCGCTAATATAAAGAAAATGCATTTGGTTTATGAGCTATGGCAAGGGTGGTTGTTGAATAGGGAGTTTAGAAGACAGAGATAAAATTCAGTAACAATTTGGCTTAATCCTGAATGTACCAGTAGAAAGTTGATTTTCACACTGAATCAACATTTTGTTTTTAAAAAAACACAGCTTTTCGGTGGATTTTTCCAATTTGAAGAGCCTCACACTGGAACACCCAAAACCTGTAAATCTCTCCCTCTCTCTCTCTCTCTCTCTCTCTCTCTCTCTATATGTATGTATATATCTTCTCTTTGGCTTGGCTTCGCAGACGAAGATTTATGGAGGGGTAATGTCCACGTCAGCTGCAGGCTCGTTTGTGGCTGACAAGTCCGATGCGGGACAGGCAGACACGGTTGCAGCGGTTGCAAGGGAAAATTGGTTGGTTGGGGTTGGGTGTTGGGTTTTTCCTCCTTTGTCTTTTGTCAGTGGGGTGGGCTCTGTGGTCTTCTTCAAAGAAGGTTGCTGCCCGCCGAACTGTGAGGCGCCAAGATGAACAGTTTGAGGCGATATCAGCCCACTGGCAGTGGTCAATGTGGCAGGCACCAAGAGATTTCTTTAGGCAGTCCTTGTACCTCTTCTTTGGTGCAACTCTGTCTCGGTGGCCAATGGACAGCTCGCCATATAACACAATCTTGGGAAGCCGATGGTCCTCCATTCTGGAGGCATGACCTACCCAGCGAAGTTTGATCTTCAGCAGCGTGGATTCAATGCTGTTGGCCTCTGCCATCTCGAGTACTTCGATGTTGGAGATGAAGTCGCTCCAATGAATGTTGAGGATGGAGCGGAGACAACGTTGGTGGAAGCGTTCTAGGAGCCGTAGGTGATGCCGATAGAGGACCCATGATTCGGAGCCGAACAGGAGTGTGGGTATGACAACGGCTCTGTATACACTAATCTTTGTGAGGTTTTTCAGTTGGTTGTTCTTCCAGACTCTTTTGTGTAGTCTTCCAAAGGCACTATTTGCCTTGGCGAGTCTGTTGTCTACTCGTTGTCGATCCTCGCATCCGATGAAATGGTGCAGCCATTGCTGTATCTGACTCGACCTTGTTGGTTTTCGTGCAGTTGCATAACCATGTTGAGGAACTTTGGGGGGCATCCGAGGCGCTCTAGTATTTGCCAAATCCCTTTCCTGCTCACAGTGTCGAAGGCTCTGGTGAGGTCAACAGAGGTGATGTAGAGTCCTTTGTTTTGTTCTCTGCACTTTTCTTGGAGCTGTCTGAGGGCAAAGACCATGTCAATAGTTCCTCTGTTTGCGCGAAAGCCGCACTGTGATTCTGGGAGAACATTTTCGGTGACACTAGGTATTATTCTATTTAGTAGAATCCTAGCGAAGACTTCCAATCTCTTTTCAGTGCCAACCACTCAGTCCAAGAATCCGCCCTGCTCCAACTCCCTCAACAGCCCTTAAGGCTAGAGTTGGATGAGGTCCTCACCCGGGAAGAGACATATAAGCCAATTGAACAACTGAAAAGTGGTAAAGCAACAGGTATGGATGGAATCCCCCCCAGAGATCTGGAAGGCTGGCGGCAAAACTCTGCATGCCAAACTGCATGAGTTTTTCAAGCTCTGCTGGGACCAAGGAAAGCTGCCTCAGGACCTTCGTGATGCCATCAACATCACCCTGTACAATAACAAAGGCGAGAAATCAGACTACTCAAACTACAGGGGAATCACGCTGCTCTCCGTATGTGTATATATACACACACACAGTATACCGTGAACAAAAGGGCCGGGATGTGTAATTCAGTGCTGTCCACTGTCATGTATAACATACTGTTTTTGATGGCATGTTAGATCCACTTGATCCCACCCCCAAAAAAAAGGGTCAAAAATATTCACCCAGTTATATATGCCAGGTTGAAATTAGGGCGATAATGATGAATAACGCCAACAGTAACGCCACCGGTCCCTGGGTCATTGTTGTGTTGAGAAAGTGTCAGGTCTGTGCAAGATGAGTCTGGACACAGGGGTTTGCTATCAAACGTTACTTTTATTAACACACAACAATTAATAGAAGAGCATGGGAAAATCATTGCGAGAGATAAATCACACATGCGCACAATGTATTAAGGAGCGTGGGAAAATACACGGACAAATCAATAAAACATATGCACACAATTTATAAGAGTGTGGGAAAATCTACTGCAAGTATTGATCAAAAGAAGTAGATTTCAAACTTTTTCTTTTCACTCACATACCACCTTAAGTAATCCTTACTAATCACCACTTCCTATCTTTGTGGGCTGGTGGCGTGCTGTCAGTGGGGGAGTGGGGCAGTGGGCTTCAGACTGTTCAGACATAAGACAAACCCACAGCTTGCTCATGATCTGGCAGACTTAGTGTCAAATTTTTATGCTTTGCAATTGCCCTCACGATCTGGCAGACCTAATGTCAAATCAAGGGTTAGGGCTCAGGTTAGTTTGTCAACATGCGGGCAGCAGGATAATTATCCCTCTTGTGTTCACTGGTCTCCTCTCTCAGAGATTCTGTGTCACTCTAAACTGCCACTTTTGGTTGGCCCATGCTTTCATTACCCCGAGTCTATTTCTAGCTCTTTTTGGGATCAGTGCTTTAATTCCTTTCTAGTATTTGTTCTGGATTTTAATATGGAAACAATGAACACTACAGCACAGAAAACAGGCCATTTGGCCCTTCTAGTCTGTGCTGACCATTGTTCCAGGAAGTTTATTGTCTGCATAGTGGATGATCTTATATACACATCTTAGGGTTAGGTGTGGGATTTGGGATAGAGTTAGGGATATGGTTGGGTGTGGGGTTAGCGGTCCACAGCAAAAGAGAGCAGGCAGTGGACCGATGGGGCAGAAGGGACAGTGGGCTGCAGGAGAGCAGGCAGTAGACCACCAGGGCAGAGTGGGACAACGGGCCATGGGAGAGGGCAGGCAGCACAGACTGCCAAGGCAGAGCGGAACAGCAGGCCACAGGAGAGCAGACAGTACTAAAATAATTATGGTACACAATAAACTGAGAAAATTACAGTACACAATACACATCATGACCCAAGTTGGTCCTGGAATGCCTGCAGCGCAGTTTACACTGGAAATTTACTTGGGTTCTGTTTTTTTTTAAAAAACACAGCACATGTTCTGGAAACAGGGGAATAATATCCCAGAACAAAGTGGCAGGATGGGAAATGTGTATAGCTGTATATATCCTAGATCAGGAGTGGCCAACTGTGGCTCTTTGACATGCAAAGTGCAGCTCATGAAAATATGTTGGCTGGAGGAGATACCAGCAATCCTAAAGCCGTCTGTCACATTTGTGGCCCGAAATGTGAAGTTAATAAAACATTAAACACAAGTTTTATCAGGTAAACTTCTCTGTGGCTTTATTCTCCCGTTTCCCTTTGTTCTCCTGCTTGTGTTCTTATCTCTCTCTCTCATACCACGTGACTTCCGGTACATCTCATACATATTTATTATCATGACATCCCTCCTTTAATCAGAAATAAACTTTACCTTCACTTACCAATATCCCTCGGAAACATACAAACATCGTAACTAATGGTAATACTATAACTCAACTACATAAAATTTACTTCCTACAGCATTCATACATGCACTTTATGATTAAAAGATTAAAATACTGTCCCAAAGTTCTTATTAAAACTATGGCACAAAGTCTTCGTATTGTTTGGGCACTTTCCGGTTTCGTTTCGGCCTGCCTGTGATATTGTTGGCGCTTCTCGGTTGTTCACTCTCGGCGTCGGACATACTGCTCACCACAGCTTCGGGTGTTTCTGGCGCTCTAGTCACTTCATCAGGAGTGCTGGTAACTGCCTCTGGAACATCATCGGGTCTCTCAGTTTCAGCATCTCGTATTGGCCTTTCAACCTCTTCGCTCGATGTATCTCTGGACTGGTACCTTTTTACACCTGAGACATTTCTCTTATACAGGACTCCAGTCGGAGACTTGACTGTCACCATACTGCCACTTCTGGATACGACAGTATAGGGTTGATGGTAATAAGGTGTATCTAGCTTATTACAGCCAGCTCCCCACCATGACTACCAGCCCCCCCACATCTCCATCGGGCACACAAAACTCAAAACGGTCAACCAGTTTACCTATCTCGGCTGCACCATTTCATCAGATGCAAGGATCGACAATGAGATAGACAACAGACTCGCCAAGGCAAATAGCGCCTTTGGAAGACTACACAAAAGAGTCTGGAAAAACAACCAACTGAAAAACCGCACAAAGATAAGCGTATACAGAGCCGTTGTCATACCCACACACCTGTTCGGCTCCGAATCATGGGTCCTCTACCGGCATCACCTACGGCTCCTAGAACGCTTCCACCAGCGTTGTCTCCGCTCCATCCTCAACATCCATTGGAGCGCTTTCATCCCTAACGTCGAAGTACTCGAGATGGCAGAGGTCGACAGCATCGAGTCCACGCTGCTGAAGATCCAGCTGCGCTGGGTGGGTCACGTCTCCAGAATGGAGGACCATCGCCTTCCCAAGATCGTGTTATATGGCGAGTTCTCCACTGGCCACCGTGACAGAGGTGCACCAAAGAAAAGGTACAAGGACTGCCTAAAGAAATCTCTTGGTGCCTGCCACATTGACCACCGCCAGTGGGCTGATATCGCCTCAAACCGTGCATCTTGGCGCCTCACAGTTTGGCGGGCAGCAACCTCCTTTGAAGAAGACCGCAGAGCCCACCTCACTGACAAAAGCCAAAGGAGAAAAAACCCAACACCCAACCCCAACCAACCAATTTTCCCCTGCAGCCGCTGCAACCGTGTCTGCCTGTCCCGCATCGGACTTGTCAGCCACAAACGAGCCTGCAGCTGACGTGGACTTTTACCCCCTCCATAAATCTTCGTCCGCGAAGCCAAGCCAAAGAAAGAAGCTTACCACCAGTTTCATGCTTCACTAGAACATTATCTCCTGGCTTGATGTCTGAGTACTTGGCTCCACGTTTCGAATCTGTGTACAGCTTTGCTGCACCTTTCCTTTCAGCATCGTGGTCCCTCATCTCCTGGTCGTCTCGGATTTCCTTTATTTCTGGCATTTTTGTGCGGATTTTTCTCCCAAAAAATGCTTCTGCAGGACTTTTTCCAGTGGTTGCATGAGGCGTTGCTCGATAGACAGCCACATAAGATAGCAATGCTTCTCGCCAATTTTGTCCTTCTGCGTGTGCAATCCTCAATCGTTTTTCAATGGACTGATCTTGTCTCTCTACTTCCCCATTGGCTTGCGGCCATTTCGGAGTTACTTTATGATGGTGGATACCTGTGGTCCTCATGTATTCCGCAAATGTCTCTGAAATGAATTGTGGACCATTGTCAGAGTATAATGTAACAGGTAATCCATATCTTGCAGATATCTCTGCTAACGCTTGTATTGTTTTTTCAGTGGTTGTGGACTTCAACACCACGTTCTCATAGTATTCATCTATCACTACTATAATTGATTCACCTGTCGGTAAAGGTCCAAGAAAATCAACAGCTACGTCGATCCATGGTCCTGTCGGAAATTGCGTACTCCGGATCGGTTCTGGCGGATTACTCCTACTTGTGATTTGACATCCATGACAAGTTTTAACAAATTTCTCTGCGTCTTTATCACAACCTGGCCACCATACCTTGGTCCTGAGGTTTTGCTTGGTACCAACAATGCCTAGGTGTCCTTCATGCGCTAAGGATACGATCTTCGGTCTCAATCTTTGCGGAATCACCAATCTGCAACCTCTTAATACACACTGTCCGATGCAACAAAGTTCATCTCTAATGGGAATGTAAGCCTTGTGAGTACACTTGTCCCATTGTCCACTCTGTATGCATTCTCTTACTTCCCTGGATCACGTTCGGATTCTCTCTCGACTTCCTTCGTAGTCACAGCTTTCGGTGTCGATTGAATAGCTACGAAGCGTACAAAGCTCTCTGTTTCTGTTCCCAATTCTGACTTGGATTGTGGACCACCATCCTTCACCAATCTGGACAGCGGATCTGCAATGTTTGCTTTCCTTGCAATGTGGATTACTTTATATTTGTAGGGTTGTAGTCTGAGTACCCATCTCTCTATTCTGGCACATGGTTTGGATCTAGGTGCATAGATCACCTCTAATGGCTTATGATCTGTGATGAGTTCAAATTCAATGCCGTATAAATATGCATGGAACCTCTCACAGGCCCATACAAGTCCGAGTGCTTCTTTCTCTGTCTGAGAGTATTTTCTTTCCACATCTGATAATGATCTGCTGGCATAGGCAATGATTCTTGGTCCTCCATCATGCATCTGGACCAACACGGCTCCTAAACCAACCGGGCTGGCATCCGCTATGACTTTGGTTGATGCCGCCGGATCGTAATATCCAAGAGTTTTTGCATCTGTCAGGCTTTGTTTCAGCGCTGTGAACGCTTTCTTCTGCTCAGATCCAAAATGAAATGGTACACCTTTCCTGGTTAGTTTCCTTAGTGGTTCTGCCACTGTAGCGAGATTAGGAATGAACTTTGCACAAAAATTGACCAATCCCAGGAAACTCCTCACCTCTGTTGCGTTCTGAGGTGCACGTGCCTCTTCAATAGCTTTCACCTTGGCCTCTGCAGGGTTTAGTCCTTCCCATGTAAGTCTGTGTCCCATGAAGTCCATTTCTGACACACCGAACTGGCACTTGTTTCCATTCACGGTAAGGCCTGCCTCCTGTAGTCTAGATAGTACACGCCTCAACCGTTTGTCATGTTCTTCCTTCGTTGGTGCATGGACTATGATGTCGTCAGAAATGTTGGCAACTCCAGGAATGCCTTGAATCACTCGATGGATTTCATACTGGTAGATCTCCGAAGCTGCATTAATTCCAAATGATAGTCTCTTGTAACGATACAATCCACAGTGAGTCACAAATGTTGTCACATCTCGGGAACCTGGATCCAGCTCTAATTGATGATAGCCCCATTTCAGATCAATTTTTGAGAATATCTTACTGGTAGTTAGTTCTTGAAGTATTTCCTCCACTGTTGGTATAGGGTGTCGTTCTCTAACTATAGCTGTACGACTTGATCCAGTAATTGGTTGTCCAAATCAGCTGGCATGTAATTGCATCCAACAGCTAGCTGGCGTAGTCTCGTCACGTACTGAGCAATTGTCTGGCCATCTTCTTGTCTCGTTCTCCGAAACAAATGGCATTGAAATGTAGCATTCGGTGTCACTACATAGTGTGCATTTAATGCATCTACCGCTTTCTGGTACTCATCCTTTCTTCCAGTATTCAAAAGTGTCTTAAATGTTTCCCGAACTGAGGGTCCTGCAGTGAAAAGAAGTAACGCCCTTCTCTGCGCTTTTTGTTCAACTGTACCGGTATGTAGAAATAGGCCACGACTGTCGGCATAGGATTCAAATTCTTCCAGCCATGCCTTCCACTTCACACTTACAGTGCTTGCATCACCCGTTGGGTCAAAATGGGCAATTCCACTATGTGTTAGAAAGTCACAGTTTGCACCAGCCATGAGGTAATATTCCAGCCCCAAAAGTACTGAGTCACAGAGAAAATTCTTATCACCTTGAAGTTGTCTGTAATCTTGTTTAGTCTTTAATTTTCTTCAAGCTTCTTTCAGCCTCGTCGCCAATGTCACATTTGTGGCCCGAAATGTGAAGTTAATAAAACATTAAACACAAGTTTTATCAGGTAAACTTCTCTGTGGCTTTATTCTCCCGTTTCCCTTTGTTCTCCTGCTTGTGTTCTTATCTCTCTCTCTCATACCACGTGACTTCAGGTACATCTCATACATATTCATTATCATGACACTATCCAGGACCCTGAATCCTTGCAGCCAGACTGGGGGTCCCAGAACAGTCACAACTTGGGCTGCATGACAAGGAGAGGGAAGAGGAACAACCCCTGCTGAGGCTCAGACCGGTCACACCACAGCAGAGCGCTGCCAACATGGGGTGCGTAGTCAAAGGGTTGGGTAAACCTCAAGAGGCTCTGCAGGAAGCGACCGCAGAGGTTGGGAAGCCAGTACTGGGCCAGGAGATTTCCGATGAAGTATGGCCTTCCCCAGAAGCAGGGTGTCTGTCCAAGGTAGGCACTCTGACAGGGTAGACAATGTTGGAGATGGGGAAGAGAGGCCTCATCCAGGTGCCTAGTCAGGACAGACATGGCGTTGGCAGCAGCCATGGGCAACCCTGACCCCACCAAATGGAGAGTCAGCACCAGGCAGCACAGAGGTTAGACATCTCCATACCTGTAATGAAAGATTTTAAACTGTGTTTTTACTTCTGCAGCTGCAAGGCTGAGAACCTGTTTGGAATCAGCAGACAACATAATCTAAATTCCACCATGAGCCCAGGATGCATATTTAAGTAAACACCCACCACGGGGCCCAGGATGCAGTTGAATAGGAAGACATTATCTAATTTACACTTATGAGGCCCAGAGCAGTTTACATTTGTTGGTCGCAGACTGTCAAGAGACCATTAAACCATTTGTTCAAAGAGATAGGATTTGAGGTAAACAACTTTTGGGGTGATATGAGCCATGGTCTCACTGCTGAAGTGAGAGACTCTCCAAGAGGTGGCAACATCTCTCAGCAAGAGGAAGATAATAAACCATTTGTTCAAAAAGATAAAATCTGAAGTAAACAACTTTTGGGTAATATAAGCCCTGGTCCCACTGCTGAAGAGAGAGACTTTGGAAGAGATGGTTACAACTCTCAGCAAGAAGAACTTCAAGAGTCCAGCTAATGTCCCAGTCGAGGGAGGTAGAAAAGCTGCTGCTAGCGCCCCAACAACCTACTACAAGTGTGCAGTTGTTGCTTCGCTATGGCAGTTGGGACCAGTCCAGGCGTTGATGAGTATAATTGGGAAGGGCTTGCATATTGTAGTGTGAATTCAGCTTTAGATTTAGTAATAAAGACTTGTATAAACTGAACTGCTCTCAGTGTGTGTGTATTTTCTTTCGGTAGTTCGAACCCTGTGACCAATTTAAAACGAACAAAGTGAGAGGTACAAGTTTACCCAAGACAATACCCCAGCCTCTGCTCCCAGCAGCTGCTCCCCCTATCCTGCCAGTGACTGGGGAGAGAAGGATAGGACAGAGCTCTGAGCCCCCAGCCTCCTCCGCCACAGGAGGCAGCTCGGCTGTGAAAGCTGCAATGGTGCAGGTGTCTGCGGAGACCAGTGGCAGTGTTCCCGAAGAGTACACATCAAAAACAAGAGCAAGAGTCATCCATTTGGCCTCCCACTTTCAGTGAGCTAGCTGATCTGGCAGTGGACCCAGTTCCACCTTTCCTTTCATAGGCCTTAATTATCCGAGCTGTATCTTCAATATATTTAATAAGGCAGCCACTACTGCTTCCTTGGGAAGAGAATTCCACAGAAAAGCTGTCAGGATTTTGAAAATATTTGGTATATACTGTATATATGTACTTTATGATTATTGAAATGAATACAAATGTTTAAAAATTACACATGAACATTCTTACGTACATGCATTTCTTCTTATTTCAATTTTTGTAACAAATATGCATGCAAACATGCATTAAATATTTTTTCATGTCTTGAGGCTCTCAAACATTTGTAGTTCATTATATGTAGGTTTTACATTAAGCAAGTTTGGCCACCCCTACCCTAGCTAATGGTTTCGTGCAGAGCCAACAACTCCGTGACTCAATTCAAATCCAAAAACAATGCTCTAAAACCAAATTTAACCAACAATTATTCATTGAACATGAGTTGCAAAGCTGCACGTTTTAGATGGGTCAGGAATCCAATTCCCAATATGCAACAAAGGATTTTGCAATAAAAACTGCCTTCTTTGAACTACAGTACAAACAACACAAGGTAAAATTGAAATACTGACATTATATCTACCAGGGTAAAACAGCTGCCTGTACAGAAAAAAAAAATATTTGGCATTGCAAAAAATCTTGCAGGCAACAAACTGAAAATCTCACAAATAAAAACAAGATACTGGATATATTTATCAGTCAAATGATATGCATTGACAGCAAAAGATAGAGCCTGGGTGTTCAATGCTATGGCATTTTATTTTTTTCCAGATTTTATTACATCTGCATCAACTTCATCGAAAAGATTTGTCTTGTGACACCCAATCCCCTCTCTACCAAAAAACATAAAATTCATTCAAATGTTAAATCATGAACTGAAGTTAAATAAAGCATTTACACACATTATCTATTTGACAAAAGTCACAGTCATAGTTATGTAGCACAGAAAAGGAACCTTGGCCCAATTCACCCATCCTGGATAAGTTACCTACCTGATCAATTCCAATTTGCCTGTGTTTGACCTATATCTTTCTTAACCTTTCTTATTCCCATACCTCTCCAAGCGCCAACCTCTCCCATTTCCTCTGGCAGCTCATTCAACATACCTATCATGCTCTATATGGGAAAATTTCGACCTCAGGTCCCCTTTAAATCTTTTCTCTCTCATCTTAAATTTACGCCCTCTACTTTTAGACTCCCCTACCTTGGTTAAAAAAACTGCGACCATTCACCATCCATGCCCCTCAATTTTATACAGCTCTGTATGGTTACCCTCCCTCAAACAGCTTCCCATGGTGTAGAGGCAACATCTTGAGTCAGCATTAAAGGAAAGCAGGTGCTGGAGGCCTTAAAATGTATAAAGGTAGATGAATCCCCTGGAATTAATCAAGTTGTCGGCAGAATCACAAACGGCAATGAGGAAGCATACAGGAGGGAGATAGATCAGCTCATTGAATGGTGTAATGACAACAATCTTGCACTCAATGTCAACAAAACCAAGGAGATGATTGTGGACTTCAGGAGGAAGTCAGGAGAACACAACCCAGGCCTCCTCAAGGGCTCAGTAGTGGAGAGGGTCAAGAACATCATATTCCTGGGTGTCAACATCTCAGTGGATCTGCCCTGGAGCTTCCATGTTGATTCAATCATAAAGAAGGCTTGCCAGCAGCTATATTTTATGAAGTGTCTGAAGAGATTTGATATGTCTCCGAAGACTCTCATAAACTTCTACAGGTGTACCGTGGAGAGCATTCTGGCTGGTTGTATCACAGCCTGGTACAGAGGTACAGTCTCAGAACAAGAATAAAATCCAGATCATTGTTAGCTCAGCCTGCAACATCACAGGCACCAGAACCAGACTTCACCCCATAGAGGACATCTACATGAACCGGGGTCTTTAAAAAAAAAAGCAGTCTCTCTCCTCAAAGACCCCCACACCCAGGCCATGTCCTCTTCACTCTGCTACCATCAGGGAAAAGGTAAAG
The DNA here is from genome assembly GCF_036971445.1 of Narcine bancroftii. Classification (NCBI taxonomy): domain Eukaryota; kingdom Metazoa; phylum Chordata; class Chondrichthyes; order Torpediniformes; family Narcinidae; genus Narcine; species Narcine bancroftii. Next base: position 435,086,829 of record NC_091469.1, read on the forward strand.
GAGCCTAAAGACGAGCACTCAACAGCACAGGGACAGCTTCTTCCCCGTTGCCAACAGATTCTTGAATAATCAATGAACCAAAGATACTGCCTTACATTTTGTGAACTATTATTTTTATATTTTTTATTGTAATTCTGTAAGATGGTTACAATAAGAATGTTCGCTCTATGACACTGCTGCAAAACACCAAATTTCATGATTTGTTCATGACAATAAATTCTAATTCTCAAGTGTATCCAAGAATGTTATCAACAACTAGGGAAGAAATTGCCAGAACTATCGTCAAGCACTGGTGGGGTGCCAGGATGATGGCTATAAGAATAAGCCAGGGAAATACAGGCTGGTAACCTTAATGTCAGTTGGCAGTAAATTAGTAAAAAAATTTGGGAAAGGGAGTTAGGGAGCATCAGTAATGCTTTGTGTATGGGAAATGGTGACTCACAAATCTAATCACAGTTTTTTTTTTGAAGCAATGACCAAGAAGATTGATTACAGACAGGGTTGCCTACATGGACTGCAGTGAAGTCTTTATAAAGAGTCTGCTTTGTTAAGCGGGTCTGGAAGTCATATTGCATGGGATCCAGGGTGAATTAACCAATTGGATACAGAATTGGCTAGATGGGAAAAGTCAGAGGATGGTAGTGAAGGGTTGTTACTCAAATTGGAGGTCTGTGTCCAGTGGTGTGTCACCATTGTTTGACACCTTTGTGAATAGTTTGGGTGACAATGTAATTATTTTCAGATGATACAAAAATTATATTAGACAAATGAAGACGGTTATCCAAAAATGGCAGATTGAATAATTCAGATAAGTGCTAGGTGAAACCAGGGAAAATTGCATAGAAAGAAACTTGATACATGTAATAGTTCTACAAAAATGATGATGCAGGTAGACAGGACGGTGAAGGTTTGGCATGGATGCCTTCATTGGTCAGGGCATTGGGTACAGGAGCACACATGGTGTCACAGCTGAAGAATTGGTGGGACCACACTTGGAGCATTGCTCTTCAGTCACCCAGTTATAGTAGAGGTATCGTTAAGCTCGAAAGGGCATCCAAAAGATTCATAGCATTACTAGGACAGTAAACTTGAATTACAAGGAGAGACTGGAACATTTATTTCTGAAGCATATGGGGGCAAAGGAGAACCTTGCAGAGGTCTACAAAATAATGAGGTCTGTAGACCTCATCTTCCCCCCCCTCCCCCGACCCCAGAAAAGGTGAATCCAAAACTAGGGGGCATAGATTTAAGATGAGTCGGGAAGGATTTGGTGGGTATATGGAATGCACTGCCAGGGACAATTTCACAGGAGATTTAGACAGGTACAGTAAAATTCCTGTTATCCTGATTTCAGGCAACTGGCAAAAAAAATTGCAGAGAATAAATGGGTAAAGAATATCAAAATTTACATTGGTGTGCCTCGTCATTATTTCTCCATTCACGCCACATGCAGTTTCAAGCAACCAGAAAACTTACTTATCCAGCATTTACCAATCCCCATAGGTGCTGAATATCAGATGTTTTACTGTATAGAATGGCTGAGAGGGATATGAGACAAATGAGAACAACTTGGGCAGCAGAGACAAGTTGGGCCAAATAGCCTGTTTTTATGCTGTAGAACACTGGGACTCTAAAATGCAAACCTCACATTTATCCAACATAGACAGTAAATTTACACATAATGTTGAACAAGAAAAATGTCCAATATTCCATATGCTACATTCCCTTCATTTCCAAAAGAAATCTATCAATATTTGATCAGAATGAATGCAACAACTGAACCTTGACAACTCTCTGGTTTGGAATTCCAAAGATTTGCCACCTCCTTGGTTGAAGAACTTTCCTCCTTTTTTCATTCCTATTGGCTTTCCTGATTCACTTTAGCCAAGGAAAACTTCACGTTACTAACTTTGGTTAAGTTTTAAACACCATGATTTTGAACTCAGAATTGTGTCTCATCTGAAATCTGAATGTCAACCTATGCGATCTGTTTGGGAATGCTTAATTTATTAGATTAGGATACAGTTAATCTTTTTTTTATATAAACAGACAGAATGCAAAATTGTTAAAGAAAAATGTAAAGCTTATGAATAATACAACACTCTATTGAATCTTGTTTTGTATAAAATTTAGAGAAGCCTGAAGACGAACACCCAGCAGCACAAAAATAGTTCCTTCAGATTTCTGAATAGACAATGAACCACAGACACAATCTTGCTTTCTCTTCTTTTTGCATGAATATATTTATTTTTAAACGCAATTTATAGCAATAGATTGCTGCCTCAAAGCAAGGAATTTTGTGACATGTTCATGACAATAAATTCTGATTCTAAGAGAACAATGGAAACGGATTTAAAAGATATACAGGTACTCTCAGCGTAACGGGAAAAAAAACGGGCAATTAAGTGCAAGGCTAAAGGGAAAGTGAGAGATGGGGGGGGGGGGGGGGGGAATAGTAAGATTAAAAGAACAGTGCCCACAGAGCTGGTACAGGAGAGCCGGGCGGAACGTCCTCCAGGGCAGTGATCGATCACTGACTTCCCACTCTCAGCACAAACAGATTGAGACACAGAAACGCGTGCTGAGAGAGAGAGAGATCCCCTTAACTATGAAAGGGCTGGTGTGAGGCAGAGGATTTGCGTGGAGGGTCAGATCAGCACCACTCCAGCCATTTAAACCCGAGAACGTTGCCCGCGATTTGAAAAAACGTCACCAGCCCCAGCCCTGGTTCACACTCACCCCGCCATTCACGCACGATCTTCCTCGTCCTCCAGGCCCGGGACGACTCGCTGAGCTCGACGGAGACGTTTAATCTCCACTTCTCCCCTTCTTTTCTTTTTTCCCGCCTCTCGCCCGAGTCTCCAGGCTCTAGGTAAAACTATCGGCGTTCTGCACTTTCCACTCCGCTGGCGTCCGATTCGAACGGAGATCCACGACGACTTTTGACCACATTCAAAAGAGGGATCAACCCATCAAATCCTCAACTGATTAGTGATAGAATTAATAACGCCGACTGAAGAGAGCTCCCCTCCAACAGCACATGACGAATCTGCCGAAGGGTAATCTGACAGTGATGTAATCGGTGATGAAACCAACAAGGGCGATGGAGGCTGAGGGGTCATGGAGAGAGAAATGTTATATTTTCTCCCAGGCCGTAGTTTTAGGACAGTAAGACCACAGCCACAATGAAGCAACTCCAAAGTGCCTGTACGGTGATTATAAATTGTGAAGAGAAGAACAATGTCGATGTGATCGTGGGACGTTTGAAGCGAAGGAGGAGCGACCATCCCGGCCAGTGAAAGGGAAGGTCGGGGGCAGGTGGTGGGCGATGCTCTGGGCCGCCGAGGAACTGCGCACTTTCTACACGTGCTCGCCATCGCTCACATCCATCTTGGCTTTCTGAAGCTATTGAGAACTCATGCAGCGGTTTACGTGAAAGGGTAAAAAAAAAGGCACGTTGTTGTACAAATTTATGATGCTTTGTCCTCACACCTTTGGCAACTCAAAAGTTCGCTGGTTCAGCGAACAATTCAGGTGAAACTTCTCACTTCAGGGGTTCGCAGATTAAAGCGTCTCTGGAGCGACAAGTGCAGCAAAAAGCTTAAGTTTTGCTAATTGTTAAGCATCTTGTGGATCTGACAACATTCTATATTGGTAATATTAATGTGCATTTTTGGGGTTAAAATATACTGCAAAGCATTTTTATTATATTTATCCCTTTCGTTCTGAATAATGTCACTGGAACGAAATTTTAGCTGGTCATGTCAAAATACTTCTGAGCAAATGGTGTTATTAAAGACAGTCCAGGATACTTAGAAATGGGATCAGAAAATGTATTATAATTTAATCTCCTACTTGTTTCTCCACGCATCGAGAGATTAGTTAGGTACCTTCAAGTAATTTTCGAATACAGCACACATGAAGATTTTGTTTATGTCCTTGATACAGGCACTGTTTATGTATGCTAACCGCGGGTTTTATCTTGAAGTTCTCAGTGTAATCGTTTGAACATGTCGTTATGCAATTGTATGTCGTTATGCAATTGTATGTCGTTATGCAATTGTGACAGATTATGTTGTATTTTATATTGTATTTTATATTATATTGTAGACATGTTTTAAAGAAGATAAATTGTGGCAGGTTTTTTTTTAAGCGTCGGTCACAAGCAGCACTCGTTTAAAATACTGGAGCTCTGTTCAAGCTAGATACGTTGGCTCTGAGTGCCTTTGTCAAAGCTTTGGGGAGTGCCTGTAGAGACTTCACTAATGGATTGTTATTTTGAAAAGCAATAGATGAAAAAACTCGGAGGATGAGGTTCAGAGTGCAGTGTGGCTGAGTGCAGGTTGCCATTCTAAGAGGGTCGTGTGGTTTTGCAAGCAGATTTAGCCCCAGCAGCTGGGACTGGAACATGGTAAGCTTATGGAAAACCCCATTTTGAAGACAGGTTGTGAGTTCTTAGTTCAGCCTGGTTTTCAAAGCCCTTGTGGTCCATTACAAGAGGAGAGAACTGGCTGCCTAATGTTTTACTTGAAATAAGGGAAACAAAAAGGAACTCTGGTGACCTGAAAGAAAGAGATTATCATTTGGAAAACTCTGATGGGGCAAGTTCCTTTGGCAAGACATTGACATGGCTGATTAAAAAGGAATCGGTTTGTGTTCAGTGAACAACAAATCTCTCTCTGAAAACCAACAAGAACCCTCCTGAACGATAACCATTTACCTTTCAAGCAAGCAGTGAACTTGGAGGAACGAGAAGAGAGATTGGAAAGTAAATCAAAGAACTTTTCTAAACTTGCATATGCACTACGTACATGTGAGCTTAGAATTAGAAGGTGTTTAAGTAAGTTAATAGTAATAAGTTAAAGTTTGATCTTGTTTTCATATTTAAAGATAATTAAAAGCAACTTTTGGTGAATTTCTGTTGCTGCTGGGCTTTGGGGTCCTCTGGACTTGTAACACAATTTAAAAAAAAAACAACTTTCTTTATGTATAGAAACATAGAAGATAGGAGTAGGTCATTCGACCCTTCGAGCCTGCTCCGCCATTCAACGAGATCATGGCTGACCTTAAAGTTCAGTACCCCGTCCCCGCCTTCTCTCCGTAACCTTTAATACCCTTATACTGAAGAAATATAGGGTTATCACTTATTTTAGAATGTCAGTTTATGACCTCTGCATGATGTAGTTAGTTCCATTTTGACATATCTAGTGACTCAACTGGTGCAAAATGTGATAATTAGTACAATACTGTTTGATTTTTAATCAGTATTTTCAGGATTGAGCAGTTAATTCATTATTTTTTGGAACCATGCATTTGTCCCAAACATATTTGAAATTTGAAGCAGGCGCTTTGCTCAAAAGAATGATGTTTGGAGGGTATTTTTGAGGATGGGTGAGAGTTTGTCCTTGATATATTGAGAATTTTTACCTAACAACAAAGAAGGAACCGCAGTGTATTTCATATTTATTATAAGAGTACATACATGACATCAGATACAACCCTGAGATTCATTTCAGAATTTTCCACAAAAATAGCACATATTTCTGGAAAAGACTAAAGTAGCTGATGCACTGTCCCATTCTGATCCAGTTGAGGTTTGGCCTGTAAATCAAGGTATTGACTACACAGCTTTGGCTGTGGCCCAAGAACATGACCTTGAGACAAATGCTTATCGAACTGCAATCACAAACCTGCAATTGAAGGATGTCCATTTTGGAGTTGATGGCAAACTACTCTAAAATATCAACAGGACACCCATGCCCAGTAGTTCCGGCAACATGGAAACGTTGAGTATTCGACTGTGCAAGGTCTCTCACATCCATCAATTAGATCAACTGTTCGTATGGTTTCCGACAGGTTTGTGTGGCACGGTTTTAAAAAAGACATTACTCAAATGGTGAGATCCTGGATTGCCTGCCAGAAAGCAAAAGTTCAGCAGCATACTGAGGCACCACTACAGTCCTTCCCAACAGTTACTAGTTTTGCTCATGTCCACGTGGACATTGTTGGTCCACTTACTGTTTTAAGAGGATACCGTTATCTTTCTACAACAATAGACAGGTTTATGTGATGGCACGAGGCCTTGCCTATGATAGATGCTACTGCAGACACTTGTGCTTGGGTGTTCCTCATTTCCTTGATATCTCAATTTGGTTTACCGGCGCATGTTACTTCGGATACAGAACCACAATCTAATTCCTTGCTTGCTTGGTGCAACAATTCATCATACAAATACCTATCATCCCCAGGCTAATAGAATGGTGTAAAGATTTCATCGACATCTCCAGTCAGCTTTGATGGCTTAGTTAAACAGCCTGAACTTAGCTAATGAGCTGCCCTGGGTATTACTTGCCATTGGAACAACTCCAAAGGAGAACCTCCAAGCTTCATCTGCAAAGCTCCTGTATGGCGCACCGTTGGTGGTCCCAGGGGATTTCATCCCCAACTATTCCAACTCCAACAATAATCCTAAGGAATTGTTGACCAGGCTAAGGGAGACTGTAGGAAAATTGACCCCTATACCACCATCTTCGCATGGATTACACTCTTCCTTTGTTCCTGAAGACCTCAAAAACTGCAAATATGCCTTTGTCCGTAGGGGAACACTTGGTCAACCTTTGCAGTCGCCTCTCAAAGGACCTTTATAGGATACTCAGACAAACTAGGTCGATAAGTATTCTGGACTTTGGAGGGAAGGCACAGTCTTTCATTATTGACAGGCTTAAACCAGATTATATGGACAATTCTTCCCCACTGCAGCAGCCAACAGTCTGTCACAGAGATTGACCACCTAAAAGACAGACAAACCTTTCAGCTGGTTCTTTGGAAGGGCGAGCATGTAGCAGCGCCATGACAGCACTACAACTTCCATAAGGCATCGAACCAGTTATGTGATATTAGTGCGTGATGACAATGCGTGTCGGGCACATGATTCAAGTTTTTAAAAGGTTGCATGTGTTCTGAACAGTAAATTGGTTTGATTCGTTCTAAAAAAAAACACCTTGTTTGGTTATTTCATCATGTTCACTGTGATTCCAATGGCCACACCTGGCCAATAAACAGCATTCTGGCCCTCTTGCATTTTTCCACTTCATGGTGCCCCTCGTGCACCCTTTTGTCACAATGATTGAGGAATGACAATTCTGCCATGTCTGAGTAGAAGCCCATTGACAACATTCAGCTCAACTCTGATGTTGTAGTATGACTGAAATTCACCTCCAGGCCACTCTTCATTCAGATTCTACCTTCTGTAGAACTGTGTCCTTTTCTGTTTCAGTTGCGATCTGCTTGGATTTCATGTCCGATACAGGAAGAAATTCAGTGATCAGATTCACATCTGTCTCTGGTACTCTCATTTGAGTGCTTTACTCTGCATCATTTTCCTGGATAACATATCAGCTAACACAATAGGTTTCCCTAGTGTACACCCTCTTGACTAGGCTTAAATTTTCACATGCTTTCTCACCAAGCAGTGATTCATGTTCATCTGGGATGACTATGAACCTGAGATGGTACTCTTTATCTTTTACTTTCACCTTGAGTTTCCACATACCTTGTATGTCGAAGCTCTGTCCATTGTAGATTTTTAGCTGTGTGGGATTTGCATGGATGTATGGCTTTATCTTCATTGCCCTGATGTCGTTCTCATAGGTCAAATTAACCGTTGCCCCTGTGTCAAGCTTGAAAGGAATATATACTCCATTTGTATGCACTGACACAGTCCACATCCTACTTGACTCTGTTCACACTTGGCTGTTCATTGTCTGTTGGTTTATAATCTTCCTGCACAATCATACCAATAAAAAGTGTATCACTGAAGGCATTTTCTTTTATAGTGTGTAAAGTGTGCATGCTGTCATTTGTATTTTGTTTCCCTTTGGAAAAACATTGCTTTGCATAGTGATTATGCCCTTTTGTACTTATTTCAGGGGCATTGTTTTGGTTCCTGATCATTGAATCTTGCAATGATCCAAAATTGCATGAACTTGCTTTTAATTTCAAATCTGTTTGTTTAAAAAAAAGTATCAAAGCTCTCTCCCTGTAGCTGCATGCATGGATGAAACACTACCTCTTGAACTTTTCATTTTTCTCTGATGAACAGTGTTCAAACCTCTTAATAACCTTGTCGAACTTACCTTGCTCTTCTGCCTTGGCATAAACAAATGTAATGAACATGTTTAGTGCTTGAAATCCAGCCGTAGTAATTAGCATTGCAGTCTTCCATGCATCAGGTTTGCTATCGAGTCCAAGGGCTTGCAGGTGTAGTGTTAATCTTTGTTTCATCAACCTCCACTCATGGTTGACATTTCCAGTCCAATTGACAGCATCAGGAATCTTTACACTCCTCATTTTTCTGCTGCTATCAACTGATTTCCACTCCATACACTCCTGGTCTATCTTCTACTACTGGTACCATGTGATGTTTCTTTTATTGTAATAAAGAAACTTGTGTTCTTTTCACACAACCATACTTCATGAGTTATAGAACTCATGACTGTGTGGAGTCATCCATCTTGAATCCAACTGAACAGCCACCAACTAGTCTCCAACTCCCTCTAGTGGTCAGGAGTATCACTAGCACTCATCACTTCATGAGTGACATTGAGGAATCTAAATAAACTAATATCAAGGAGAGTAAGAAAAGAAAATTCTGGTTAGAATCTTACTTATTGTTAGTTCCAAAAAAAAAACAAAAATTGTTGATGAACTGTTAGGACAATTTGAAAAATAATTGAACCAATTGTAAATCAATTTTAGCTGTTCTTCGTTTTCAAGAATTGACTTCTTTTTAGTATCGGCACATTTACAAGGGAAAATACAAGTGGAATATAAAAGTAGGGTGATTTCAGATCATTCTCTGTTATATTTTACATGTGAAATTTCTGAGAAAATTCAAATAGCTTATCGGAGATTTAATACAATGTTGTTAAATAATATGGAATTTATTGATTTTTTTGAAAAAACATTAATTTTTTTGTAGGAAAATTCTAATTCTGTTTAAAGAACGTTTGTATTATGGGATGCTATGAAAGCCTATTTGAGAGGACAAATAATTAGTTATACTTCTAAAATAAAAAAGAATCGATTAAATCAGAGTCTTGAATTAGAGAAACAGATCGATGAGTTAGAAGAATTTCAGAAAGATGCTACTGAAGATCAGAAAAGAGTTATCTAGGCTGAAATTGAAATATAATACTTTGCAATCTTTTTTGAATGTGTGATTAATAGGACTAAACAACGGTATTACGAATGGGGAGAGAAAGCACATAAGGTATTGGCGTGGCAATTAAAGAAAGAGCAGGTATCTAGGACTATTAATAATACTGTTAGACGGAATTCTCTTATTACTATAAACCTCGTGAGATTAATGATAAATTTTATTCATTTTATGAAAAGTTATATACATCTGAAGGAAAACAGGAAACTGGATTGATTGATCTTTTTTTTAATCACAGTTTAATTTACCGATATTAGAGGATGGAGATATACAGGAGTTAGAAGAACCATTTACTGATTCAGAAATTAAAATGGCTATGCTGAAAATGCCGAATGGTAAATTGCCTGGTGATGATGGATTTTCGGTTGAATTTTATAAAAATTTTTATGATGATTTATCTACAGTGTTTGGGGATGTACAATGTGAATTACCTGAGTCTTGTTCTAGTGCTTTAATTACAGTAATTCCTAAAAAGGATAGAGATCCTTTGAAAGTATCTTCATATAGACCAATTTCATTGTTAAATGTAGATTATAAAATAATAGCTAAAGTATTAGCAAATAGATTGGCTAAATTTTTACCTAAGTTGATTCATATTGATCAAACAGGTTTTATAAAGAATAGATATGCTTCAGATAACATTTTGCGCGTGATTAGTTTGATAAATAGATTTCGACAATCTTTAGATCACCCTATGGTGATATCCTTAGATGCAGAAAAAGCATTTGATAGAGTTGAATAGAATTTTTTGTTTAATGTTTTGGAGAAATTTAAGTTTGGTCCTTCTTGGTTGGATTAGGGCTCTATATAGTAAACCGGTAGCTAGAGTATTGACGAATGGTTTGATTTCGGAATCTTTTAACTTAACTCGATCAACTCGTCGAGGTTGTCCTTTATCACCAGCTTTGTTTGCATTAGTGATTGAATCTTTAGCACAGTTGATAAGACAAAATACATAGATACAAAGTATGAAAGTTTTAGATGAGGAGTATAAAATTAATTTATTTGCTGATGATGTATTGGTGTATTTAATAAACCCAGCTCAGTCACTTTTGCATTTGAAGGAATGTTTAATACAATATGGATGTCTTTCTGGATATAAAGTTAATTGGGGAAAAAAGTGAAATATTACCAGTAAGTGAAGGAGATTATTCAGTTTATAAGAATATTATTAATTTGAAGTGGACTGATTGAATTAAATATCTGGGTATAATTTTGAATGTTAATTATCAATCTTTATATAAATTAAATTATGCTCCATTAATGAAAAAAATTAAAACTGATTTGATTAAATGGAAAGATTTACCTATTAATTTAATGGGAAGGATAAATACAATTAAGATTAATATATTTCTGTGTATACAATATTTGTTTCAATCTATTCCATATTTACTTGATAAAATTTTTTTCGAGATTTAAATAAAATGGTTAGGGAGTTTTTATGGAGGGGTAAATTTTCGAGAGTAGCTTTGAATAAATTAACTTGGAAATATGAGTTAGGGGGACTACGTTTACCACATTTTCAAAATTATTATGAGGCAGCCCAACTTACATTTAGTAGTTCATTGATGGATTTGGTACGGCCTCCTAGTTGGGCTAAAATTGAGATGGCAAGTATTTCTGAATTTGAAATACATCAATTTTTGTTTAGGTTGAATATAAATTTGTTACAACAATATAATGTGCCTATACTAAAACATTTAATGAAGTTATGGATAAAGAAAAATAAAATGACAGGCTCCAGGGGTAAATTATTGGCTTTGACTCCATTGTATAATAATCAACTTATTTTCTTTTTCAACACATAATCAAAGTTTATTACATTGGAGATTTAAAGGTGTGAAAAATTTGGGAGATTGTTTTAAAGAGGGTAAGTTTTTATCTTTTAATCAGATGAGGGAAGATTTTGGTATTGATAAGAATTCTTTATTTCTTTATTATCAAATTCGATCTTTGGTAAAATGTATGTTTGATTTTACCTAAAATGACTAAATTTGAGACTTTTCTTATGAAGGTACCAGAGAAGGGTTATATTTCATTTATGTATCAAATATTACAGGATGGTATGGATAAAAAGGATTGTGATAGATCTAAAATTAAATGGGAAGCGGATATTGGTTTTACTTTTTCTGAAGATGATTGGTCAGATATTTGTTATGTTCGTGTAACTAGATTGATAAATGCATGTTATGCAATTATTAATTACAATTTTTTACATCAATTATATTTGACACCTGAAAAATAAAAAAAAAAGCATGGTTTTAATGAATCAGATTTGTGTTTTGGATGTGATACAGTTGGAACTTTTTTTCATGCTGTTTGGTTATGTATACATATACAATTTTTTTGGAAGAAAATTCAATCGTTTTTAGAATACCTGTATAAGATTAAAATAGTTTTAGATCCAACAGTATTTTTATTGGGTAGTTTGCAACCTCTGAAAGGTTTGGGATTAGATAAATTCCAACTTGCTTTTGCATATTTAGCTTTATCCGTAGTGAAAAAATGTATTGCTAGTACGTGGAAAGATACAAATATAATAGATGGCATAATGAGATGAAATATTGTTTAATAATGGAAAAAATTACTTATGTTTCGCATGATCATTATAATTTTTAAATTAATAAGTGGCTGTTACACTCAGAATATTTACATTTCAATTTATATTGATTAGATTTTAATATGTATATTTAACTTTTTAAAATATTTTTTTTTTATGGCTCTCCTTAGGAGAGTTGGCTAAAGGGGGCGTTCTTTTCTTTATATATATATATATATATATATATTTAAAAAAAGTTCATGTTCATGTTTAATTGCTGTATATGTCATTATTTGTTTTTTGAACAAATAAATAAAATTTTAAAACATTTTAGCTGTTCTTTTTTTTGAGGAGTAAAATGTATGCTCTGTGTATTGGTTTATTTTATGATTCTACAACTGAAGCAGTCTAAATTCACTAGGGATTTTCAGTCGGGCATGTCATTATACAGATAGTTTCCTATCAGCAAGGTCACATTGGTTTGCTTTCACAGTTTATAATATGACCCATATAACTCTGTGCTGCACTACCCAAACAAAATGTTTTGTGTTGGAGTAATTGGTTCTTTGTTTATCTTTTTCTGGCACTGTGTGTTATCTTTATGGAGACTTTTGTGTGTCACAGTTAGATCCCCACCGTAAATTTAATGACCAATGACTCTGCAATAAATTTTGGTGATTTTTTTTTAATGTTATCGACATACATACTTGTCACAACAGGTCAACAGCAGACTCATCTTGCTGGCCCTTCCATTGATCACCTTGACCACAGAAACAAAAAAAAACTGCTCAGTGTTTAATACCATCATGCCTGGAAACTTATGATCAAGCTAAAGGACCTGAGAATCTCACCATTCCTCTGAAATTGGATCCTTGACTTTCTTGTCAGAAGACCCCAATTAGGGTGGAATGGTAATAACACCTCTTCCACGCTGACCAACGCAAGAGCTCCCAAGGCTGTATGTTTAGTCCCCTGCTCTATTTACACCCATGTTTGTACAGTCAAGTTCAGCTCCAACTCTATCTACAAGTTCACTGATAACGCCTCCATTGTTGGCTGAAATAACTGGAAATGAAACAAGATTCAAGGTTCCTGTCATTGTCATGTTAAAATACATTAAAAATATAACCTGCATGATATACTTCTCCCTGCTGTAAGGCAGGGTTGCCTTTGGTATTGCCTGGCACCCCTTATAATACAAGAGAAAGAGAAGCAAAGGAGAGTCCCTTCAGAGGCACTGAATGTCTGGATTCACCTCCAGAGCCTCTGTAGCACACAGAATCCTGTTCAATTCATTGCCAATCCAGGCTCGAGATCCAAACCTCTGACGTAATCAGAAAGCCTTCAGCACCCAAGGCCCTTTGAGAGCCCTTTTGCTCTTAATATACCTGTAGAAACTCTTAGGGATTTCCTTCATATTTTTGCCATCACAACCTCATGTCTTTTAGTCTTCCTGATTTCTTTCTTGAGGCTTTTCTTGCATTTTTTTTTAATATATGCCTCAAGTACTCCTTTTGCTCCATGTTGCCTATACCTGCTAAGCACCTCTTTCATCTTTAGAACCAGATCCCCAATAGCTCTCAAAAACCAAGGTTCCTTATGTCTCCATTGGATCCATGCTTGCAAGTGTCATTTCTTTAACTTTATCACATCCTACAAGGATAGAAAGATCGTCCATCTACAGGCCCCAGAACCTGCAGTCAGGAATTCCCAACTAAAGGCTCCACCAACCGAAAGCACATGCACAACCCAGACTCCATCAACATCCATAAGAGTTCATGTAACCATGGATGCCTTTCAAATGATGGTGCTACCTCCAACCACAACTCCAGCCTTGAACTCCAGGCCGGATCCCCATGTGCTACCATCCCCATCCCCCTTCCCGCCCACCCCCACATCGCCAGTCGACAATCCCATTTCCCTCAGATCCCATCATCAGCTCCTGGACCCTACGGTGTTCCATCTATCTTTCACTCACCCCAACCCTCCCCTCTCCACTAACACTAGCAATCCCCCTCCTCCTCTAATCCCAGCGCTCATCTGTGCCAGGTCTTCACCTTCCCTCTGACCTTCTACTCTCCAAGACAGAGGGCCCTTAGTAAGGGCCTCAACTTTGTTCTATGCCCACATATCAACGCTTACGGTACTCCTTCAACAAGGACTCCCCACCGATGACCCCTTCTCCTGTACTGAACCTCCTCTCCTCTTCATGGACATCCAGCCCTGGTCTCCTGCCAGCTCTGGACCTCTTCATTGCTAATTGCTGACAGGACATTGAATGTCTCGACTTCACCACACCTTGTTCCAATTCCAGCCTCACCCCTTTTGAATGTTCTGTTGTCCACTCTCTTTCACACCAATCCTGACCTTACCATTAAACTCTCTGGTAAGAGTGGGGTGGTGGTAGTATGGCATACTGACCTCTACCTGCCGAGGCACAGCAACAACTCCTCTTATCTACCCCTCTGACTTGACACCACTAAGGAGCACCAAGCCATTGTCTCCTGCACTATCACCAACCTTAACAGCTCTTGGAATCTCCCATTTACTGCACTAAGCTTATAGTTCCCACACACTGCACCTCCCATTTTTAACTCTTACCTTAGATCTACAAACCTGCCTGACTAGGCAGGCCCATTGTTTCAGCCTGTTTCTAATTTCTGCATACCTTAACACTGTTTTATATCCACCCCCCCCCCCCCACCCCCCCCCCCCCCCCGTTCAATCCCTTCCCACCTATGTTCGTGACACTTCCCATTCTCTGTATCTTTTCAATTATTTCAAGTTCCCTGGCCCCCACCATCCCCCACGAGGAGGGTCTCAAAGCCCTCGGCTTCTTAGATTCCAGACCTAACCAGTTCCCCTCCACCACCACACTTCTCTGTCAGGTGGAATTGGTCCTTGCCCTCAATAATTTCTCTTTGGGCTCCACCCACTAAAGGCCATATGGGTCTCAGCTGTATTTGCCTTTAAGTTGGCTATATGGAGCAGTCCATGTTCCATGCCTTACAGGCATCTGCCCCTGTCTTTTCCTTCTTTACATTGATGACTGAATTGGTGCTACTTCCTGCATCCATGCTGAGTTTGTTGACTTCATCAAATTTGCCTCCAGCTTTCACTCTGCCCTCAAATTTACCTGGTCCATTTCTGACACCTCACTCTTCTTCCTTGATCTCTCAGTCTCCATCTCTGGAGACTGCTTAGCTACTGATATCTACTATAAGCCCACAGACTCTCACATTTATCTGGACATCTTCTCCCCACTTGCAAAAATGTCATCCCTTTCTCTAATTCCTCCATCTCTGCTGCATCTGCTCTCAGAATGAGGCTTTTCATTCCAGGATGAAGGAATTGTCTTCCTTTTACAAAGAAATGGGCTTCCTTTCCTCCACCATCAACTCTGCCCTCACATGCATCTCCCATATTTAACACAATTCTGCTCTCATCTTCCTGCCACCCCACTAGGGATAGAGTTCCCCTTGTCTACGTCTGCCATCCCACCAGCCTCCATGCCCAACATATAATTCTCCGTAATTTCCACCATCTCCACATCTTTCGCCATCTCCAGTGAGATCCCACCACCAACCACATCTTTCCCTCCCCACCACTTCCTGCTTTTTGCAGAGACCGATCCCTACACGACCCCCTTGTCCATTAATTCCCCCCCCCCCTGCAAAATCACTTCCCACTAATCTCCCTCCTGGCATTTATCCTTGTAAGTGGAGCAAGTGCTACACCTGCCCTTACGCTTCCTCCCCCACCACCATTCTTGGCCCCAGACAGTCCTTCCAGGTGAGATGACACTTCACCTGTGAATCTGCTGGTTTGGTATACTGCGTCTGGTGCTCCCAATGTGGCCTTCTGTACATTGGAGAGACCTGACGCAGACTGGGACATTGTTTTGTTGAGTACCTACATCTGAGGAAGCAGAATCTCCTAGAGGCCACACATTTCAATTCTAAATCCCTTTCCCAGTCTAATATGTCCATCTATGGCCTCCTCTTCTGTCGAGATCTTGGTAGCCTCCAACCTGATGGCGTGAACATTGATTTCTCCAACTTCTGTTAACTTTCCACCCCCTTTCATTTTTTCCCCCATCTCACCCCATCCTCCCTCTCCTTTTCCCCTCAATTTCTCCCCACCTATTCTCCATATACATCCTAACCTCCCCTCCCCCTTCATTCTCCTAGGCACTCCATGCATTCCTTCCTATTCTGCCTATCACAGATCTCTTTCCTCCCCCCCCATTCTCTCCCTCTAGCCCATCACTAGTCTCCCCCTTCCCCCACCCCCTTTTTCAATCTCTGAACATTCCTTTCTTTCACCAGTCTTTACGAAGGGTCCCAACTTGAAACGTTGACTTACTACTTCTACTAGATGCTGCCTGGCCTGCTGTGGTCTTGCAGAGTTTGTGTATTTTCATTTCGTTTATTCCAGCGTCTGCAGATTGTTTTGTTTGTGTCTTCCCTATGCCTGCTATCTTTGCCTTTAATTCTGACAGGAACATATAAACTCTCTAAATTTCACCTTTGAAGGTCTTTTACTTATCTTCCAAATCCTTGCTTGAAAACAATTTATCCCAATCCATGCATTCTAGATCCTTTCTCATTTCCTCAAAATTGGCCTTTCTCCAGATTTATCCTCCATAATTGAAACTAATGTCATTATAATCACTGGACCCAAAATGTTTCCCAACACATACTTCTGTCTTCTGTTCTGTCTCGTTCCCTGATAGGAGATCCAATATTCCACTCTCTAGTTGGTACCTCTATATATTGATTTAGAAAACTTTCCTAAACAAACTCCAAGCAATCCAGCCCTTTTACAGTATAAGATCAGGAATGTGCACTTTAATCACATGTGAATTGTTTGATTACAAATTGAAGACTGGAGCACATGGACAAATATGTGAAAAAAAGTCTTTGTCCCAATCATGAAGAAAGCACACTCTTCGGATGAGATTTGGCATGTCAAATCTCCAGAAAACCTATAGGTGCCCTAGTGGAAAGTATACGAATTGGTTACATCACAGCATAGTTTGGAAATTCAAGTGCCCAGGAAAACTGAAAAGGTAGCAAATACAGCCAGGCTCTGACCTCCTTTCCAATGCAGAGATATCTGCATTGCACTGCCTTAAGAAGGCAGTCAACTTCATAAAGGACCCTTATCAACCTGGTCACTGCCACCTTCAGGCAGATTGAAGAGAAGCTTGAAAACTTGCATCTGTCAGATCAAGAACAGTTTCTTTCCAACAGTTCGATATTTGAACCTCCCTTGGGGGGGGGGTGGGGAATGGAAAAAAATTGGTGGTGCTGCTGTAAAGGTGCGCTACCGCTTGTGCATATCCTGGGAGAACAGGGAGCAGATACACAATGCTTCCTCATAGGCACCTACTGCCCAGCCCTACCAACGGCTCCATACAGGCTTTAAATGGCCTGTAAAGGAGTTGACGGTAGTTTTTTAATTTTGTGGCCATGAGTTCTGGGCCCAAGACAGCAATGTTGGCAGTGGTCTTGAAGGGTTGTAAACTCCGGGGAAGCAGAGAACTGGCACAGGGCACCAGAGAGCTAGAAGAACATACTGGCACCAGGAAGGGTCTGGTATTCCAAGGAAGACCTCCACTGCTGATGACAGAAGAATTCTCATCCTAATGAAGAGAAATCCCCAAACGTATGTCTAACAGATCAGCAACACTTGAAAAGGCAGATGTGGATATGTCAATGACTACTGCCTGCAGAAGACTTCATGAATAGAAATGCAGAGACTACACTACATGAAATAAACCATGAAAACGGTGGTATTCTTTGGATCTTGGGCAGTTCCTTTACACTTCCAGACTTTGCTTCTTGCTATCACTCTGATACAGATTACTCTTGGTTTCATCTTTCCACAAGGCATTTTTCCAGAATTCTGCAGGCTCTTTTAAATACTTCTTGGCAAACTGTAATCTGGCCATCCTTTCTGTGGCTCACTAGTGGTTTGCATCTTGCTTCTATATTTCTTTCAGTGTTCATTGACATATTCACACCTTCTTCCCGAGAGTGTTTCTGATCTGTCAGAGATGCGTTTGGAGATTTTTCTTGGTTATGATGAGAATTCTTCTGTCATCAGCAGTGGAGATCTTCCTTGGAAAACCAGTTCATTTGTGATTATTGAACTCCCCAAAACTTTCTTTGTTCTTCATGATGATCCGAACTGTTGATATTGGTCATCCTAAGGTGTGGGTGATATCTCTTACTGTTTTATTCTTGTTTTTCAGCCTCCTAATGGCTTTTTGACTTTCATTGACAAAACTGGTCCTCATGTTGAAAAATGGCAATTTCAGACTCCAAATGTGATCAAAAGCTTAGAAGCAAGCCTACCTCTCTTATACCTGAACCAGTGAAGCAATTAAACATTCCAGAGTACTCACAAACACCTATGAATACAAATGTCCCAAACTTTATGGTGACCTGAAGTGAAGGGACTATGTATAAAAATAAATGCTGTAATTTCTACATGGTCAAACCAAAATGTATATAAATAACTGAATAAAATCTGGAATGTGTACTTTACTTGTAAATTTGGACATATAGCACAGTAGCAAGCCATTTCTGCCCACGAGTCCATGCTGCCCAATTTACACCCAATTAACCTACAACCCCAGTATGTTTCAAACAGTGGGAGGAAACCAGAGCCCCTGGGGAAAACCCACGCAGACACTGGGACAACGTGTAAACTCATTACAGACATGATGGGATTCAAACCATAGTCCTGATCGTTGGTGCTGTAACAGCATTACACTAACCAATACGCCAATTGTACTGCCCCAGTTAATTACATGTGAATTGATTACAAATTAAAACTGGAGCACAGTCACAAATAAAGGGGAAAAAATGTGTCTTATTATAAACCATAAATATTCTGCAGCCATTTGCAATGCCTGAGAATTTCCATTCTCTAAGTTATTGGAGTGATTTAAACCTAATGTTTTCAACATTTTAATTGATGTGCAGTGTGCATATTTAGAACACACTAATGTCACCATGAAGAAAGCATGTCAGCGCCTCTACTTCCACAGGAATTTGCGGAGATTTGGTATGACATCGAAAACCTAGGCAAACCTCTATAGATGAGTCATGGAAAGTGTGCTAATTGGCTACATCACGGCCTGGTATGGTGGAAAGCCCTGCAAAAGTACAGCCCAGTATATCACAGCCAAAACTCTCCCCACCATTGAGAAAATTTACATGGAACGCTGCTGTAGGAGAGGAGCAACAATAATCAAGGACCACAGGTCATCAGGAAAGAGATATAGGTGCCACAAGACTCATACCACCAGGTTCAGGAACATTTGCTACCCCTGCACCATCAGACTCCTAAGTAACAAACTCAATCAGAGACTTATTTAAGGACTCACTTTGCATTGTTACGAGCCCAGAGGACCCCAAAACCCAGCAGCAATAGATATGCCTGATAAATGGTTACTTAAACAAAAGTTGCTTTTAATTATCTTTAAACATGAAAACAGAATCACATTTTAACTTCTCACTATTGACTTAACTAACCTAACTTAACCCCCTTCTAATTCTAAGTGCACATGTATGTAATGTATAAGTTCAGAAAAGTTATTTGATTCACAGTCCAGTCTCACTTCTCATTTCCAACAAGTTCACTAGTTGAAGGCAATTGTTATACTGTGCACAGAATTTAACATTCACGAATCTTCACCAGGCTCTGGTGCTTGAAAGATAAATGGCTACTGCTCAGGAAGGTTATTGTCAGTTTTCAGAGAGAGATTTGTTGTTCACTGGACATCCACAACTGATTCCTTTTTAATCAACCACATCATAGTCTTGCCAAGAAACTTGCCCTCAGGGTTTTCCAGATGATAACCTCTTTCTTTCAGGTCACAACAAAGTTCCTTTTCATTTCACTTATTTCAAGTGAAACATTGGACAGCCAGTCCTCTCCTCTTGCATGAACCACAAGGGCTTTGACCAGGCTGAACTAAGCCCTCATAACCTGTCTTCCAAATGAGGTTTTTCCACAAGCTTGCCAGCTTGTCCTGTTCCAGTTCCAGTTGCTGCTGCTGACTGTAAAACTGCAGAACTGATATATCTCTCTCTCTCTCTCTCTCTTTCTCTCTCTCTCTCTCTCTCTCTCTCTCTCTCTCAGAGAAAACCTGTTTGACTCTCTGCTTGCAAAACCACATGACCCTTCTAGAATAGTAAGCTCCACCCCAGATAGCCTGCCGCTCCGAGTTCTTCATCTGTTGCATTTTTGAAAACAATTTATTAGTAAAGTCTCTTGGGCACTCTTCAAAGCTTTTACAAAGGCTCTTGGCGCCAGCCCGTCTAGCATTAGCAGAGCTCCAGTATTTTTTTTAATATATTGTTTTAAAGTGTTTGTATGTGACCTTTTTCTTTGGCTTGGCTTCACGGACAAAGAATTATGGAGGGGTAAAGTCCACGTCAGCTGCAGGCTCGTTTGTGGCTGACAAGTCCGATGCGGGACAGGCAGACACGGTTGCAGCGGTTGCAAGGGAAAATTGGTGGGTTGGGGTTGGGTATTGGGTTTTTCCTCCTTTGTCTTTTGTCAGTGAGGTGGGCTCTGCGATCTTCAAAAGAGGTTGCTGCCCGCTGAACTGTGAGGCGCCAAGATGCACGGTTTGAGGCAATATCAGCCCACTGGTGGTGGTCAATGTGGCAGGCACCAAGAGATTTCTTTAGGCAGTCCTTGTACCTCTTCTTTGGTGCACCTCTGTCTCAGTGGCCAGTGGAGAGCTCGCCATATAACACTATCTTGGGAAGGCGATGGTCCTCTATTCTGGAGACGTGACCTACCCAGCGCAGTTTGATCTTCAGCAGCGTGGATTCAATGCTGTCGGCCTCTGCCATCTCGAGTACTTCGATGTTGGAGATGAAATCGCTCCAATGAATGTTGAGGATGGAGCGGAGACAACGCTGGTGGAAGCGTTCTAGGAGCCGTAGGTGATGCCGGTAGAGGACCCATGATTTGGAGCCGAACAGGAGTGTGGGTATGACAACGGCTCTGTATACGCTTATCTTTGTGAGGTTTTTAAGTTGGTTGTTCTTCCAGACTCTTTTGTGTAGTCTTCCAAAGGCGCTATTTGCCTTGGCGAGTCTGTTTTCTATCTCGTTGTCGATCCTTGCATCCGATGAAATGGTGCAGCTGAGATAGGTAAACTGGTTGACCGTTTTGAGTTTTGTGTGCCCAATGGAGATGTGGGGGGGGCTGGCTGATGGAGGACCTCAGTTTTCTTCAGGCTGACTTCCAGGCCAAACATTTTGGCAATTTCCGCAAAACAGTACGCCAAGCGCTGAAGAGCTGGCTCTGAATGGGCAACTAAAGCGGCATCGTCTGCAAAGAGTAGTTCACGGACAAGTTGCTCTTGTGTCTTGGTGTGAGCTTGCAGGCGCCTCAGATTGAAGAGACTGCCATCCGTG
This sequence comes from Narcine bancroftii, assembly GCF_036971445.1. Lineage (NCBI taxonomy): Eukaryota > Metazoa > Chordata > Chondrichthyes > Torpediniformes > Narcinidae > Narcine > Narcine bancroftii. Next base: position 435,108,034 of record NC_091469.1, read on the forward strand.
CGGTACCGGTTGTAAACAGCGTCTTCATTGTTGAGGTCTTTCATGGCTTGTTTCAGCATCAAGCTGAAGAAGATTGAAAAGAGGGTTGGTGCAAGAACGCAGCCTTGCTTCACGCCATTGTTAATGGAGGAGGGTTCAGAGAGCTCATTGCTGTATCTGACCCGACCTTGTTGGTTTTCCTGCAGTTGGATAACCATGTTGAGGAATTTTGGGGGGCACCCGAGGCGCTCTAGTATTTGCCAAAGCCCTTTCCTACTCACGGTGTCAAAGGCTTTGGTGAGGTCAACAAAGGTGATGTAGAGTCCTTTATTTTGTTCTCTGCACTTTTTTTGGAGCTGTCTGAGGGCAAAGACCATGTCAGTAGTTCCTCTGTTTGCGCGAAAGCCGCACTTTGATTCTGGGAGAACATTCTCGGCGACACTAGGTATTATTCTATTTAGGAGAATCCTAGCGAAGATTTTGCTTGCAATGGAGAGCAGCGTGATTCCCCTGTAGTTTGAGCAATCTGATTTCTTGCCTTTGTGTGTGACCTACACTAAAAAAAACTGCCCCAATTTATCTCCCAAAAACATATCTATATACAATACAAACATAACATAATCTGTCACAGCATATTATTTATTATCATTTTTTTTGTATTTACACAATTTGTTTACATTTCTGTTTTGTTGTATCTTTTTCTTGAGTACAGTTTACACTATGAAAAAATAAAAATTCTGCATGGCACACGGGAAAAAGAATCTTATGGTTATAAAGTGATGTCAGTATGTACTCTGGCAACAAATCTAAACTTTGAACATTGTATTGTCCAAAATTGCAACCTAAACCAGATCAGAATGGGATTATATGGCTGGTCAATATACTGAGTAAGAGAAACCAACTCATTCACAAATTGTAAATGATGATGATGAGTTTATTGTCGTACACACAAGTGTAACTTCTTGCTGTGTAACTTCTTTGTTGGGGGAGAAAACTTCTAATAATGTACATTAAATTGCAATACAGAAAGAGATGATATAAAAGAAAACATTTGCAGTTGTAGTGCAAGGGGGAAGAAAAGAAACATTTTAATAGAACTACGGTATCTACAAAATCTGCTTTTATGGATCACCATATCCAAGATCCTTACGAGATCGAGATTGAAAATTGCTCGTAGAACTGTCAAAATGTTGGTCATGGCAAATTTGAGCAGATAGTTCCCAATGGATGAGGTACTTCAATTAATTGAGGGAGAGAGGTAGATTTTATTTTTTTGAAAGCAAGTATTTAAATGTTTCATATTAGTGATGCTAAGAGGGCATCTTAAATTTCCTTGAAAGGAGGGATGTTCATGACTTCGAGGAGTTGAGCAAAGTTTTCATGCTCCTTTTTAATTTTGCATTCTTGAGAAAATTATGTTAGCATCTAACCTGTCATTGTCAAGAATTTTGCATTTTTCATAAGGTTACCTTTTGTTATTCTGTTTCAATGTGCATGGACTAATCTTACTCCATCTCCCCTCTTCTAAACTATCATGACAAACTACACTCTGAATTCAAAGACAAGTATTGAGTATTAGACCAAAACTGGGCACTGCATTGCAAGTATGGACTTGTCAAACTGCTGCACCTATTGGTCATTGGTCTTCTCAACCTTTTTGTTTTGAGTGAAAAGTTCAATTTCCTTATAATGAGATGCATCTTGTGCTAATATATTAGGTTCCTTGCTGCCACAGAAGCCTGAAGGACCTAGTCTCCACAACTTCAGACATGTGACTTCTACAGTGAAGCAAGATGCAACCTGGTTGTGTGTTGCTTCCGCCATTTCATTTCTCCTGAAAACACATTTACTTGTGCTATTTGATCAACTTAGTTTTGGAAGCTCTTACAACTTTTCATATATTTTTAATTTATTCCTATATTTTTCAATTTTCAATCTTGGCTCCTAAAGCTCACACAAAATCATATCCTGTATTTTGTTTTAAACTATCTTTTAACTATTTTGGTTTACCACAGGTAATCTTTTCTCCTAGGCAATATGTTTTTCAATAGATTGTTTATAGAGTTAAATAGCATGGAAACAGTCCTTTGGCTCCACTCATCAATGCCAACCAAGATGCCTGTCTGAGTAAGTCCCATTGCCTCAGTTTGGCCCATATCTCTTTTAAACCTTCCCCGACCACATAATTATCCATATGTCTGCCACTTCTTTTGACTGCTTATTCCATGTAAACACCACCCTCTTGGAGAAAACCTACTGCTCCAGTCCACTTTAAATACTTTACCTGGCACCTTAAGCCTATGCTCTTTTGTATTAGACTTCCCTGCCATGGGGGAAAAAAGTCTGTGACCTTCCATCTTGTCTATTCCTCTTATAATTTCATAAAACTCTGCTTTCTTTGCTCTAAGGAAAACTGTCCCAGCTGTTGAAGACTCTCCTTGCAACTCAACTCCTCCAGTCTGACAAGATCTTTGTGATTCTTTTCTGCACTTTCTCCACTCTAATGACTATCTTCCTCATCAGAACTGCACAAAATACTCCACTGCATTCTCACCAATGTACTGAACAGCTGTAACACGAAGTCTCAACTCTTCTACTCATTGGCATGCCATACACCACCTTCACCACTATGTATATCTGAATTGTCAAAGTTTTGAAAATTGACAATTTTTTATTTAAATATTTCTATTGTTTCCGGGGAAGCTGCTTGTTCTATCTTCCCAACCTATCTTGAGCATGAGAGGCCAATTAACAGTGTGTTTGGCCTTGTCCACTTTGATGCCAGTTTTTGTGACCCCCACCCCCCCCAAAAAAAAACAATTTTGTAGTCAGTCATGATGTTATCACTTTTTCCTAAATATTTTTTATAAAGACCAGTTCTGAATCAACTTTGTCTACCCTTTTTTCCTAATGACTGTGATGGCCTTGCAGGAAATGGAAAGTTATTTTCAATTCACTTTTATGCATGAGCTCAAATTGTAAAACTAGAGATTGAGGATCTAGAAAGTATCAACTTGCAAGTAACTACAAAATGCTTCCTGAATATAGATAATTGTTCCACAGATTTTTGTGTTTTACTTTTAGATATTGTTCCATTATGTCACTCCATCATCCTTCCTGTAGATTTAATGACAATTATATGCAATATTCTTGCACACAATTATGTTTTGGTATCAATGATTTGTGTTTGTATGACATTAATTATCTGTTGCCATTTCAAGGCAGTATTGATATGAAATGAAAAATTATGTTTGGACAGGTACCAAAAGTTAGTTTAAAGTTTCAGGATTATTTTGCAGGAAATGAAGATCAAGATTGTACATAAATAGTTTTCAAGTGTTGTTAAAATTTGGAATTAGAATTGTTAGGATTACTGTTTTCTTTAAAGAATTAGAAAATGAATTCCAATATTTTGTCTGTATCATAGAATAAAGCAAAATGGCAAGCACTCAGACGGTCGCTGGTTTGAATGGAATCACACCTATCCAACAAATGATCGCATCATGTTCTGGTGCATTTATGACTTCAGTAATCGGTATGATCTTGTCCTTTTTCAATGGAGAATCTTTGTATAAACATTTGCAATGTGGCATGTATCTAAATTTATTTGTAATTAAACTGTATAGGCTGACATGTGTTCTGGGACAATAGTACCAATGATTAGATAGGCTGGGACTCATCTGGAATATAGGAGATTGAGGGGTGAGCTTTGTAGAAATGTATAACATCCTTTTTTTCCAGGGTCGACAATACCAGAGGACATCTGTTTAAGGTGAGTGGAGAAAAGTTTAGGGAAGATGTTAGAGGTTTTATTTTAAAGTGTTGGATGCCTAGAATGCATGGCTGAAGGTAATACATTAGGAAGATTCAAAAGACTTAGCTAGGCACATACATGTCTTTTTTTTAAAATAAAAGAGGGTTATGGATGTGAGCTCGGGAAGGTGGAATAGTTTATATGGTGAACCACAATCAATAACTCATGAGGCAGGAGTTATGCAAATAAAATAAGATTTTCTTAGCAAGTCCTTGGCAGTGTTAGCCATGTATGAGGCTAGTCCCAATCTGAGCTGAGAGCAGTGGACAGGAACGCTTGTATACAAGCAGGGGGCTACTTTCCCTGAGTCAGCCGATAGTGCTGGTCCTCCATACAAGCTAGCAGCAAGCAACTACATTCTACATGCAAGCATGCAATACCAAGGATCACCACACTCACCTTCCCTTTAAAAAAAAACAAAAGCCAGCTCTGACAAACTGGTAAAATAATGGCCTAAAGGCTAAATTAAGAGTACAGATGGAGTATGAGTAGTTACAATATAGGTTGATTCTGTCCGATGGCTTGATGTGACATGTGGACTGTCTCAGCTCTTGCGGTGGTGAGATTTGAGTTGGAGACTCTTGTGGTGGTGATACCTGAGTTGAAGGTCCAATGGTCGATGTCGTAGAGGGTGGTGAAAATGATGGCATCGTGGGTGGATGTTTGCCGCTGTTATTTGTAGGGGTAAGTTTAGATTCTTGTGGAAGAAAATGGACTGGCGGATTGAAGAGCCCTTTAGTTGGGTCAACAATTGTTCATCCCCGTGACCACAGGAGTCGGGCAGTTGGGTACCATGCAGTGGTTGGGCTGAGTGTTTGAGGTGGTGGAGATTGGGGTGAAGGTGGAGACTCTGGTGCCCCAGCTGGTGCAAGGTATTGGACAGGCGTGGTGTCCTCCTTCCTGTCTGGGAAAATGACAAAGGCATAATGTGGGTTATCATGAAGGATCTGATTTGCAAATTCTCACATGACACTTAAGTAGCATGGTTCCAGGGGTTGTGAGCCAGCTAGGCATAGTTGCTCCAGTAGTCCATTTCCTTGGGAAAGAAAACATACATTTGTGAGGCGTCACATTGGTGGCTGTGCAAAGGAGAGAGCAGATGGAATGTAGCACGGTGGGGAGAAGTTCCTGCCAGCGGGAGACAGGGAGGCGTTTAGTTTTAAGAGCAAGGAGTATGGCCTTCCAGATTGTGGAGTTCTCTTTCTATATTTGTCCGTTACCTTGTGGGTTGTAACTAGTGGTACGGCTGCTGGCATGCCTTTAGCCAGTAGGTACTGACGGAGCTTGTCACCCATGAAGGAGGATCCCCTGTCACTGTGTATGTATTCTGGATAACCAAAGAGGTGATTGAGGCACTTGATCACTGTAGTGGAGGATGTCTTTGCAGGGAATTGCAAAAGGGAAACAGGAGAATTCATTGATAATGTCACCATTGGTGGAAGGTAGGAGCCCTTTGAAGTAGATACTGAGGCGTTCGAAGGGATAGGTGGATTCGATGCGGTTGATGCATGGTGGTCAGTAAAACTAGTTTGCATTCTGTGCAGATTTAGTAATTGCAAGTGACTGTGCAAACCTCATCAACAGAGTAAGGAAGGTTGCATAATTTCACAAGGTGGTAGAGCCTCGATATCCCAGGGTGGCATAATTGATTGTGTAATGTTTGGAGCTGAGTGAAATTTAGAGGGTTCATTGAGTTTGCCCGGGTGGTACAGAATGACGGTGGATAGTTCCAATTTCCAGCGGATTATTTTGTCATTTTTAATTTTGCTAAGAGCCTGGTTGTTCAACATGAAGGCCACTGATCATTGGTCAGAACTGTCTACTTGCTAGATAATGTCACCTGTGTCTTATAGCTTCGACAATTACCTGAGCCTCTTTCTCAATTGACTGGTGTCGTATTTCAGGGCCATGCAAGGTGCAGGGGAAGAGAGGGACTTTGCTCCCAGTGCCCTAGCCATACAGAAACAGATGGCCAATATTATATTACTGGTTGGTGCATGCAGCATTGGTTGCTACACTTCTGCGCAACAGTGACAATGTTCGCAATGTACTTCAAGAGTTTTAAAGTACTTTAAGGCAACCTAAAGTTGTGAACAGTGTTAAAGATCAGATCTTGCTGGCATAGAATTGCTGTCCATTGCTATACACATCTGGTTTGGATGCAGAGGGTCTATCTTACTGGTCACAAGCACCTTGGAAATTGCCACCAACAGCAGGGCCTTCATTGGCATCCTGAAGAAATCCTACCTCAGAAACTCACAGGGTGACCTTGCAGCTGCCAAAACTGTGTGATCCCAGCTTTGCCAGTATGTCATAGCTTTAACAGTTTTAACACTTTTGACATCTTTTAAAATCTAATTTAAACATCTTTAAGATACAAATGTAAAAGAATCAACAAAATAGCCCATATCTAAATGGTTTTTTTTAATACTTTTTTCCTATAACCCTGTGAGAAAAGTATTTTAAATACTTTTTTTTCCCATAGCCTGGTTATGCTTGACATAGGATCATTGTGCAAGTTGTGAACTGATTTTTGTTTTACCTTGAGGAATTACAGCAACATTAAGCTTCATCAATCAGCTCTGGTAGTGACTTACTTGGTCAAATACATAGGTTGGTATTATTCAGTATGTTTAGGACTTTTATGCTTATCTCTTATATAAAAGTCCTGAGCATGTTGCCACGTAAACAGTCAAATCTTGGCAATTCAGTTTGAAGTTGCCAGCATGCATCAGAAAAATGTGCCTCTATAGATTGTTACTTGTCACCCCTTTTTTCCTGGGTGACAGTTTAAGGTGAGTGGAGGAAAGTTTAGGGGAGATGTCGGGTAAGTTTTTCTTACAGAGAGTGGTGGATGCCTGGAATGCATTGCTGGAGGTGTGGTAGAGGTTGGTACAATAGAGACATTTCAAATAACTTAGTTAGGACATGGATGTTTTAAAAAAGAGTTACAGGCATGAGGTAGGGAAGAATTAGATTATTATGCAGTAGGTTTATATCAGATGGCACAACATCGTAAGCCATAGGGCCTGCACTGTGCCGTGATGTTCTATGTCCTTATAAATGCAATTATTTATTTCAACATTTTTTCATTGTCCTTTCACTTTATGTTGCTCTCCAGCTGGCATTATAGACAATGTGTGGCTGCTGTGAAACAACTTTTGTATTGCTATCTTCAATATTTAAGCAATTGTTTTTAATGTCCTAATATGGGCCAGTTAGTAGAGGTGCTTCCTCAAAGGGTACAATTTACTTCCACATCCAAATGATGTGCAGGTTGGGAGATTAATTGGCTGCTGTATAAGTTATCCCCAGATTTTAGGTGAGAGATGGCATCTTGGGTCATTTGATGGGAATATGGGGAGAATAATGTGTGAAAGTTAGAGAATGGGATTGCTCGGTGAGCCAGTATAGACTAGTCCTCAATGAGCTGAAGTAGTCTGTGTCATAAGGGAATATGGTATCATAATGTATTAAGTAGATAATTGTATTGTGCCGGCAGAATTTACTGCCAAATAATTACCGGTAATTGAATTTAGCTGGAGTTTCCATTGCTTTATTTAAATTACATCTAAAAATGGACCTTTACATTTTGTAATATTGTCCTTGATATTAATTAACAGGCCAGAGGTTTGATTTTTTTTTCCCCCAGTTACTCCATTTGATGTTGTGAAAATAAGACTGCAAGCACAGAGGACTCCATTTTATAAAGGTAACCACTAAAATAACTAAAATGGAAATGTTGCTTCAAACAAATCAATGTACTATAGCAAAAAGGTAAACTGCTGGAAGAACTCAGCAGTTCACCTTTTTCCTTTTTTTTCTACTTGAGTAACATAATTTTGTCATAACCTAGAATGTCTGTAACCAAAGTACTGCAGAAGGTAGCTGAAAGTTTGAATGTGTATGCTGCTGAGATTTTAATTTGCCTCTCTAAGTGCAAACATTTCTTCAGAATGTTATTGGAGTTTACAATCTCTTGTATTTTTCTTATTGTCTAGCACATAAATAGTTGTGCATGTGTTTATTTTAATCCTGATTTAAATTATTTCAAAATCTAGGGAAATGCTTTCTGTACTGCAATGGCCTGATGGACCATTTATGTGTCTGCGAGAATGGAAATGCCAGTGCTTGGTATAAAGCTCCTGGACAATTTAGAGGAACAATGGTAAGCATCTGGTTTGCCTTTTGGAATTTGCTTTTGAAATTGATTTGTATATTTGTTAAGATTTGCTGATTCATATTTCATGATTACACAGAAGGCCATGCCAGCTCCCTGGAGAGAAATTCCATTAGTCCCATTCAAATTGTCTCTATTTTCCACTACCCTGCTTCTTGCTCTCTTTCACATCAACTTCCCTGTTTTTTTTGCTTTTAAATCTGCACTAAGGGTTTTCATCTACTAGTGGTTCTTTGATATGTGGGAGGAAATAGGAAAACCAAGGAGAGCGCGAATTTTGCATAGCCAGCAACTGAAGTCAGGATCAAATTTGGTCCTTGGATCTTTGAAGTGGCAGCACTATTTACTGCCAGTCATTATAATGTTCAATGCAACTTGAAAGATTTGCAGTTTTATATGAATTTTGTTGATGCTCACCACTGCTTGTGTCCCTGGGAATCACTTTGTTGAAATCTCCAAATATGTACGGCAAACAACTAATCTGCATCTTCTCAAAACAGCACTCAATGGTCAATGCTGTTTGTCTCAAAGAAGTTTCTCATTGATCTGCTGACCATTGATGCACCCATCAATACACTGCCTTGAGACCTTTGCCACCAGGAATGGCAGAAGCAGTGCTATCATTGAAAAGCAATCAAAGCTTTCTTCAAAATTTCACACTATTAACAAATGGGAGCACACTTATTTGTCTGGCATATTTGGATTGTTCTGGAATTTCGTGTCCAATCTTATTGGACTTCAGTTCAAGCCCATCATCCATGTAATTCAATAAACATTGGAAACATTATCAATATGAAAATGCATTAAGTAGAATACGTCATTTTATTTTACTTTACGCACCTAACCAAATAATGTGACATTGTAAAAGCGTCAGAAAATATTTTAAAGCTTCAAATTTTATTGAAAGGCATTTTATGTGGTCTTGGACAAGATATCAATCCACTCAATGAGAGCATGTGAAATGCAGGTAATGTATAGATATGGGCTTTCACACAGAAAGCAAAGAGTGGGATAAACTAGTCATTCTCCATTTGCCAGGCTCTAGTTAGTAGTGCACTGCAGGAATCAAGTTTATTATATGACTACATATGTGAGCAGACAAAACAGCATTTTTCAGACCATGGTGCATACATGTAGACACATTGTACATTTTTTGTACAACACATAATAATTTCATACACATAAATATATAAAATAAATATGTATAAATATTCTGGAATAATTTACTCATTTTCATTTATAAGACAGAAGGTCACAGGATGCTGTTCATCAATCTCACAGGTGTTGGGGGGGAGGGAGGGGGTGGTGATAAAGGTATTTCCTAGCCTGGCAGTCCTAATTTTTGATGCTTGTGTACCTCCACCTTGATGGTAGTGGGTTAAAGATGGTTTGTGAAGGATGGTAAGGATCCTCAGTAATTCTTTGAATTTTACTTAAGCAATGGTCTTGTTGAATGATGTCATTATAGGAAAGGGATCTTCTCCACCATTTCATTGATCCTCTGTATTGACTTCCAGTCTGATGCTCTGCAGCTACCATACTGGAAAATGACAGGACACCCTCAAGTGTGCTCCTGTTAAATGTTATCAAGAGTGGGGCTAGTAGCTTTGCCCTCCTCAACCTTGGGAAATGTAGATGCTGCTGCAGCTTCCTGACTAAAGAGGTGTTGTTTTGGGTCTAAAATAGGTCATCCAATACAAACCAAGGAACTTTGTGCTATTAATTCCCCCCCACGATATGGAGAGTGGTGGACCTTTATCCTTCTGAAGTCCACCATCTCTTTTAATTTTTTTCACGTTGAGACAGGTTGTTGTTCTCATACAATGTGACAAGCCTCCAAACCTCCTCTGAAAGCTGACTTATCAACCCGCCAGTGATCCGGATCGGAGTTCAAATCCCGCGCTGCCTGTAAGAAATTTGTACTTTCTCTCCGTGTCTGCATGGAGGCATGGTTCCCCGGGGCTCTGGTTTCCTCCCACCGTTCAAAACATACCGGGGATGTAGGTTAATTGAGTGTAAATTGGGCAGCATGGACTTGTGGGCCGAAATGGCCTGCTGCTGTAAGTCTAAATTTTTTAAAAATTGTTTCCAATGAGGCCAACTACTTTAATATGTGGAAACTTGCTAATTTTATTTGAACTGTGCAGTCATGCATCAGCAGCATGAACAAAGGCGGTCTGAGCTCACAACCCTGGGTGTGATGGGATGAGATTTTGCAACCAACCTGGGCAGACTGGTCTCTTGGTCAAAAAGTCCAAGATCCTGCAGAGTGGGATGTTGAGTCCCAGTGAGGACAGTTTATCCAGCAGGCTCTGAGGTATGATCTCATTGAACGACAAGTTGAAGTCAATGAACAAAAGCCTGGTGTGTGATGCATCATTTTTTAGGTGGGTCGGGCTATTGCATAATTTGTGGACTGGTTTGGATGATAGACAAAAGGGAACGGGTCCAATGTTGTTGAAAAGTGTGCTTTGATTACAGTCACTCCAAGCATTTTATGATGGTTAAGGACAGTGCTACTGGATGGTAGTCATTTAGTTCAGTTACCGTCGTTTTCTTGGGCATCAGGCATCAGGTAGCTGGCTGTAATCTTGCAGGGACAGTGGATTCATGCAATGAGTTGTTAAAGATGTTTGTTAGGACCTTCATCAGTTGGCATGATTGAAGTCACCATCAATAATAATCTCTTTTAATTTTTTTCATGTTGACCACTATTGATAATAATACCATCATCATGGTGAGTTGCTTGGGTTTCACAAATGGTACTTTGGAGTTCTTTCTGTGCAGGACACAAATGTCCTGGAGACATTCAGCAGGTCATGCAGCACCTATAGGAAGTAATGGGAAACCTTTGTCAGGAATAAGAAAAACTGGTAGATGCTTGAATAAAAAGGTGGAATGAGGAGAGGGGAAGGCTAATAGCTAATAGGTAGGAGGATAGAAGAAAAACTGAGAAGGGATGGAGCAGAGGACTAAGTGTAGCTCTGATAGGAGAAGGAAGGGAAAGTGCCGAGAGCTGGAAGAAAGCAGACAGAAGGATAGGGAAGGAGAGAGACAGTGGTAAGAGGGTTAATTCTGTCTGGTTGGAGACTACCAAGATAGAATATAAGATGTTCTTCCTCCAATTTGTGGTGACCTCTGTTTGACAGTACATTGCATGTGGCAATGGCGTATGGAATTAAAATAGTTGGCCACTGGGAGGTTATTGCAGTGGACAGAGTGAAAGTTCTCAATGAATTGAACTCCTAGTCTATATCCAGACTCCCTGATGTAGAGGAGGCCACATCTAGAATACAAGATGCCGTAAATGACCCCTTCGGATTCATAAGTGGAGTGTTGCTTCATTTGGAAGGACTGCTTGGGTCCCCAAATAGTGGTGCGGAAGACCGTTTAGGAGCAGATTTCTTGTGCAGTAATGAGGTTATGTACTCTTTCAGTGCTTCCCATGTATTAGCACAAGGAGGAACACAACCAGTGTAATTAAAGCCCTTATATTGCCTTGCTAAATTGAAGGGACTGCACATTACCATGCAAACTCTATCTCGATGAGTAGTGAGCCTTCATTACTGAGACATTTGTACAATAATAATATAAGTAGGCTGAGATCTGGATGACAATATGACAGATAGCATGTGAGATGGTTCACTTTGGTGCCTGTCATGGAAAAGTGCTTTTGTTAAATGGTGAGAAAATGGATACTGTTGATTTTGAATGAGGCAGTTGTACACAAGTTGTTAAAGCCAACGTGCAGCTGCCACAAATAATTAAAAAGGAAAATGATATGTTGACCTTTATTGTGAGAGGATTAGAATACATGAGTATTCAGTAATTGTATGGGCCTTTGATAAGACAGCGCCTATAGTATTGGATAGCTTTGCTTTGATTGCCTGAAAAACTATACATATACCATAGTATGATTGCAGTGTGAACTGGACTGGTTCTGGCAAACTGTGAGGAAAGGTTGAGTAGATTGGGGTTGTATAGTGTAGTGTTAAGAATAAGATCTCATCAAAAAATATAAAATTCTTAAAGGGCTTGGCTGGCTAGATTCAGGGAAAATGTTTCTCCTGTTCTTGAATTTAAGACTTGGGTACACTGTTTCAGAATAAGGAGTAGGTCATTTAGGACTGAGATGATTCAAGATTCTGTTTATTATCATGTACACACAATGCAGTTCTTTTCCTGTGCTATGCAAAGGCACGGTGTGGGGGGAATGGAGTTTCACCAATACAAAGCTGCAATCAAGATCAGAAAGAGAAGCAAAAGAATGTCTCTTCAGAGGCATTGAGTGATTTGAATTCCGTCACTCTCCTGTGTATCTGTGGCCATGGGACATCCTGTCCTGTGCAGGGGTGAAGCAACACTCAATGGTGTTGATCTTGGAAGGCAGCAGAACCATGCCCTTGTCAGTGATTGTATCCCCCAGGAATTCTATGGACTGTTGTCTGAAAACACATTCATCTGGATTGATGGTCAGTCCAAATTCTTGCAGATGTCTAAAGAGTGTACGCAGATGTTCCTTCCTTAAAGCTCTTCTTTAGTTTTGCTGATGATGACTACTATGTTGGCTATATATCTGGAAGATGTTGGCCATGCCACGCCCTACTGCCTCCATAACTTGCTGAAACGTCTGAGCTGTATTTTTTAACCCAAAAGGCATACGTAAAAATTCAAACAATCCGAAAAGGATAATTGCTGTTTTTGGGATGTCATCTGGTTGCACTGGCGCCTGCTGATATTCACGCACCAAGCCCACTTTTGAAAAGATTTTTGTCCCTTGTAGATTCACTGAAAAATATTGAATATGGGGAAATAGGGTGGCAATCTGGTATAGTGGTGTCTGCACCTTCCGGTGCGTTTTTGGGCTACAATGTAATGGAGATGCCCATGGGCTGTCGGACCTGTGAATTATCCCCAGCTCTTCCATTTTGTGGAATTCTTGTTTAGCTAATTGCAGTTTCTCCAGAGGCCAGCCACATGCCTTAGCATGCATGGGAAGACTTGGTAGAAATATGGGAGCTACTCCATGTTTTGCGGTGGGGGTTGAAAACAGCTCGAAGGAAATCGGCCCTGAGTAGCGGGTGTGGCACTGCCGCTAAAATAAAAGGCCATTAGTAAATGTTTCCCTCGAACTGAACATTTTTTTTTGGTATGTTGGAATTGCTGTGAGTTGAAGGTTCGGGGTAGGATAACATCTATCGAAACTGGTTGGTGGAAAAACATTAACCTCCAATCCCGTATCCACCAAAAATTTACATTGGGATAGCTGATTCCAAACATGTAGAAGGCACATAAGCCACTTTCAGGTGCTCGGACGCAGATAATGCGCCGGCTGACACGGCTGGGGGAGTGCAGCTGGGACGATCAGGTGACTGCAGAGAAGATGCCTTTCTGTCACGTGTCCAAGCAAATGCCAGCTCCTGTGGACTGTGGCCGAAGTCTCATTGCTGCTTTCAGGTACAACGGGGGATTCTCGGAGCCGGAGATTATACCTACTGGAGAAGGGTTAGGTAAGTGCTCCTTCTGGCTGGATTCTCCACTTTCAGGTGGCCTCCCGACAGCTGCATAGGGGTAGAATATGCGGCTTTACGTCGGGGTATTTTGGCCACCTGAAAGTGCCTATAGATTTTCAGCCAACTATCGCAATAATTAACGACGGTCGGCCAGGGTGTTTGTTTCCACTGTCCAGAAGAGTGGTAGAATGTCCGACCATCTGAGCAACACCACCCACCAAGCCATAAGAGAAATAAAGCTAATACATGCAGCTCAGATGCAGTTGAAGTTATGTCACTCACTCTTCAATAATACCAAAGCATTTAAGAGAAAAGGTTTAAAATTAACTTTAAAAAGTTTGAAATACTTTGTTCCAATATTTCTCAAGACTCTGACATGTCCAGAGTATATGAATATATTCAATTCAATTTTTTTCTTCTCTTTGGCTTGGCTTTGCGGATGAGGATTTATGGAGGGGTAATGTCCACGTCAGCTGCAGGCTCGTTTGTGGCTGACAAGTCTGATGCGGGACAGGCAGACATGGTTGCAAGGGAAAATTGGTTGGTTGGGATTGGGTGTTGGGTTTTTCCTCCTTTGTCTTTTGTCAGTGAGGTGGGCTCTGCGATCTTCTTCAAAGAAGGTTGCTGCCCGCCGAACTGTGAGGTGCCAAGATGCACGGTTTGAGGCGATATCAGCCCACCAAGAGATTTCTTTAGGCAGTCCTTGTACCTCTTCTTTGGTGCACCTCTGTCACGGTGGTCAGTGGAATGCTCGCCATATAACACGATCTTGGGAAGGCGATGGTCCTCCATTCTGAAGACATGACCTACCCAGCGCAGTTGGATCTTCAGCAGCGTGGATTCGATGCTGTCGGCCTCTGCCATCTCGAGTACTTCGATGTTAGGGATGAAGTTGCTCCAATGAATGTTGAGGATGGAGCGGAGACAACGCTGGTGGAAGCGTTCTAGGAGCCGTAGGTGATGCCAGTAGAGGACCCATGATTCGGAGCCGAACAGGAGTGTGGGTATGACAACGGCTCTGTATACGCTAATCTTTGTGAGGTTTTTCAGTTGGTTGTTTTTCCAGACTCTTTTGTGTAGTCTTCCAAAGGTGCTATTTGCCTTGGCGAGTCTGTTGTCTATCTCGTTGTCGATCCTTGCATCCGATGAAATGGTGCAGATGAGATAGGTAAACTGGTTGACCGTTTTGAGTTTTGTGTGTCCGATGGAGATGTGGGGGGGCTGGTAGTCATGGTGGGGAGCTGGCTGATGGAGGACCTCAGTTTTCTTCAGGCTGACTTCCAGGCCAAACATTTTGGCAGTTTCCGCAAAACAGGGCATCAAGCGCTGAAGAGCTGGCTCAGAATGGGCAACTAAAGCGGCATCGTCTGCAAAGAGTAGTTCACGGACAAGTTGCTCTTGTGTCTTGGTGTGAGCTTGCAGGCGCCTCAGATTGAAGAGACTGCCATCCGTGCGGTACCGGATGTAAACAGCGTCTTCATTGTTGAGGTCTTTCATGGCTTGTTTCAGCATCATGCTGAAGAAAATTGAAAAGAGGGTTGGTGCGAGAACGCAGCCTTGCTTCACGCCATTGTTAATGGAGGAGGGTTCAGAGAGCGCATTGCTGTATCTGACCCGACCTTGTTGGTTTTCGTGCAGTTGGATAACCATGTTGAGGAATTTTGGGGGGCATCCGAGGCGCTCTAGTATTTGCCAAAGCCCTTTCCTGCTCATGGTGTCGAAGGCTTTGTTGAGGTCAACAAAGGTGATGTAGAGTCCTTTGTTTTGTTCTCTGCACTTTTCTTGGAGCTGTCTGAGGGCAAAGACCATGTCAGTAGTTCCTCTGTTTGCGCGAAAGCCACACTGTGATTCTGGGAGAACATTCTCGGCGACACTAGGTATTATTCTATTTAGGAGAATCCTAGTGAATATTTTGCCTGAAATGGAGAGCAGCGTGATTCCCCTGTAGTTTGAGCAGTCTGATTTACATCCATATCTGCTGCTTTGCCACTTTTCAGTTGTTCAATTGCCTTATATGTCTCTTCCCGGGTGAGGACCTCATCCAGCTCTAGCTTTAGGGGCTGTTGAGGGAGCTGAAGCAGGGCGGATTTTTTAAACTACCGTAAAACCTCATTAATGTTATAATATGAATGTTTACACTCTGCTACCATAAAACTCCAAATTTGTTCATGACAATAAATTCTGATTCTGTTCCCATGCTTTTTTAACGTTATTCATCTTATGGACAGACCCAGGCAACGGAACTGCCTTAATTATTTGTACATTTAAATACAGGTACACAATTCTTTATCTGGAACCCTTGGGGACAGTGTGTTCAGAATTTTGGATTTTTCCGGATTTCAGAAAGCAGATTCACCCACCCGACTCGCGCTGCCGGTCTCTCGCCCGCCCGACTCGCGCTGCCGGTCTCTCGCCCGCCCGACTCGCGCTGCCGGTCTCTCGCCCGCCCGACTCGCGCTGCCGGTCTCTCGCCCGCCCGACTCGCGCTGCCGGTCTCTCGCCCGCCCGACTCGCGCTGCCGGTCTCTCGCCCGCCCGACTCGCGCTGCCGGTCTCTCGCCCGCCCGACTCGCGCTGCCGGTCTCTCGCCCGCCCGACTCGCGCTGCCGGTCTCTCGCCCGCCCGACTCGCGCTGCCGGTCTCTCGCCCGCCCGACTCGCGCTGCCGGTCTCTCGCCCGCCCGACTCGCGCTGCCGGTCTCTCGCCCGCCCGACTCGCGCTGCCGGTCTCTCGCCCGCCCGACTCGCGCTGCCGGTCTCTCGCCCGCCCGACTCGCGCTGCCGGTCTCTCGCCCGCCCGACTCGCGCTGCCGGTCTCTCGCCCGCCCGACTCGCGCTGCCGGTCTCTCGCCCGCCCGACTCGCGCTGCCGGTCTCTCGCCCGCCCGACTCGCGCTGCCGGTCTCTCGCCCGCCCGACTCGCGCTGCCGGTCTCTCGCCCGCCCGACTCGCGCTGCCGGTCTCTCGCCCGCCCGACTCGCGCTGCCGGTCTCTCGCCCGCCCGACTCGCGCTGCCGGTCTCTCGCCCGCCCGACTCGCGCTGCCGGTCTCTCGCCCGCCCGACTCGCGCTGCCGGTCTCTCGCCCGCCCGACTCGCGCTGCCGGTCTCTCGCCCGCCCGACTCGCGCTGCCGGTCTCTCGCCCGCCCGACTCGCGCTGCCGGTCTCTCGCCCGCCCGACTCGCGCTGCCGGTCTCTCGCCCGCCCGACTCGCGCTGCCGGTCTCTCGCCCGCCCGACTCGCGCTGCCGGTCTCTCGCCCGCCCGACTCGCGCTGCCGGTCTCTCGCCCGCCCGACTCGCGCTGCCGGTCTCTCGCCCGCCCGACTCGCGCTGCCGGTCTCTCGCCCGCCCGACTCGCGCTGCCGGTCTCTCGCCCGCCCGACTCGCGCTGTCGGTCTCTCGCCCGCCCGACTCGCGCTGCCGGTCTCTCGCCCGCCCGACTCGCGCTGCCGGTCTCTCGCCCCACTTGTTGGATTTTGGAGCTTTCTTGATTTTAGATGTCCAGATAAAAGACTGCGTACTCGTACCACTTTTTAAAAAACTTCTGTATAAACCAGACAATATTCAACTTGTGAATGGATTTGTTGGAAAAATATTGCAGTATGTCAAAGATAATACCGGCCTTTTAGAGATTAATTTTTTTTAAATTGCCATTTCTGTGATATGTGTGTCATTTGAGTATGGTGGTTTTAAAGTATTTAAATAATGCAAGGATATCCCCATTTTTGTGTTCCAGGATGCATTTATTCAAATTGCTCGAAATGAGGGTCTAAAATCACTCTGGAGTGGACTTCCTCCAACACTGTAAGATTTTTTAAACAATTCTGTCTTGTTGACTTCAAATTTTGATATGCAATTCTGCATTTTTAAAAAGGATTGTATTGGATAAGTGACCTTTTAGTCCTTTGAAATTCTTCCACGTGTAATAGTCATGATATACTTACAAGGAAAGTGAAAATTTACAAAAAACTTTAGATGCTGGAAATCCAAATTAGAAACAAATGCTGGAAGTACTCAGCAAGTCAGGCCATGTCTATGAGAAGAGAAACAGAGCCAGCCAGCATTTAGGGTTGGAGAACCTCTTTGGAACTGGGACAGAGACAAAAAGCTAGTAAAGCTGCAGGGAGATTAGGAAGAGGTATCTCTCTGATAGGGAACAACCAGGATAACCATGAGGATAAACTGTAAACAAGATTACCTGGTCAATGGTTAAATGGGAATAGTTAGAGAATGAAAACAAACATAAATGATTGTAGAGTTAGCAAAATGCAGAACAGGAAGACTTACCTGGCTGGTCAGGCCACTTTCTTTCTGCCAAAGGGTTAAAAAAAAGAGAGCCAACTCTCTTCCTCCTTTCAGCTTGTACGTTTCTTCATCTTCCACATTTTAATGATAGCTCTTCTAACTAAAATATTTTCTTATTTTCTCATAGATGTAGCCTGACCTGCTGAGTATTTCCTGCCTTTGCTTTGACTCACAGGAGTCTTTTGCACTTTTATTTCCTGTTGAGTTGTCTTGCCACTGAAAAGCTTAAATAGAATCATTAGTTTTGTTTCATGTACTAGTTTAATTCTAATCTCATTAAACGTGAGCCCAGAAATTCAGACATTTGCCTTGTATTTTTCAAATGATACATGGAGTGCAACACAATTCCTAGACTAGTACAGAAATTGATGAGGCATTTCTTTGGGGAAGGGATGTGCATCAAGACCTGATTTCATCTAGATTCTGATCTTTTGGCATAGCTACTTGCTATCTGGTCCCAGTTTGACCCCTGTCCACCAGCCATTTTTCACTTCTGCAGTCCTGGCCATGGGTCCAAACTTGCTGGGTTTTTATTTTGTGAAGAAAAGTTTGCTAAAATGTAATCTGCAGTAGCAAGAACAGACATGAATGAAAGTATCTTGTTCTTTGTTGCTAGCATCTTTTTGGTTGCTAAATTCTTCCAGGAATTTTCCTCTACTCCGGTTCTCCAAAGTTTTATTCTCTTGAGTAATTTGGCTGAGAGAATCTTTCTTCCTGTAATCCATTTGTGTATTGATTTTTAATTTTTACTACCTGTTGAGTTTACATGAAGAAAATTATTTTCAGTATTAATACACTTCAAGTCATTCTGATTTAATTTCTTTTGATGTATATATTTTTTGTTGACAGGATAATGGCAGTTCCTGCAACAGTTATTTATTTCACTTCATATGATCAGTTGCGGAACTTAATGAAGAGCCAAATGGGATATGATGGCAACTATGTTCCATTGATAGCTGGCGCCTCAGCTCGAGGTAAATTCAGAATAAACAAAAATGTATTTGAACTTTTTATCTTTTCTCTTTATGTCTTAAGATAGGAGGGCAGATATTGGTATAGTCTAACTCCAACATTGTCTTTTTTTGTGTGCAAATAAATTAACAGGATTCTTCGTAGTTAAAATACCTAAATGCTGGAGGAACTCAGCTGGTATTTTCAGCCTCAATAGAGACAAAGATATATTGCTTATGTTTCAGGCTTGAGCCCTTCTTAAAGGAAAAATCAGAAAAGACAGAATATATCAGAAAGCCTCAGACTTTAAAACAGTGGGAGAGGAATACAGAGCAACAAAAGGTGTTAATTGAATGTGATAAGGGACTAGGTAGCATTTATCATATTTGTATATAAGGATACAGGGAATGGAGAGGTGGTGGGGGAGGGGGGGGGGGAGGTGGGAAAGGAGTTATGAAAGCCAGAGAGGTTGATATTAATACCATTTGCTTGGAAGGTTCCAGTCGGAAGATGAAATGTTGTTCCTCTAATTTACGGGTGGTCTCAGTCTGGAAATATGAGACTGTGGACAGACGTGTCGGCAAGGGAATGTGATGGAGAATTGAGATGGGCGGACAGAACCAAGATGCTCAACAAAGCATTCTTCCAGTCTGCGTCCTGCCTCTCCTATGTAGAGGAGACCACAGCGGGAGCACCAGATGCAGTTGATGACCCCTGCAGAATCACAAGTGAAATGTTGCTTCACTTGGAAGGACTTTAGGGGCCTCAAGTAGTGTTGAGGAAGGAGATGTGGGCGCAAGTGGAGCATCCCTGCATTCAGCGGGGTAGGTTCCAAGGGGAAGATTGCTGGGGAGGGAGGAGTGGATAAGGGTGTCATGGAAGGAGCGGTCCCTGCAGAAGGAGGAGAGGAGAGGGGAATTTGTGTCTAGTGATGGCGGAGGAGGATGTGTTGCATGCAGAGGGTGGTGGGGTGGTAAGTGAGAGCAAGAGGAATCCTGTCCTTATTGCGAGTCATGGTGGGGAGCCAGAGCAGATAATGTAGGATATGTGGGTGAGTGCCGAGTTGATGGTGGTAGAGAGAAAGTCATGTTGTTTGAAGAAGGAGGACATCTCTGATGATCTGGCATGGAAGTCCTCATCCTGGGTCCATCTGCACCCAGATAACAGGATTCTTCTACAAGACAGCAAAACTGACTTTGTACACTTATCAAATATAGATTGAAACTCCATTCATGAAACTAAGCATGATGGCCCAAACAAGGAGTGCTTAGCTGTGCTTTCATGTAGGTTTCTACTGGACATAAAACACAACTTGCCAAAAAAATGTGTAGATGCATTTCAAGATATAAACCAGTAGTGGCCCTCTTCTTGATTTGGATGAATTGAGCAGAAAGGACATTCCTCCTCCTCGTACCATTTTAAAAATGCACTTGAAGAAACTTACAAATCGTTATCTGCCCCTTTCTGACTAGGACAATCTGTGTTAACCAAATTTGTGGAAGTTTCCAATGCAGAAATTAAGCTGCTGCTTTGCATACTTCAGAGACCTAGTGCTTTTTTATAATGTTAAAATAGGAACAGTTTCTCAATTATCTAAATCATTGTACACATCTTGACTACTTGGTCCAGGAAGTTTTCCAATTACTTGCAGTTCAGAAAAAGGCCTGATTTTATCTCCTAAATACAATAAAATCCCCATTATCTGGAATTAAATCAACTGGAAACTCAAACAACTGGCAAAGAAATCAAGGAAATAAATAAATTCCAACTAACCAAGACTCCTGAAGGGGAGCATTGAAACTTTGTTGGACATGCTCAGGTTTGCCTGTGCAATGCCCCACAATCCACACACATTCTTTTCGGTTTTACAACTTGCGTATAGGGAGCTGGGTTATTAGCACAAGGAAGGTACGCTGAGGTCCTGACTGGGACACTTTTGTGGAGGTGAGTCGGATTGTGCCGAGGGCCTGACCAGGACACCAGGGTGAAGAGCCGGCTGATGCTGCTTGAGCTGGGGAGACTCTCCCAAAATGTCTCCCTATCCCTAAGTAAGAGTCTTTATCTGTTTGTATTAGGTTAAAAAAAATCTGTAAACTTGGGGGAGTGGTGGGGGGGGGGGGGGGTTGGGGGTTAGCATAGTGGCAAGTGCAACACTTACAGTGCCAGAGAATTTAAATTCAAATTTAAATTTAATAAGTTTCAGGAATTACTTGATTAATGTGAATTTTATATAATGACCAGAGAAAAAACGAGCCTTCCGTCTCACATGCAGCCATTTCAGCGCAAACTCCGGGAGATCCAAAATGAGTGGTGGACTAGCCTCGCCAAACAAACCCAGCTTAGCACCGACATTGGCGACTTCGGGGGTTTTTATGAGACACTAAAGGCGGTGTACGGCCCCTCACCCCAAGTCCAAAGCCCTCTGCGCAGCTCAGACGGCGAAGTCCTCCTCAGCGACAAGATCTACAACTTCACTCGATGCCAACTGCTCAGTCCAAGAATCTGCCCTGCTCCAGCACCCTCAACAACCCTTGAGTCTAGAGCTGGATGAGGTCCTTACCTGGGAAGAGACATATAAGGCAATTGAACAACTGAAAAATGGCAAAGCAGCAGGTAAGGATGGAATCCCCCCCAGAGGTCTGGAAGGCTGGTGGCAAAGCTCTGCATACTAAACTGCATGAGTTTTTCAAGCTCTGCTGGGACCAAGGAAAGCTGCCTCAGGACCTTCGTGATGCCATCATCATCACCCTGTACAAAAACAAAGGCGAGAAATCAGACTGCTCAAACTACAGGGGAATCACGCTGCTCTCCATTGCAGGCAAAATCTTTGCTAGGATTCTCCTTAATAGACTAATACCTACTGTCGCCGAGAATGTTCTCTCAGAATCACAGTGTGGCTTTAGCGCAAACAGAGGAACTACTGACATGGTCTTTGCCCTCAGACAGCTCCAAGAAAAGTGCAGAGAACAAAAACAAAGGACTCTACATCACCTTTGTTGACCTCACCAAAGCCTTTGACACCGTGAGCAGGAAAGGGCTTTGGCAAATACTAGAGCGTCTCGGATGCCCCCTGCAAGTTCCTCAACATGATTATCCAACTGCACGAAAACCAACAAGGTCGGGTCAGATACAGCAATGAGCTCTCCGAACCCTTCTCCATTGACAACGGCGTGAAGCAAGGCTGCATCGTCGCACCAATCCTCTTTACTATCTTCAGCATGATGCTGAAACAAGCCAAGAAAGACCTCAACAATGAAGACGCTGTTTACATCCGGTACCACACGGATGGCAGTCTCTTCAATCTGAGGCGCCTGCAAGCTCACACCAAGACACAAGAGCAACTTGTCCGTGAACTACTCTTTGCAGACGATGCCGCTTTAGTTGCCCATTCAGAGCCAGCTCTCCAGCGCATGACGTCCTGTTTTGCGGGAACTGCCAAAATATTTGGCCTGGAAGTCAGCCTGAAGAAAACTGAGGTCCTCCATCAGCCAGCTCCCCACCATGAGTACCAGCCCCCCCATATCTCCATTGGGCACACAGAACTCAAAACGGTCAACCAGTTTACCTACCTCGGCTGCACCATTTCATCTGATGTAAGGATCGACAATGAGATAGACAACAGACTCACCAAGGCAAATAGCGCCTTTGGAAGATTACACAAAAGAGTCTGGAAAAACAACCACCTGAAGAAACACACAAAGATCAGTGTGTACAGAGGCGTTGTCATACCCACGCTCCTGTTCGGCTCCAAATCATGGGTCCTCTACCGGCATCACCTACGGCTCCTAGAACGCTTCCATCAGCGCTGTCTCCGCTCCATCCTCAACATTCATTGGAATGACTTCATCACCAACATCGAAGTACTCGAGCTGGCAGAGTCCGCAAGCACCGAATCCATGCTGCTGAAGACCCAACTGCGCTGGGTGGGTCACGTCTCCAGAATGGAGGACCATCGCCTTCCCAAGATCGTGTTATATGGCGAGCTCTCCACTGGCCACCGAGACAGAGGTGCACCAAAGAAGAGGTACAAGGACTGCTTAAAGAAATCTCTTGGTCCCTGCCACATTGACCACCGCCAGTGGGCTGATATTGCCTCCAACCGTGCATCTTGGTGCCTCACAGTTCGGCAGGCAGCAACCTCCTTTGAAGAAGACCACAGAGCCCACCTCACTGACAAAAGACAAAGGAGGAAAAACCCAACCCCAACCAACCAATTTTCCCCTGCAACCGACGTAACCGTGCCTGCCTGTCTCGCATCGGATTTGTCAGTCACCAACGAGCCTGCAGCAGACGTGGACATACCCCTTCGTCCGCGAAGCCAAGCCAAAGAAGAAGATATAATTAAAGACTACAATACTGATTTTTGTTTCAAATTACTTTACATTTTACACTGTCTTGTGTCTTTTAAACTGTGTATTCTTAATGCAAGTGCAGTAGGTAGGCTTTGTCAGAGTGAGTCTCCGTGAACCAGAAAATTCACTTAACAGACATCTGCAATGCACATAGGTGCCGGATAATGGGGATTTTACTACAGCTCCTAATCCCCTTGGGAAAACAAATAAAATTGCAGATGCTGGAATTTGGAATAAAAAAACACAGAAATCCTATTAACAGATTGGCATCTGTGGAAATGTTTAAGGTCAGAGACCCTTCTTCACAATTGCAGCGAAAATGTGACTAACAGCCTGTGTAATTATGGTAATTATCTTCAATATAATCAAAATAATTATTTGAAGATTAAGAGAGTTTTTAAATATACTTTTTCAGATACCACAATTTTTCATGCTAAATAGGTCTCAATTTTTTACACTTCTCTATTACATTCCAAATAAAAATAAAATTGCCTGACCTGCTGAGTATATGCACAATGTGTGCAAAGAGCAACAGAGTTAATAGCTTGTGTTGAAAACCTTTCAATGAAACTGGGTAAAGTAAGAAATTGAACATAATAAATTACAGAGGTGAAGGGTTAACAACAGACCATGTTCTTTCTCTCCTTTTATCCCTTCCCTGAAATATTTTAATGCTAACTTTTCTCCTAGTGTTGATGGAAGGTCATCGACCTCAAATGTTCTTCTTCATAGATGTTGCTTGTCTTGCTGAAATGTTTGTTTTGGATATCAAGCATCTGCAGTTTGGTTTTACTTTTCAACTTATTTTTTCATGTTTCAGTGGGTGCAGTTACAGTCATAAGTCCTTTGGAACTAATCAGAACAAAAAGTCAGTCTCGTCCACTGAAGTATAAAGAACTGAGGAATGTTATTCGGACAGCAGTAGCCCAGGAAGGTTGGCTGTCCCTCTGGAGAGGCTGGGGCCCCACGGTGCTTCGAGATGTGCCATTCTCAGGTTTGTCTATTTAAAGTATTTTTCTGAATATTTTGATGAAACAATTGAAACTTCAAATAATTTTTCTGGGTAAATCTATTTAATGACGAGGTGAATTGGGTGCTTTAAATTTTTGTAAAGCTTTGAATCAAAATGAATACACTAAGAAAATGGAATCAGTAATGTTTGAATTACAAAGCAAATTACATGCTGAATATTTTGATATTCATTCCACAGTCCATTCTTTCTCACAGTATTTCCAAAGAATCTTTTTGGACTTGTGTATTTTCCTGTTTATTTTTCATAAACAACACTAACTTAGAAGCTATGGAATGCTATTGTTTAGCAGGCAATCACAGCATCCAATGGTAAAGGAGAAAAATGTCATTAAATTATCCATTTTCTGCTAGTATTAGTGATTTTTTTTAATAGTTTGCAAATAAAAACTTGCTTGTCATGAAATGTGCTGAAAAATTTGGCCACACTAATCTGCATCATTGTTTGCATTTTTTTTTAAAAAAAGGATCTCTACCTTTTTAAGCCAGCTTGGGTTTCTGCCCTTAAGATAGTTCCCAGTGCCCTGAATGCCCACCCATCTGAGCTCGTTGTGTGACAAATGTGAACTTAACCACCCAGTACCAGCTGCCTGCCCAGTGGAACTCCTGACGCCCCTGATCGACGCGGGTACTTAACGTGGTGAAAAGTAGTATGTGTATAATTGCCCACTACCTAAATTTTTCCCTTAAAATTGGTCCACAAAATTCGACTATTACATGTGTATATACATGGTATGCTTTTCATTCTCTGTTAGCTGACGGGCTAATGTTCTGAATAACTGAAATAACAGGACAAGTGTTAAGTTCTATTTATGGATAAATGGGCTTTCACAGATCTATGTTTGCCATTTGTAATGTTGGGTGAGGGAAAATTCAAAGTTATATCTTGTTATACTGTGCCTTTGGTAGAGGATAATTTCTGCTCCAATCTGTGTGTTCTGCAATAGCTAATGAGGCCAATATAGGTCTTGTGGATTCTTCTGCAGGTAAGGCAGGGGACATTTGACGAGGAGATTGGGTGGATAATTAAGAAATGATACACCTGAAGTGTTTCTCCTGGGCTTTTTTATACTTCCAGTGAAGGAAATAAAGATTCAGGACTCTTGCTCTATTTGAATGGACACCAGCCAAGGATTTTCAGCTCTCAGTGAGGATATTACTCTTTTCAAGGAGAGTTTGAGAGTAGTACCTGATCATTTTTTTGCTAAGACTAAGCTTGGAATACAGTGTTTTGGGATGTGAATAACATTGGCCTCAAAAAGGATGTTAACATTGGTTGTAATTATGCTCTATCTGCAGGATTTCATAGAAGCAACATTGATGGTACCTCTCCTGTGCTTTCTCATACTGCTAAAAGCTGTGATTGCACAATATATTTCATCATCCATGTCTGCTTTGTTGTGTAGTGCCCCCTGAGATGTAGGAAGTTGTCCCACGTTTTTTGGGTTTCATCATGGACTTTTGCTGTGAACAGGTAGTTTTATGCAGTGGAGGAGGTAGTAGAAGAGATTTTGGGGGATGTTTGGTGTAAGGCCTATTCTTTCAAATGAGTTGACAACAATATTGAGTTTGTGTCAAGCATTGTACTGCATAGCGGAGTGATCATCGAGGGAACAGACATCAGAGTAGGCTGAGTCAGACCGATAAGGCTTTGGCTCAACAGACTTTGGCAAGAACAGGTGAGGGGCAAAATGGATTCAGCAGGTAGGCACAGGTAATGGCAGATTTTAGATATCATATATTTTGTTCCTTTAGTGGGAATGGTAGCCAAAGTAGGAGAATGTTCCTCTTGCAGAATGTTGGTTGTCAGAGAAGCCAGCAGTATCCTTGCCGACTTCATTTGCGAGAAGTGCATCCAGCTGCTGCCCTGACAAGCTAAGCTAAGGAATTGGAGCTGGGGTTGGATGAACTCCAGATCATTTTGGAGACAGAAGGGTGATAGAAGTTATAGGAACACTATCGCACCTAAGAGACAGGAAGAGTGTAAAAGGGCTGGATGGCTTGAAGTTTGTTCAAAAAAGTTTTTTTTTAAATCAACATAGATAATATCAACAATAGAAAGGGGACAATACTGAATCTCCTATAAAGGAATGAGACAGGACAGGACAAGTGAGAGACATATATGTAGGGGAACATTTTGGGTCAAGTGATCATAATGCCATTAGTTTCAAGTTAATTATGGAGAAAGATAAGTCTGATCCTCAGGTTAAGATTCTAATTTGGAGAAAGACTAATTTCGAGGAAATGAGAAAGGATCTAGAATGCGCGGATTGGGATGTTGTTTTTGGGTAATGTTGTGTGAGGTAAGTGGAGGACCTTCAGAGTTGGTATGTTCCTGTCAGGATTAAAGGCAAGGTTAGTAGGCATAGGGAACCTTGGTTTTCAAGGGATATTAGGGATCTTGTTCAGAAAAGAGAGATGTATATAGCAGGAATTGGCAACATGGAGCAAATAAGGTACTTGAGCATATTTAAAAAAAAAAAAATGCAAGAAAAACCTCAAGAAAGACATCAGGAGGCTAAAAGGAGACATGAGGTTGTGAAGGGAAACCATGTGAAGGAAAATCCTAAGAGTTTCTACAGGTATGTTAAGAGCAAATGGATAATAAGAGACGTTAGTCCCTTTGAAGATCAAAGTGGTCAGCTTCGTATGGAGCCAAAAGAGATCGGGGAGATAGATCTTAAATGTTTTTTTCTTCCTCAGTCTTCACTCAGGAAACAGGCATAAAGTCATGGGAAGTAAGGAAAACAAGCAGTGAGGTCATAGAACAGATAAGGAGGAGGAAGTGCTTACTGTCTGAAAGCAAATAAGGGTGGATAAATCCCCGGAACCTGACAGGATATTTTTTCGGACTTGGTTAGGGGGGGCAGTTACGCAGAAATTGCAGGGGCTCTTGCAGAAATATTTAAAACATCCTTATCCATGGGTGAGGTGCTGGAGGATTGGAGGGTAGCTCACGTTATTCCATCGTTTAAAAAAGGGCTCCAAAAGTAACCCTGGAAATTATATGAAGGTGTTCTAAGATTTCGGATGTATTATTTGAATAGGCAGAAACTGATTAGGGATAGTCATCATGGCATTGTGCGTGATAGGTCATGTTTAACAAATCTTAGTGTTTTTCGAGGTGGTTACCAGGAAAATTGACAAAGGAAAGGCTGTGGATGTTGGCTACATGGACTTTAGTAAGGCCTTTGACAAGATCCCACGTGGGAGGTTAGTCAGGAAGGTTCAGATGCTAGATATTCATGGTGAAGTACTGAACTGGATTCTACTATGGCTGGATGGAAGAAGACACAGAGTAATGGTGGATGATTGCTTCTCAGACTGGAAGCCTGTGATAGTGGTGTGCTTCAGAGATCGGTGGGACCATTGTTGTTTGTCATCTATGTCGATGATCTGGATGATAACGTGGTAAATTGGATCAGCAAGTTTGCAGATAACACTAAGATTGTTGGTCTTGTGGACAGCAAAGGAAATTTTCAGAGCTTGCAGAGGGATCTGGACCAGCTGAAAAAATGGGCTGAAAAATGACAGATGACATTTAATGCAGCCAAGTGTGAGGTGCTGCATTTTGGAAAGACAAACATAGTAAATGGTAGAGCACTGAGATGTGAGATAGAACAGAGAGATCTGGGAATACAGATGCATAATTCCCTAAAAGTGGTGTCACAGAGAGCATATTAGCCTTCATAAATCAAAGTACTGAGTATAATAGTTGGAATTTTATGGTAAAGTTGTATAAAATATTGCTGAGGCCATATATGGAATATTCTGTGCAGATTTTGGTCACCTAACTACAGGAAAGATATTAATAGGGTAGAAAGAGTGCAGAGAAGATTTACTAGG
The DNA here is from genome assembly GCF_036971445.1 of Narcine bancroftii. Lineage (NCBI taxonomy): Eukaryota > Metazoa > Chordata > Chondrichthyes > Torpediniformes > Narcinidae > Narcine > Narcine bancroftii. The sequence continues at coordinate 435,136,000 of NC_091469.1, forward strand.
ATGTTGCCTGGACTTCAGGGACTGAGTTATGGAAAGGTTAAACAGGTTAGGACTCTTTTCCCTGGAGCATAAATTTGATAGAGGTATTTAAAATTATGAGAGCATTAGACAGAGTAAATGTAAATAGGCTTTCTCCCCATTGAGGGTAAGTGAGATACAAACCAGAGGACATGGGTTAAGGATGAAATGGGGAAAGGTTTAGCAGGAAGATGAGGGGGAACTTTTTCATATAGAGAGTGTGGGAATGTGGAAAGAGATGCCAGCTGAGGTGGTGAATGAGCCTTAATTTTAACATTTAAAAAGAATTTGGACAGGTACACGGATAGGAGAGGTTTGGAAGTATAGACTGGGCAAAGAAAAAAATTGTTTGACAAAGACTAGAAGGATCTGTTTCTGTGCTGTAGTGCTCAGAAGCAACATCTGCGAACTCCAACACTAATTCCAGTCGAGTGACGGTAATTCTCAATGTTAGGTTAACGGTTGGTTCTTTACTCTTCTAGGAAGCTTGTTGGTGGGACTCAAAAAAATGAGGAAAAAGATTGGAGGCAAAGACAGCCAAGTTTGACATTGGTCTGCACTAAGATTGAGACTGTTTTGGGCCACTGGTTAATATGACTTGCATGCAGGAAAGTAGGATGGTGAAAATTTTTTGAGGACAGCAAAGTATTTCAATTAATGGTCATAACTTTCTATAAAGGTAAATTAGAACATGTTTAGTGGTTGATGCTGCTTCCTGAATTTCTCATGTAGATTTTGTCGGCCAAAGATCATGCCCATTGTTGCTCAACCATTCTCAACCTTTTTTGGCTGGCACAGGATTCTGTTCAAAGTTGATGGGCAGTCAAGTTTTGTCTGTACTTCTCTCCTATAGACTACATAAAAATATTTTTAAAAATTGTTATGTGAAAAGAAAACCAGGCTTTAACTGAAATATGCTGTGGCCCCTGGGGGGCTGTAGGCTCTCTGTTGAGCATGGCTACTCTGAAAGTATGGAATTCATATCCGAATTGGGGAACATCTCTTTGGCTTATGGGGAAAAAACATTCTAGGTGGACCCTTTTGTCTTTCCTTGTAGGAGGTAATTCGGTGAAATTGCTGTTGTTAATGCAGACAGATTTGTCTCCTTTCTTGAAGATAATCATGGCCACAATGTTTTCAGATCCACTGCATGTTTCTCACTCACAGATTTTGGAAGGTGAGAATGAATATCTGAGGAAATAAAGTTCCTCTTCACCAATTTTCTCAGGAGTACTATGTGCTTCTGAGTTCATCTTCTTTCTCCGTTGGCACAAAGACATTTGCATTGTTGGCATGGCAGTGAGTTGGCATCACAGTGGGGAATTCTTCAGAGTTTTACCTACAGATGCTGACTGTCTCTCAACCTGTAAATCCTCCTGTATCTGGGCTTTTAGTGGGATTGTTCCTTGGTGTTTAGGTCCAATATATTACAGCATCTTCGGTAGCCACAACTTCCATTCTGTTCTTTTTATGGCAAGGGCAATTGATGGATTCTTTCTCCTGTAGCACCAACTAGTTGTTTTGAATTGCATTCAACCTCTTAAAAGAAAGAACTGAATTCATGAGATTTTTGAACTTTTTTTTGAATAGTTTTCCCATTTTGGTTTAATGGTGTATATTCTGCTTTCTAGAAAGAGCAGATGTGTCCAACAATAGGGAAAATGTGAGTTTGTAATTAATGAGATTGGTGTAACTGATCAAAGTATATCGATTTTCTTACCACAGTAACTTTGATTAAGTTGTTTTTATTCTCGCTTTCTCTCATATTCTTGATGCTCCTTACAACTGACAGTTAACAATCCCCTGCTTTGTGGCTGATTATCTACAAAGACCCTTTATTACTTTTCCTATACCAATCCCAATGGAGGTCAAATATATTAGAAGCACAAGAAACTGAAGATGCAAGACTCTCAAGAAAAAAAAATAAACCAGTAGGTGAACTTGTGTGGAGGAGGAGGGGGAGAAATTTAGTCAAGACTCTGCATCAGGACTGAGAGAAGGAAGATACCATTTTTGAACAGCATTAAGATCATCAAGCACAACCCCCCCGCCCTTCACTAAATATATCTACACTTCCTTCTGCCTCAGAAATGCAACCAACCTATTCAACCCCAGACACACACTCTATCCTACTGTGGGATGAAGATGCATGTGAGGTCACACACCATCAGATTCAAGGACAGTTTATTTTCTCCTCTTATCAGACCCCTGAATGAACTTCATACTGGTAAAATAATGTTGCCTATCCTGCTCTATTCAAATTGGTTTCCTGTAACTGTACGGATTGTCTAGCTGGACTGCATGACAACGCAATCATTCTCTGTACCTCAGTGCTCATGACAATAAATTTAAACCAAGGTAAGAAGGGAGGAGAAGTTACAAAATGGGCCACTAGGTGATTGGTGGACTGAGGAGTGAAGGATGAACCAGGTGCGGGAGCAGGAGAAATGGAGTTGGAAGATGGGCAGGTGAGTATTGGGTGCAAATGGTTGGGGGTGGGGGAAGGACAGATGTAGCCACTTGAAGTGAGGGGAAGAGCTTTTGATATATTGGCGTTCATAAATCAAAGTATTGCATTTAGGAGTTGGGATGTTGTGGTAAAGTTCTAGAAGACATTAATGAGGCCAAATTTCCAAATCAGGATTTATTGTCATGAATATGTCACAACATTTGTTGCTTTGAGGCAACATTGCACTACAAACATTTATATAAACCACTTTATAAAAGTAGTGCATGAAAAGTCAAAGTAAGCCAGATTCATTGATCATTCAGGAATCGGATGGTACAGGGGAAGAAGTTGTCCTTGTGCTGCTGAGTGCTTGTCTTCAGGGTCCTGTGCCCTGGCAGAGTGAAGAAGGCATAGCTTGGGTGGAGGGTTCCTTGAGGAAGAGGCTGCTTTTCTTAAGACGTCATCTCTTGTAGATGACCTCAATGGAGTGAAGATGGTGCATGTGATGTCGCAGGCCGAGTTAACCTTCTGGAAAATTTTTCTTGTCCTGAGCGTTGACTCCTCTGTACCAGATAGTGATTCAACCAGCCAGATGCTCTCCTCGGTACACCGGTAGAAGTTTTTGAGAGTCTTCAGTGACGTACCGAATCTCGTCAAACACCTCTCAAGGCCATTCTTCGTAATGGCATGTTGACACCCAGGAATTCAAAGCTCTTCCTCTATGAGGACTGGTTCATGTTCTAACGTCTTCCTGAAGTCCACCATCATCTCCTTTGTTTTGCTAATGTTGAGTTCAAGGTTATTGGTGTGACACCACTCAACAAGCTGATCTGTCTCCCTCCTGTACGCTTCCTTATGGCTGTTTGTGATTCTGCCAACAACTGTGGTGTCATTGGCAAATTTGAAAATAGCAATAGAAATGTGCCTGGCCACACAGTCGTGGATGTATAGCGAGTAGTGCAGTGGTCTAAGCACCCATCCTTGAGGAGCTCCTGTGTTGATAGTGCAAAGGAGACATTGTATACAATTCATACTGACTGTGGTCATCTGATGATCCAAGGATCTAGTTGCAGCATGTAGTGCAGAGGCCCAAGGTCTGGAGCTTGTTGACTAGCACTGAGAGAATAATAATGTTGAAGGCTGAGCTGTAGTCAATGAAAAGCCACCTTCTAGGTGATCCAGAGCTGAGTGGAGAGCCAGTGATATTGTATCTTCTGTGGAGCAATTGTGACAATATGCAAATTGGAGTGGGTCCAGTCCTTTGCCTAGTTATGTGTTAATTCTGACCATGACCAATATCTCAAAGCACTTCATCACAGTAGATGTTAGTGCTACTTGGGAATAGTCATTGAGACAGCTCACACTGCTTTTCTCGGGCACTAGGATGATTGATCCATTTCTGAAGCAGATGAAAACCTCTGTCTGCAGCAATGAGAGATTGAAAATGTCTGTGAGCACTCTGGCTAGTTAGTTGGCACCCTACCAGGTATGCTGTCAGGGCCTGACATTTTGTGAGGATTCACCCTCTTGAATGACATTGGCTTCAGAGACAGATATCACGGCCTATTCTCGTAGGGTTATCTTTCTCAAAGCAGGCATAGGTGTTCAGCTCAGGTTGATCTTCTAATGACAGGAGAGGTATCAATAAGATTAAAAGCGTGCAAAAAATATTTACTAGGATGTTGCTGGGACTTCAGAAACCGAGTTACAGGGAAAGGTTAAACTGGTTAGAACTTTATTCCCTAAGGTGTAGAAGAATGAGAGGAGATTTGATCGAGGTATATGAAATTATGAGGGATATAAACAGAGTAAATGTAGATAGGCGAAATAGAAACCAGAGAACATAGGTTAAGGGTGAAAGGGGAATTTCATACAGTAGTGGGAGTGTGGAACAAGCTGCTAGATGAAATGGTGTTTGTAGGCTCAATTTTAACATTTAAGAAACTTTTGGACAGGTACATGTATGGGATGGGTATGGAGTACTATGTACTGAGTTCAGGTCAGTTAGACAAGGCAGAGTAATAATTTGGCACAGACTAGAAGGGCCTGTTTTTAGTGCTGTAATGTTCTATAGTTCTAAGTGCGGACAGCTGCTGAAGGGTGTTAAGTAGGACCCCAAGACTTCCCGTGCAGGAATCTGGGTGCTAATGGAATACATTGCTGGAGAAATGAAAGGCTGATGGAACAAAATGGGAGGTTCCTGGTGGGTGAAATCTGTTGGTAGTAAATGGATGAAACCAGGAAGGGTAAGGGAATGAAATTTGTGATAGGGGTGCAAGAAGTGGGGTATGGGGCAGAGAACAAAACTGAAAGGATAAAATGAGAAACATAAGAGGCAAGCGTAATCTGATTTTATTTTTAAATTCAGTATTCATACCATTGGGTGGTAGACTATCAAAGCCGAATACGAGATATTCGTCTGATTTCTATTAAATTTCACCCTGGCAGAAGGAAGCTTCTTTTGCATTTAAAACTTTTTTTTGTTTTCCTCAACAACACAATTCCCTGAATGGTGAAATTGATGTCTAGCATCATCGAAGTTGCTGTCCATTTATGTTTTTATACCAGGTTTTCTATTTTGATTCCACTTTGGTATCACTCCTCACACACTCACAACCCTGCTTTTAATGGTCATTGTTTCAGGTACATGTAATGAGATGCAGAGATTAAATCTTTTATTTTGTTCCATTATGCTGGAAAATATTTTGACCGGTTCAAACGTATCCAACACTCAACTGAAAAGATGTGGCACCACTAATCAACAGACTTGCTTGAATAATAATATGCAAATTAGTTCATAGTAATGAGGTCTATGATTTAATTATTTATAAATGTTGTTCTCAATTTGAATAAAAACCGTACTTTTATTAATTCTGCCTTTTCATTCTAAAATTGTGGGAAAAGGTTGTCATAACAGCTGTTTTGAATCCTGCGTTAAATCTTGATGACATTACAGTGCATCTTTCAGCAAGCATTTTTTAAAAGTTCTGCAATATTTTGATACTGGCATAAAATCTTTGTCCAATAACTTCATATTTTGTCTCTGATGAAAAAATTGAATAAAATAACATGAGTAGTTTGGTTCAAAAAAAACTTAATTCTTTTGTGATTTAGTAGTTTTTGTATCTTGTCAACTTGCAGGAGCCAATTTTTAACCAGAATGTCAAAAGAAATCTTGATAAAGTGTATTGTCATCACAAAATTAGGAGCAGGAATAAGGCCATGTTTTGTCCTTCTGGAAAATTACAACTGATCCTTGACTTCAAATACAGTCCATCATCCAAAACTCAATTTTGGATTTGTAAATGCATAAATCTAAACTAAAACATAACAGTGGAAACACTTGTAAAACTAAAATAGTGTATTAATTAGCAGAAAAACTTGAGATAGTGATTACAAAGTAAATGTCCATGATGAGGTTCAGACCATTTTGCAATAAAAAAAAAAATGATTTTGGAAAAAAATAATTGCAGTAAAGCTACAGATATCTTTGAATTGGAAGAGAGATTGGAATTACCTAAAAAAAATGATAAACTCAGTAGTATGTGCAGAGGATTGTAATGGCTATATGATGAGGTATTACGTGGCATCAGTAGAGGAGGCCGAAGTTAGAACCAATGTGGGGCTGAGAAATGATTAACTTGTATACTAAACAGATGTTTTTCAAGGTGGTCACCTAATCTGTGATTGATTCCTCTGGTATTAAGGGGACCTCATCACGAGCACCTTTAGCACAGTTGTGTTTGTCTTTTATTTGTCCCTCCAAAAGTTAGATAATCTGGGACATTTACTTCCTGACCTTGGTATCCTTTGTTTTCCCTTTTGTGCAAGTGCACTATTATTGTGAAACAGAATGTACTTGCAGTAACAATAAACAGCTTGTCATGAAGGCTAAATAATCATTTGTTTACATGATCATTTGTTATGCCTACTGTTCTATTAACTTTAAGGATGCACACATGCCTCTGAATAACAAAATTTCTGGTCACCAAAAATAAAGTGACTATTAGCACACCATTTTGCATTTTATTCCATCTACACCTTTCTCATCTTGTTTACATACCTCATTAGTCCCTGTATTTTCTCTCTTTCTAGTTTTCTTTACAATTTTGCATTGTCATCTGGAAGTCATTGCTACAGATTGCAAAATAAAAGCCTCAGGACCATTGTAGTGGTGGCTATAAGTCACAGCTTTACAACTCAAAGAATGGAGCAAAAAGTGGAGTTGTTGGAAATCTGAAACATAAATAATATTCTGGAAGCACGGAGCAATTTATTGCTTTTCTTACTATGCAAACAATAATAGCTGAGCATTTCTTGGCTTGCCTCTCTCCATCCTATCCTCAAAATAATCATCAAAGGGACTCGATTCCATTTTTATTGCGCTAACTACAAATGTGATGGTTTATTTTTCCTTTTTGTCTCGTAATTTAATTTAATACTCTTGATGTTCATATAGCTTGCATACTGGTGTATGTGCAGGAAGGAGGAATTTCTGTGCCTCTTGTACATGAACTTGTAGATGAGACTCTCACTACATGACGAATTGTCATTATCGTAGTTCCTAGCCAACCGTGTTCCTTTCTTTGGCTTTATGAGTGTTAAGGTCACTGTTTATTTTCCATTTATTATTCTCTGCCTCCCCTTTCAAGGTTTCCATTTTACTTTTCTACCTGTCCATTCTCTTCTGCCCTTTTTGGAGTCCTAAAACCTATGGTTTATTAATTGAATACTCAAAGCTTCTGCCATCAGATATCGTCCAAAATAAACCTACATATGAATTAGTCACATTTGAGCCAACTATCCTGATGAGATTACTGAACAAGTCATTAGAATACTCCCAGTAAGTTGTATCTATTATGGTCTGAAATCAATGCTTCCGTCTGTGGCATGGGAATGTGTATGCTGATTATGAATAAATGCCACAACTGTTCTATCCTTTCTAATCACTGGTGTTGCAACAGATGAATCACAATATTAATACCATTTAATAGACATTGAAGCTATCTTGGCTTGCAAGAATTTTCATACACTCTCTTCAGTCACTCTGACTGCCACCTTGAACTCTCACTTTCTCTAATATGTTCACTGCTGCTTTTGCTCTGGCACTTGGAATTATACAAGCGATGTTTACTAATTTTCCTTGATGTAGAAACTTCCAGTTTCCACTTTGTGTCTCGATCACTTTAATTTTGATTTATCTGCATCGCCATTATAGGCTTCTGGCCAAAATGTGCTGACAAGGTATAAAAATAGTCTGATTACATCAAAGTGGTGTAAAGCCTATTTCTTTTTTTGGAGAAACTACACCATTAGTCAAATTCCTTGGTGAGATGTTCACTGTAGTTTTGTGAATTTGACTAGTGATATTGTACAAGCAATCAATTAGTACTAAGTTACTGAAAAAAATGCCTTTAGCTGTTAAATTGTATTGAGCAGGAGTCCAAAATCTAGTTGCTGAATCAGAAAGAATTGATAAACTTCCACAATGATCTACTTGTATATTTCTTGGTTTGAAATGAGGTGTATTGCCTGGAAATGTAGAGTTATACAACAGGGTTTTAATTCAGCTATCTGTCTCACAGCAATTTACTGGTTTAACTATGAACTGATGAAGAAACAGTTATGCAAGAAGTACAATGTCAGTGAACCTACGTTAACGATCAGTTTTTCCTCAGGAGCATCATCAGGCGCAGTAAGTCTGACTCTAGTTATGTAAGCAATTCCAATTAGCATTCTAATAGGTGATTTGTAGGTAGCACGTTAAAACTAAATGTTCCACAATAAATTTAATGTTTTTGTGAATCTAAAAATCATTGTTTTTGACAGTACATGCTTAATTTATCTTGCTCCAGTACTCAATCAAAATCTCAAAAACTAACAAGTATTATCTTCAGTTAAGATGATAATTATTAGTCAATAGACTGATGGTTCAAAATTAAAACACATGAGCAAAATGCAAATGAACCTTCATCAAATAATAAAGCCTGTAAGAAAGCCACAAAAGATTTTCTTTAATCCAAGAGATTCTCTAATAATCTTTTCACAATCCATATCTGGTAATTTTTCCACAGTAAAATTTGGGTTGTGTAGTACTTTTCAGAGTATTAAGGGCACATGTAAATATCCTGTTCAACACCGTCACTTTTCCAACTTCATTTTGTTTTTCCATTTGTGTTGAATACTTCAGCATTTTTTTTTAAAAAGGACCCAATTTTATGTTTGTGTCCTTTAAACATTTAGCGATTGAAAGATGTGGTGAAAAGGTTTTGATTTTACATTGTATTGACCTGCTGCCCAAGGTTCCATGAAGACAAATCTGGGTGGTTTATCATACTTGAAAATGGATTATTTGTCTTCAATGGCAGGCAGTTGGAATTTTTGTGATTGTTTTTTTTTTGATAGGCCCTTGTATTATTTCTACACTATTTCTGCTGGTGGCAGATTAGAGGATGCTATGGATATCCTGAACAAGATTTACAACTTTGAGCTCTATAATATATTCTTACCATTGTTCAAAGGTTTTTAAAACTGCTTCTGCTTCTGAACACATACTTGAGATGTACCTGTTCTCAAATTCTCTTTCACTGCCTAAAGTAATAGGGTTTACTTGCCTTGGATTGAATTTTTTTTATATCTGTGCTATTACCCTACATGCTAATATATAGTGACATAACATTTTGAGAGTAGAACTGAATATTGCTGATGTTAAAAATAAATCGGAAGATATTGCAGAGATTAAAATATACATTAATTTAACATTTTATTTTTGAAAAAGGGCTGGGATTGCATAAGTCTCAAAACTGATATTTGCCATTCCAAATTTAGATGGGAACTGATAAGAAATAAATTATTCCCATTGTGTTTTTAAAAGAGGATTGTCTATAATTGCTGAAACTATGTGGTGCAGAAAGTAAATTAGTGTTGAACAAGATACAATTCCCTCCATAATGTTTGGGACAAAGGCACTTTTTTCCTTTTTTGGCCCCCTGAGCTGTGGAGCTTAAATTTGTAATCAATTCACATATGATTAAAGTTCACATTCCAAATTTTCTTCAAGGTTATTTCTTTACATTTTGGTTTGACAATGTAGATATTAAAGCACTTTTTATACATAGTCCCTCATTTCAGGGCACCATAATGTTTGGAACATTTGGCTTCACTTGTGTTTGTGATTAGTCGGGAAGGTTTAATTGCTTCATTGGTGCAGGTATAAGAGAGCTAAGCTTGCTTCTTAGCTTTTGATCACCTGTGGAGTCTAGTTGCTATTTTTTCAACATGAGGATCAGGGTTGTGTTAGTGAAAATCAAATAAGCTATTTTGAGGCTGAAAACAAGAATAAAACAGTAAAAGACATCGTCTCAACATTAGAATTACAAAAATCAACTATTTGGAAGATCATCAAGAAGCAAGAGTGTACTGGTGAGCTCAGTAATCGCAAAGGGACTGGTAGGCGAAGGAAGACCTCCATTGCTAATGAGAGAAGAATTCTCATCATAATGAAGAAAAATCGCAAATGCCTGTCCAACAGATCAGCAACTCTCTTCAGGAGGCAGGTGTGATGTGTCAGTGACTGCTGTCTGAAGAAGACTTCATGAAGAGGAATACAAAGGCTCCACTGCAAGATGCAAACCACTAGTTAGCCACAAAAAAGGATGGCCAGATTACATTTTGCCAAAAAGTATTTGAAAGAGCCTGCAGAATTTTGGAAAAAGGTCTTGTGGACAGATGAGACCAAGATTAACCTGCATTAGGGTGATGGGAAGAGCACAAAGTGTGACATAAAGGAACTGCCCAAGATGCAAAGCATACCACCTCATCAGTGAAATGTGGTGGTGAGGTTGTATAGCCTGGACATGTATGGCTGCCACAGATACTGGCGCATTTAATCTACATTGATGCTGTAACTGCTGGTGATGGGAGCAAAATTAATTCTGAAATTTATAGGAGCATCTCAAGTTCAAGCAAATACCTCCAAACTCATTGGACAGCGCTTCATCCTACAGAAAGACAACAATCCCAATCATACTGCTAAAGTAGCAAAGGAGATTTTCAAGGCTAACATCTATAAAATTTTTGAATAGCTGAGTCAGTTACCCAATCTAAATCCAATTGAGCATGCCTTCCATATGCTGAAGAGAAAATTTAGGGGACAAGACCCCAAAATGAGCAGTAGCTGAAGATAGCTGCATCACCAGAGACGATATTTGGCACCTGGCGATGTCGGTGAATCACAGACTTCAAGCAGTCATTGCATACAAAGGATGTGCAACAAAGTACTAAATGTATACAAATAACCTTGAATAAAACCTGGAATGTGAACTTTAATCATGTGAATTGTTTGATGATAAATTTAATACTGAATGGAGCACAGGGGCAATTAAAGGAAAAAAAGTGTTTTATCCAAACATTACAGAGAGCACTGTAAGTGGATTTCCCTTTATTGGATACAAGAGGAAAAAGTTATCTTTGTCAGGTTACAGCTGCATTAGGCACTTTGAGGAGCTCCAGAATGATGAAGGTTTAAAACCGTGATGGACCTGTGAACATAGCATTTTTTTTTTGGTTAAGACGTCACTTTCTTAAAAAAGGTACATTTAGTAGAAATACATGGCATAATGTGGTAGAGTAGCACAATGATATGAAGATAAAAAATAGTAAGCCAAGCTATTAGAATTATACAGCATAGAAATAGGCACTTTCACACACACACATACTTTTCACTGTGGGAGGAACCAGTGCACCCAAAGGATACCTTTCCCCTTACAGGATGAATGCAAACTCCACATACAACATTGCAGTTCACTGCAGCTGAGACACTAGCTGTACCTGCTGCACCAATGTGATGCCATTATTTTTGATCTATGTTGTATGAAACCTGCCTTATGAAAGTTAGAAGAAACTGGAAGAAAGATGTTTGAATCTGTACATTTTCTAGTACAGTGTGTTATTTTATATGCAAAGGAATGAAATATTTACCATCAAAGATATTCCGATGCCTATTTTCATTCACCATCATTAAATGAGAATGAAAAATAATGGGACAAACAAAGATCATCTTTTGTCTTTTCTTGAAATTTAAGTATTGATTAAGCTGAGTAAAAATTAGAAATAATTACAATTTTTTTTTCTGCCATTATTTTCAGATTGCAGCTGTCTTGACTTTGCCATTTGACGTTGTGAAAACTCGCAGGCAGATTGAAATTGGAGAGCTGAACACGAGTATGTAATTTTTAAAATTGTAGTAATTTGTGTTATCAATTTGTCGGTAAGTGCTCATTACACTATACATCTAAGCAGAGTTTCAGGCTGTCCAATTTTGAACTATGGATGATGCAACATCGGAGACTGGTGTGGCTGTATCTTTGAAAAGGTTATACAGTGAAACTAAGAATTCATTTGCAATGTAGGTTGAGAAATTCTTCAGTCTGTTTCTTGATTGATTTGCTAGTTTCATCTATTTTCTAGCCATTCTTTTTGTGTGAAGAGGCCAATTAAATGAATTTGCAAGATCAATTGTTAGTAAAGCTGTTAAGTATGAAGCATTCTTGTGGCTAGATTATTCTCAGTGTATTTCTTCTAGTATTTATCATTTTAGCTTTGCTATGTTCTTTTTAAATGAGCGCTTATGTTTGTATCCAAAATTCAGAAAACTTGGTTATTTTGTAGGAAATGGCTTTGTAAAATACAAGGACAGTTTGTTGCTCCCCTTGCCCCAAGCTTTCCAGTAGTGCTTTTTTGCTGTGAGGTTCATCATTCTAAATTAGACAATTCTATAGCTTAAAATCCACCCAAGTGCGCATGGAGCATTGATGTTAAATTTGTTCTTTGCTATAGCACCTGCAATTTGAGGTGGGAGCAACAGCATAGTGAGTAACTGTTGTACAATTTCTATCTGTTAGTGGACTAATTATTGCTAATAATACACTTTTTGGGGAAACGATGAGATGCTGAAGAAGCTAACACGCTGCCCAATAATAACAATGAATTGATTTAGGAGCAAGAGAAAACCATTCAATGTGATTGGTGATCTAATTCCATACATTTGCCTTTCTTTCATATTCTTTGATATTAATGTCCATAAATTTCAAGAATTAAAAATTAATACCCAAGAAATTGCAGATGCTAAAAGTTGGAGCAAAAGTACAAACTGCTGGAGTATATCAGCAGGTGGAGCACTTATTGGGGTTGAGGGGTGGGGAGGAAATGTCAGCTTTTGTATTGTTTTATTGTCATGTACCAAAACACGGATTTAAAAAAATATCTTTGTTCAACTCATACAGCAAGTATTGCAATAGTAAAAGCAAATAAGTTGGGGGGGAGGGGGATGTGGGAGAGAGCAGCTGATAGAGTAAGTCACAATATAGAGCTCCTGCAAATTGTATTAATTAAGTATTATTTAACAGCAATCTAGGCACTGTTTTACCGTGTGATTATAGTTGGTAACACTTTGAAGTAACAGGTAGATTTTGAAGTGTTGAAATGCCTAACAGGAAGGCTAAAGGTAGAGATAGCAAGAAACAGCCCCTGAGGCTTACCCCTCAGCCTCGCCTAATCCTGTCTCCCCAGGCAGCTCACTGAGAGACCTGGAAGAATAGGTAAGTGACTTTGAATGGCTAAAGCTAACAGTCCTAACTGAACCATAAAGAAAGTGTAGAGACCATTGAGATAGAGTTAAGAATACATATTGGAGAAGAACTGGCTGTCCTTAAGTTGGGGCTGCAGTCTGTAAATATGCAATTCGTGGCTATTAAAGAATCCATGGACACCAAACTGAGAAAAATTAAAGATACTGTTGGGGAGATGGAACGTTTAATGTTGGGGTGTATTGTTAGGTCTGCTTTGTTCATGAATGAGTGAGTCAGACACCAGACTGAGTCGAAATCAAGGTTCTTTGTTCTTTATTACCGGATTGTAACACTTGCAACTAACAGTGTTAGTTGGAGAAGGCGCATTCTCCCGATATCAGCAAGTGGTGTTTTTTTTATACCCCAGGACACACACTTAGTAAATTATCATACCATTACATTGTCCAATGAATTAGCTGTTGCTACCCTTCTCTGTTAGTCTGCTGCACATCATTCTTGTTAGTGCAAAGCTTATCTTGAGTGTACAAGGTCACATCTGCATTCTGTTACTCCTTAGTACTGGGTGACTCCTTCTCCGGTCCCATCTCATGATGTTTTTACCTTACAGTATGCAGATTTGCGTGTGTATGTTGGGGAGGGGAGCCACCTTGGCACTTATACTCAATAAGGGTGGTACATCCCACAAAATCTAAATGAATCCGACCACTCCTAGCAGGGAACGCCTATCAGATTTCTTAGCTGGAATATCAGAGGAATGAGTAGCCCTATCAAAAGATCGAAAATTTTCTCTCATCTGAACAGGTTAAAACCTGATGTAGTATTTTTGCAGGAGAGTCACCTTCACGTTAAAGACCACTCAAGGCTATGAAGAAGGTCAATGGGTAAATCAGATTTTTCATTCCAATTTCAACTCTATCTTAAACAAAAATATCCAACTTGTACCATCTAATGTGATAACAGACAGAAATGGTAGATTTCTTTTAGAAACATGCTACTGGTCAATGTCTATACATCCAACTTTGACATCCCATTTGCTAACACACTATTAAGTAGGCTTCCTTCGTTAGAATCCTACACGGTCACTTTGGGGAGGGAGGGGGATTTAAATTGTGTTATGGATCTGGTTCTTGACTGATCTAACCTCCCGCAGCACTTTGAGATCTGCCATGGCCAGTTCGTTTTCTGACTTTATGCTACGGAATGGGCTGATTGGCCCTTGGAGATTTCACTATCCTTCAACAAATAAATTCTTTTCTTTCTTTTTTTTAAATTTTTTATTTTTCACACCATAAATCACATTAACTATGATACACACTTTTTCCTTTTCACACATATACAGTGCCATTTTCTCCCCCCCACCTCCCTCCTCCCATCCCACCCTCCCTACCTCCCCCCCTCCCTACCTCCCCCCCTCCCGTCCATTTAAGGTATAAAATCTAGGATACATTAAACCAGTCAGACAATGTTGTCATTCAATAAAAATACACCAGAAATTCCACTGAGTCTATTCTTTTCATTTCCTTTTCCTTCCGTTAACTTAGGTAGTGATTGTCCCCGGTAGGTTTTCGCTATTATGTTTAATGTAAGGCTCCCATATTTGTTCGAATATTTCAATATTATTTCTTAAACTATATGTTATTTTTTCTGATGGAATACATTTATTCATTTCTATATACCATTGTTGTATTTTCAAATTATCTTCCAATTTCCAGGTTGACATAATACACTTTTTTGCTACGGCTAATTCTTTTCTTTCAAAGTTCACAATTCATATTCCCCTGAGCTTTCCTGGTGTAAACTGGAAAAGTCATCTTGTAAACCATTTTTGGCCACCATGATTTATTCTTCATTGCTTCTTCTTCTAACCACACCAACAGTGGTTCTCAATAAGGAAAAAAAATTTGGTACCAGATTACATGTCACTTTAAGTGGGCAGCGGTGTCTCTTCAGGGGTCCTTAAATAACAATCACTTATTTTCACCTTCAGTCACTTTCTTTTTTTAAATACATGGCAAACTAAAGGTATCAAATATCTTCAAAATCCTATGCAAACTAAGTGTTTAGTAGCATCACCTCTCTGAAACACACATAATGGCTTACCTGAATCACACATATTTCTTTACTTTCAGATTCAACATTTTATTTCAAAGGCTTTCCTAAACATCCCTCAGTTACCTGGCAAGCAACCCTGGGAAGATCTAATATCAGTTAATCCAGGACTGAGAGGGACAATTTCAAAAACTTATAGTTCCATTCAGTTGTCCACTTTCCAAAATAAAGGCAGAATGGGAGCAAGAACTGGAAATGGAATTGAGGATAAACTATGGGAAGATGCTATTGAGAGAACTCGTTCAGTTGAAGATGCTGCACAGGGTTCACTTTTCAAAATCCAGACTGTCAGCCATTTATCCTGAAATTGAGGACAAATGCAATAGGTGTAATAGCTCTCCTTGTCACCTAAGTCGCGTGTTTTATCAGTGTCCCAAAATATACCAGCTCTGGAGTGGAGTCTTCAGCACGCTATCCAAAATATTTAAAGTCAATTTGCAACCCTGCCCATTGACTGTAATATTTGGAATCTCTGACAACTCCCTAAATTCCTTACAAGACGCAGTAGCACTTGCGTCTCTTTTGGCTAAGCTCTAATCTTGTTACATTGGAAGTCTGATAGGGGTCCTTCTATTACATAATGAATTAAAGATATCAGTTTCTTTATTAAACTGGAGAAAATCAAATACCCATTAAGAGGGTCCACCAAAAAATTTTCCACAAATGGCAACCCTTTATGCATTTTATCTCCAAATTATGAGAGCTTACGGAGTAAAGACTAACTGTGAGATGCTTGTTACATTTGGTAAATATACCGATGATATCATGAGCAAATGTGCCATGGTGGTCGGGGGGTGGGGGATCTGGACTTGTATCTGAGGGTACATGTGTGTTGGTCTTTCTGGGTTTTTTTAAAAAAAGTACAATGAACGTCTTTGGGTTATTTTTTTGATGCTCAATAAATACATTTTGGAAATAAAAACAAGATATTATTGGGAACAGTGTTGGAGTAATCAAATAGTGATGAGTATAGAGAAAAGTACATGCCTAACAAAAGTACAGTTATAAAATTAGTACAAGAGCATTATCTTATGCCAGTATGAGATTGATTCCTTCTGATAACAGTAAGAAAGCAACAACCCTTGAATCTGGAGGTTCATGTTCACAAGAACAAATATCTTCTGCCTGGCAGAAAATGGGCCTTTAATATTTTAACTCTAAAGGAAGGGAAGTTGAAGGGGCAACTTGGGATGGCCATTATGAATAAAGTGCAGGTGCCTTGCAATTCATTCGCCTAGTTTGCCTTTGGTCACACAAAGGTAAAGGAGACCAGATCAGGAGCACCAATCCAATGGTTGAGGTTAAGTGGTGACATGATTCTTTACTGCACTTAGAGGGACTTTTTAGGCCCTTGGATGGTAGTGTGGGAGGAAGTACAAGAATAAGCATTGCCAGGGATATTGGGAGTGTGAGTGGGAAGGAATGAAAATTGATTGTTCTGAATTAACATTTATTGAAAAATATTCAAACTTACCAGGATTGCATGCAGTAATGTTTCTGAATTTCGTTCCTGAACAGTCTCTTACTGTAAAATTCCCAACCCTTAGAAATGGCTTCACTTTGTAAGCCCACGACTCCCCACAGTGAATCCGATGTTGCTTATAAGAATTTTGTTCAGCTGCAACATAAATATTACCATCTTACTATATTCTAGCTGCAACACTTAATGTTTCTTTAGTATTTTGATCACTTTCTGTATGCATCTTAATTGTCTTTAATGAGCTACACTTTTAGATCCCTATCTTTTTGGGCCTCATTGACTAGAAATTCATCTCTTCTGTAGTATTTAGGTTCAAGCAGTTGATATTGAGTTTGCGACACTAAAAATGAGTTTATTGATACGATATGTATGGCATCAATTTTTTTTTACTTACTGCAGCTGAACATGTACTTTGTGGGGGGGGGGGGAAACTACAAAACTAAAAAATAGCTATAATGGTGTACCTAAAATAATAAATATTCTGTTATCCGATTGCATATTTTTGCTGTCTACATGTGTACTTCACAGTCATTATTGCTGTGTCATAAAGTCCTCGTACAGCTGCAGCCTGGTTGCCGGAAGACTGCATCAATTCCTTTTTAATCCAAAGGAAGCTTGACCTAAACTTTTGACTGCTTTTCTGAGCCAATTGAGTCAAGGATGGTTGGCAGTTGGTTGTGTGCTTCCCAAGTGGCCTTAATGGGAGATGAGTTGGTACTGTCAGTGGGGGTAGATAGAGGGTGGGTGACATCAGTGTCCTTATTCCTGCACTCCAAGTAACGTGCTTGCTAAAAATGGTCCATTGATCTACTAGTATTCATAACCAATTTCCAGACCCAAAAATGAGTTGGTTGATTGGCCCTAATTCTTGATGGCTGACTTCCTCCTTTTGAGTCTGCTCTCCATGCTAGTTCAGCAGGACTGTGCACAATAAAAGGGTGGTCCACATCTGTGCTTTTGCAGAGAGGATTACCTCTGTTTCTGAAAGAACATTTGGTTTCAAAGCATCATCTCTGGCTGTGGGGAACATCAGCAGCTGATGTGTTCTTGAAAAACTCTTCACTGGTAACAACCAAGCTTCCATTGAGAACAGCAACTTGAAACTTTAAAAACTGTAAACTGTGTGTTGTGTGGATTGACGAGGGCCATATGGCCTCTCTGACTGGAACCTGGTGGGAATGTAGATTGTAAAGAGTGATCTCTCTGGTTGGAGCCCATTTGGAAGTCAGCTCACCTGCCAATCAAGGATTTGATCTGCCCACCCCTGAGGCTAATACCTGATTGACCCTGGCAGCTGATGTGTAATTGGTCCTCCAAGTGCCAGTCAATGGTTAGATTTGCCCATAGGTGAGGTTGGCACACAATTGGCCTTAGCAGGTCACATGGACGGGTCCTGCATTAAAAAAGCAGCATGTGCAGTCCCTCTGTCTTTCTCTATTTGTTGGCTGCTGCCTGCAAACCATCCCTGAAATACAGGCTGCAGGCCACAGGTGGCACCAGGGAGCTGACTCTAATGGGCCAGTCCTGATCCCGAACCATGGTCGATGCTGGAAACCAGGTTTAAATGTACTTGTTAGTTGTGACCATTGCTGTGCTCCTGGCTGCAGGCAGCTCTGGAGGGCCAATTGCAATGGGGCGAGACCAGGTTTATGTGTGTGTGCTCATTTATTTGTTACGCAATATACCATGTCCATGGGTGGTGGGTACTGAACAAGTTAAACCCTCATTTCTCAGTATATCGTGCCTATGTGCTGTGTTCTTTAGTCTGTGAGCGTGTGCCCTTTTTGTGAATTCCACTGTGCAAAGTTAAAGACCACTGTTTGTTCATTATGCATGTCCAGCCTTGATTCTCTTTGATCCCATCAAACCTATTCTGAATACACCACTGTGTCATTGTTAAAATGTTTCAAATTGCACTGTATTAAATGTGGTGCCATTAGGAACCATGCATATTTCTATGTGTAATGTACTTCTTGTAATGCAGATTTTTTTGCACCAGAAGTGGCTGATGCCTAATTTTTGCTTTAGATTTTCTCAGCTGAAGAAATTGGGGTAAACTAGTTTATAATTCACTGGTTTTTGCTCTCCTTTATCTTAGCCAGGTGGACGTGGTAAATTTTATTGTGATATATTCAAGAAGAATTTGCCAAGAATAGTTCTTGGAAAAAAATTACAAGATGAAAATAACTTTTGTTTAATTTTCTTTATTGGAGAGAGGACACTTCTTTCATGTGCCTTTCTCAGAATAGCCCTTTTAAATAAAACATTCTGGGTTATCAGCACAAATTGAATCAGGAGATTTGAAATCCCAGTAACTTAACTTGGAGGCATATTCCCAATTGTCATGAAAATGGATAATTGCTTCAAATTTGTAAACAAAGCCTCTACTAGAAGTAATACCATGGCTTTCAATTACCCCAGTACAGTAAAGTTTTTATTCTCATATGGCTGGGGAATATTAATTTCCCAACTAGAGAAATAAATAGTAACTCCATATCTAGGCTGGCACGGTGCGCCAGCAATTGGGATCGGACTTTGATTCGAATCCTGCACTGTCTGTAAGGAGTTCATATGTTCTCCCAGTGTCTGCATGGGTTTTCTCTGGGAGCTCTGGTTTCCTTCCACCGTTCAAAAACATACCAGGGGTGTAAGTTAATGGGGTGTAAATTGGGGGGCATGGACTCATGGCCCCAAATGGCCTGTTACCATGGTATTAAAAATTTAGGAATTGATTGTCAGTATATATATTACAATATTCATAAGGTTCTATGGTTAATTTTGTTGCAGAACCACGGAAACAATTATCCTCCACCTGGAAAATAATGGAAAGAATTGTTAGTCAGTCTGGGTTTGAAGGCTTGTTTGTTGGTAAGTTAAATCACTTTCAAATTCTACTTGTGGACTAGGAGGGCTGAGATGGCTTGTTTCCATGTTGTAATTGTTATATCAGTGAAATATCTACTTGCATTGTGTTTGCAGTGCATTCTACCATTGGGATGTAAATGTGCAATTTTACAAATGCAGAAAATAACTTTTATTTCACTTTTATCTTCATTTTAAATGAGTCTCAATAACATCCATGCAACTTTTACAGAATTGCAGAAAGGTTATGTTATGGAACAGGATCATTTGGCCTGTGGAATTTGCATGTTTCAGTAAAACCAAACCAGCTGTTGTCACTCTGCTCTGTTTATCCTTGTAGCTTCTTTTCTTGTACAGATCCTTGTTGAAAGATACAACTGAATCTGCTTCCTTAGCTACATCTAGCTATGCATTCCAGAGCTTAACTACCATTTTAATGTTTTTCTTCATACCTTTTGCTCTTCATTATCTTATTTCCCCAAATTTTTGACCTTTCAGCCAAATAGTTTTTTCTATCCCTTTCCCTATCTGTGATTTGGTGCACAGTGGTGCAGTTAGTTGAGTCAGTCCTCAATGCTGGGGACACAAGTTCAATCCTGACTTTGTGATATTTACATATTATGACTGGGTTTCCTTTCCCAGGTGTCTCCATTTTCTCCCACATCCACTATAAATTACTCCTGGTGTGTTGATAAGTAATAGAACTTGACAGGAGTTGATAATATTAGGGAGAATTAAAAATGGAATTACTGTAGGCACGATGTAATTGGGTAGTTGGTCAGCACATCCCAGGGGGCTGAAATGCCTGTTTCTGGGCATATCTCCAACTCTAGATTTAAATATTTTTATCGAATTCAAAGGACAATAACCCTTCAGTCTGTCCAAACGAAAAACTGAAATCTTATGTGCATCTCTCTAAAAGAAAACTTACATTTTTCCTGAAGTACAATGCCCAGAACTGGACACATTACTCCATTGGGACAAACCAGCATCTTGTAAAGATTAATTATGGCTTCCTGCTCAAGTACTCCTATTTGTAAATCCAGGATGGTAATATAGAAGATGGGTGCAAGTCTCGGCCATGCAGCAACATCACTCAATATGATTATGGCTGATCATATGACTTCAGTTCCTTAATCCTGCTTTCTTTCCATGCCCCTTGATCCCTTTAGCCAATTGGATCATATCCAACTATACCATGCCTTTCAAATTTCCCATAGGAGTGATCAACTAGTCTGATATTGTAACCTTTTGAGTTGAAAAAATGAGTTGTTAAAATCTTTGAGGGCTTGATAAATTAGATGTGGGATGGAGAGTCTTAACGCCAGGGGTCACAATTTTGGAAGAAATAGGGGTCGGCCATTTAGGACTGAGTTGAGAAATTTCATCTGTCAAGGAGGAACTTTTGTAGTACAGGTTGAACCTCTAATTCAGCGATATTGGGACCTGGCCATTGCCGGACCACAGAAAATGCCGGAAAATAGAAAATGTGCAGAAAATAGGTGTCAAAGGTGCCTCAATCAGACCCATTTTCTGAGCTAAAAGGATCAAATATATCACAAATTAGATCCCAGTTAGCGCAATGCCTTTATAGCTCCAGCGATAGGGACAGGGCTTTGAATCCTGTGTTTTCTGTAAGGAGTTTGTACTAATGGCAACAGATTCAAAACATGCTGGACCATGGGTGTTGCCCAACCATGGAACGCTGGATAATAGAGGTTCAACCTGCACTGTTGAGTTTATTTAAAAAAGATATATTTCTAAATCTGATCTTGATCAATGACAGGACATATTGAAAATTAAGGGCCTGATTGCCTACTACTGCTATTATTTTTCATAATTTTGTTCCACATTGAAGTTAAATTGACTGATCCTTCGTTACTGACTTTCTCATTCTATCTTTGCTTCTTTTCCTTTAATTTTTGTACTTCCCCTCTGAACTTCCTGTAAATTAACCCCATGTGCTAGGTGCATTTTTTTCCCTCTTTTGTTCATTTTTGCATCATTCAGAGTCCCCCCCCCCCCATTCTTGCATGCAAATGTAAAGAGATCACAGCAAAATTATTTCTACCATTAAATGCCATCCACTGCGTCAAGTTGTGGTTTTATCTGTTAAGGTTTGATATTTTTAGGACTGCTCTCATCTCTCCAGCCCTTCTCCAGTTGAATCTTATTAAACCTTCAAGGGCTCTGTATATTTTTTAAGAAATCTTATCACATTATGAATACCACTTCTATACTCTTCACTGATACTTCTTTTGGCCTGGCTCATTTCCAAGAATCAAGTTCACTAATGTAGCTTTGCTTATTGGGGTAAAAACTACTGATTAAATAAATGTTCCTTTAAATCTTGGATAGGTGCTGCTTCCTGCAAATTGGCTGCTCTGTATCTTTAGCACTGACTAGCAGCCTAGAGAAAACCCATACTATTGTAATTGTATTTTGTTCTTTAGCTCAAAATACATGTTGACCATGATCAATACAAACATTCTCTTCTCTTAATCAATACTGCCCCCTCCACTTTATCCTGAATGCTTTGTGCCGGGAACATTTGGAAATCATTAAACCATTTTCCCAACATTTTTAGCAGAAACTTTGCCAAGATGCCCTTATCTGACTTCTTCTTTGTGGAGAAGTTTGCATACATATATCAATAACATGATTTCTGCTTGCTCTAATTGCAACGTTCCAAATGTACTTGCCCCCAAATAAGACAGAGGTTAATAGTTTCCTCCAGGATGCCAATCAACAAGTCAGTCTAGGTTGGAGACTACTTAGCTGCAGATGCCTCTTTAATGATAGAGATTAATTCTTCACTGAGTTGCATCATCTGTAAAATTTATGCCATTTAAGGAAGAACTAATTTTGCTTGTATATTATAAGTTAAACCTGCCTCAGTAATTGGCTGACATTGTGTCATAGGGACAGTTTCCTTATTAGCCCATCCCTAAAACACAGTCCAAGCAAAAACTGATATCAACACAAACTTTCATGTACTGAAGAAAATCAGTTGAATCTTATGCAAAGTTGTAACTGAACTTTTAGAACCTACTTGTATGAATAATGTAATTGCAAACCAAATTCATATACAGGTACACAATCCTTTATCCAAACATCTAAAATCCGGAAAGCTTCAAAATCCGGCAAGTGGGGAGAGAGACGGCAGCGCAAGTCGGGCGGCCGAGGTGGGAGACCAGCAGCGCGAGTCGGGTGGGCAGGGGGAGACCGGCAGCGTGACTGGAAGGGGATGGGGGTGGTTACGGCAGCACAATTCAGGTGGGCTTAAACCTGGCTTTCCGAAATCCATAAAATTCAAAAATTCGGAACATAGTGACCCCTCCAAGGGTTCCGGATAAAGGATCATGAACCTGTACTTTTTTAATTAAGATAGACATAAAATGGTGGATATGAAAAAAAATGGTCTAAAATTTCTGTTGCCTTAATCTCCAGGTTTGTTGCCTCGATTAATGAAGGTAGCACCAGCTTGTGCGATTATGGTCAGTTCCTATGAATATGGCAAATCCTTTTTTCGTAAAATAAACCAAGAGCGGGAGAGAAAAAAAAGCTATTCATCAGATTTCAGCTGAAAAAAGTACATATGGATTGAACCTGAGGAAGAAAATAAACAAGGCAATTTTTTTTTGCCAAATCCCCAGACAAACAACATCAAAAGATGGTATACCTGTTATTACAGATGTGAAGTCTTGGAGCATCACACTTGTGAATGGACACATTATCAGTGGTTAACAAGTTCTGTTTCCTGTGGTTAAACTTACTGAAATTTGTGCCTTGGGTTCATGTTTTGCCAAATCTGGTTAAAATAATATGAAAGATATTGAAATAATGCTTTTTTAAAAAAATAAAAACAAGATTTGCCTATTTAGTATTGCAAGTATTACACAGAACCACAAAGCTTCAGATTTTCCAAGATGATAAAGAAATGAATTCTGAAGTTTTATCATAATTAAATGTTTAAAATCTGTGTAGAAATTAAACTAGAAATAATTTTTTGCAAAGTATTTCAGTTAATATTGAATCTTAGCAAACTACAAGCATAGCAATATTTTATTTTTACACATTAATTATCTATAACGATAATCCTTTGCTAGTGCAAATAAACACAAAATGGACTGGTGAGATTATTCTGATTTTAAATCTGCACACTCAATTTATTGCAATGAAGATTCTTGAAAATAAAGTTGAGCATGTCTCAAGTTTTTGGAATTCTGTTTGGGGGACATTTTTTTTCTTCATTTTGAATGTCAAATAAATGAACAGTGTGCACAACTATTAACAGGCTTTAACTCTCTTTTGTGGTTTATAGCGAAAATGTTTTATCAGTTTTTAATTCCTCCCCACCACTCACATGTACCTTCCCTTCTCTCTTCCCTCAACTAGCTGATCTTTCTCACTCCTCTGCATTTGCCATGTGTTTTTTCTGACACTCATGGTGTCATTGGCAAAATATGTAGATGACATTTGAATTATGCCTAGCCACACAGTCATGGCTGTATTGATTGTTGGAGAGGAGATGTTTCTGATATGTACTGACTGGTCTTCAATGAGGAATTCAAATGATCTACTTGCAGAGTGGGGTGCAGAGGCCCAGCTTTTGGAGCTTGTTGACTATATGATGGTATTGATAGCCTGATTATGTATATTTGTGTGTTGCTATTATTTAGATAATCAGAGCTGGAGAACTAGTGAGATTGCCTCTGCTGTGGTGCTATTGTGATGGTAGGTGAATTGCAATGTGTTCAGATCTTTACTTGGGTATGAGCTAATTCTGGCCATGACAAACCTCTCAAAGCACAGTTAGCGTAAATGGCAGCATGGTTAGTGCTGCAGTTAGCGCAACACTATAACAGCACCAGCAACAAATCCGGAGCTATCTGTCAGGATTTTGTTCATTATCCTCATGTCTATGTTGGTTTTTTCCAGGTGCTCTGGTTTCCTCCCACTGTTCAAAACTTAAGGGGATTGTAGATTAATTGGGCAGCAAGGGCTCCTGGGCCAGAAAGCCCTGTTACTGTGTGAATAGGTGTGGAAAAACACAATGCAGAAGAAGCTCAGCAGGTCAAACAGTGTAGCAACGGTAAAAATACAGAACCAACGTTTTGGGCTTGAGAAAATGCTGGCAACCATCCAAACAAGAATTGGGGGTGGTGACAAAGGCAGGAGATTATAGGTGGAAAAGGGAAGGGGACAGCAGCAATGAGGGGGAGGAGGGATGACTGGGTGGATGGAGGAACTGGAACAACAAGGCAAGCAGATTTAGTAGAAGGCAGTAAAGTCAATGTTCATGCCATCTGGCTGGAGAGTGCCCAGATGGAAAATAAGGTGGTGTTTCTCCAATCTGCAGATAGTTAGGGTGGGATAATACACAAAGCCATGGGCAGATGCGAGGGAGGGAGTGTGACTCTGAATTGAAATGGTTGGCCACTGGGAGGTTGCTGTGGTTGCGTACAGAGTGGATGTGAGTGCTGCTGGACAATAGTCACTGAGGCAGCTCACTCTGCTCTTCTTGGACACTGGTTATGATTGATGCCCTTTTGAAGCAGGTGGGAACCTCTGACGGCAATGATGAGAGGTTGAAAAAAATGTGAACACTCCAGCCATTTTCGTTGGATCAGATTTTCCCCTTCCGAGTTTACCTTCAGAGGCTGAAGGATGTTATGACGTTGGCTCCAGAGACAAATGTGATAGGATCATCAGCTTCTGCAGGGATTCACATTGAAAAGGAGAACTCAGTGGTACTAAAGTGAGCATAAAAGGTGATCAGCTCTTTAGGTAGTGAAGCATCACAGCTTTTTAGGATGTAATGGCCTGCAAACCCTGCCATAGCTGGCGAGTATTTGACCGTCTCTAGCATCGCTCAGAATTGCCTCCGCTACAGAGCTGCCCTTCCATAGGTTGTGATTCTTTTGATTCATCCATGGCTTCTATTTGTTTAATTCCCAGTATGTAGGTCTTGAAGACTGTGACAGTCATTGTACATTCATCCAGGTCTGAAGAGGAGTCCTTTAATATAGTCCAGGCCACAAATTCAAAGCCACCACCACCATTACCATCTTCACCACTGGTACTTTAGTCCTCGGTCTCTGCTTATACATTGGGAGTAGAGGTACATACACCAAGGTGATCAGACTTGCCAATGTGTGGAGTAGCTCAGCTGGCATTCTTCATGGTGGTGTAACAATGGTCAAATGTATTGGCTCCTCTGGATTTGCAGGTAAGGTGTTGGTGATAGTTTGTTATCAGGTCTATTCAGGTTGGACTGGTTGAAGTCCCCTAAAATGGCATCAGGATGTACTGTCTCATGACTGCTGATCAGCCTATAGCTGAATTGATACAGTGACCAAGATGGAGATGAACACCCTTGGCAAATAGACTGGCACTTGATTGCCAGATGTTCCAGGTTGGGAGAACAGAACGACCACATAAATGGTTGGTGCAACACAATTACAGTGCCAGTGACGCAGATAGTGCTCTGTGTAAGAAGTTTGGATGTTCTCTCCGTGTTTGTGTGGGTTTTCTCCAGTTTCCTCCCACCCTGTAAAACGTGGGGATTGTAGTTTAATTGAAATATTTGGACCGCACTGGCTCATGGTCAAGGCTTCTAAGGGGGCTTTAAACTAGAATGGTTGGGGGGAGGGGTCCATATGAGGGAGAACAGTAGAGGGAAGGTTTTTCGGCAAAGAGAAGGATTGTTGACAAAATTTGGGGGTGGAAGGCCAGATGATCGAGGAGGAAAGGGATCAGTGCTGTAATGGAGGGGGTGGGATGATGGTAATAAATGAGAGTTGACCGTAAAAAGGGGGATAAGCAAAAGGTAAGATGTGGGTAAGACTTCTTTGAAATGCTATTTACTTTAATGCTAGGAGTATTATAAGGAAGGTGGACGAGCTGAAAATGTAGATTGGCACTTGGCAGTATAACATGGTGGTGATTAGTAAGACATGGTTGCAGGAAGGATGTGGCTGGCAGTTAAATATTCTGGGATTTTGTTGCTTTAGGTGTGATAGAATTGGAGGGGTAAGGGGAGAGGGGTGGTGTGGCATTACTTGTCAGGGAAAATATAACTGGTGCTGATGCGTGATTGGAGGGCTCATCAAAGGAGGTGGTAGGTAGAATTAAAAAAATAAAAGGTGAGGTTACAATTATAGGGGTGTATAATAGACCTTCTAGTGGGGAGCGAGAACTGGAGAAGCAAATGTGTAAGGTAATGGCTGAAATGTGCAATAAGCACAGGGTTGTGTTAGTTTAATTTTCCTAATATAGATTGAGAGGCTCATTCAGTGAAAGGGCTGGGTGGCTTGGAATTTGTAAAATTTCTGCAGAATAGGTTTTTGCAGCAATATGTTGAGGTACCCACTAGAGATGGGGCAGTGTTGGATCAACTGTTGGGGAATGAATTAGGACAGGTGACTGAGGTGGGTGTCGGGAATCCAGTGATCATGGTACCATTAGTTTCAACATGATTATGGAAAGGAATAGGGCTGGTCCAACAATGAAGGTTTTTGTGTGGGGGGGAAGCCAGATATGAAATAAGAAGGGATTTGCAGGGAGTGGTTTGGGCTGATTTGTTTTTTGGGAAGGAGGCAGAGGAGAATTGGAGGGCATTTAAAGGTGAGATTTTTGAGGGTGCAGAATATTTATGTTCCTGTTAGGATAAAAGGCAGGGCCAAATGTTCAAGAGAACTGTGGTTTTCAAGGGAGATTAGGAAGTTGGTTTGAGATAAAAGGGAGGCCTACATTAAATACAGGAAGCAAAGTATGGAGATGCTTGGAAAATACAAGGATTGTAGAAAGAAACTTAAGAAGAAAATTAAGATAGTGAAAAGAAGGTACAAGGTGAAAGTAATTCCGAAGAGTTTTTACAAATATGTGAATAGCAAAAGGAGAGTGAAGGATAGAATTGGTCCACTAGAGAATCGGAGTGGACAAATGTGTGAGGAGCCAAATGAGATGGGGGAGATATTGAATGAGCTCTTCTCGTCAGTATTCAGTAGGGAAAATAAGTGAGGCAAAGGGGTAATTATGGAAAACATAAGGATTAGGAAAGAGGGGGTGTTGGAACTTCTGAGGTATATAAAGGTGGATGTCTCCGGGTCTGGACAGGATTTTCCCCAGGACCATGAGGAAAATCGGATGAAATAGCAGAGGCTCTGAGAGTGATTTTTCAATGGTCACTAGAGGAAGTTGTGGTGCTGTGGGATTGGCATGTTGCAAACGTGGTTCCTCTGTTTAAAAGGGCTCCAAGTATAGGCCGGCAATTTTAAGCCAGTAAGTTCGATGTCAGTGTTTGGTTAACTAATGGAAAGTATTCTTAGAGATAATATGTATAAGTATCTAGAGGGGCAGGGATTGATCAGGGACACCCAACATGGGTTTGTGAGGGGAAGGTCATGTTTGACAATGGGGATTAATGTTGAGATAGATGGGTTCAACAGTGGCTAGAAGATAGGCACCAGAGAGTCATGGAGAATAACTGTTTGTCAGGAATGAGGCCAGTGTCGAACGTGCCTCAGGGATCACTGTTGGGTCCCTTGTTGTTTGTCATTTACATTAATTATTTGGATGATGGAGTGGTAAATTGGGTG
This sequence comes from Narcine bancroftii, assembly GCF_036971445.1. Classification (NCBI taxonomy): domain Eukaryota; kingdom Metazoa; phylum Chordata; class Chondrichthyes; order Torpediniformes; family Narcinidae; genus Narcine; species Narcine bancroftii. The sequence goes on from NC_091469.1 coordinate 435,164,110, forward strand.
AGTAAATATGCGGACAACACAAAAATAGGGGGAGTTGTGGATAGTGAGGATGGTTTTCGGGGACTGCAGAAGGATTTGGACAGTTTAGAAGAGTGGACTGAAAGGTGGCAGATGGAGTTTAATGTAGATAAGTGTGAAGTGGTTCATTTTGGGAAGAATAATCAAAATAGGACATATGCAGTAAAGGGGAGGGTATTGAGGAATGCAGAGGAGCAGAGAGATCTTGGAATAAGAGTTCATCATTCTTTGAAAGTGGAATCTCATGTGGATAGAATGGTAAAGAAGGCTTTTGGTATGCTGGCCTTTATAAATTAAAGCATAGAATATAGGAGCTTGTAGGTGATGTTGAGACTGTTCAAGGCCAAGTTTGGAATATTGTGTGCAGTTCTGGTCCCCAAATTATAGGAAGGATATCAATAAGGTAGAGAGTGTGCAAAGAAGATTAGCTGCATGGATTGCAGTATCTAGAATACAAAGAAAGATTGAGTAGATTGGGTCTTTATTCATTGGAATGTAGAAGGTTGAGAGGGTTGAGAGGTATATAAAATTATGAGGGGAATAGGCTCTTCCCCTTGAGGGTAGGTGAGATTGGAACAAGGGGTCTTAAGTTAAGTGTTAGGGGGCAAAACGTTAGAGGTAACCTTCTTCACTCAGAGGGTGGTGGCTGAGTGGAATGACCTTCCAGAAGAGGTGATTGCAGCAGGGTCAATTTTGTCATTTAAGAGAAGGTTGGATGTGAGGGGATTGGAGGATTATGGGCAGGGAGCAGGTTGGTGGGACTAGTGGAGTTCACTTAAATCAGTGTGAACTAGAAGAGCCAAGATGGCCTGTTTCCGTATTGTAATTGTTATATGGTTATATCATCGTTATTAATAAAGATTATTGCCTTGAAGATGCTATTGTTTGGGTGAATTTCTATTGCTGCTGGTCTATGTCGTAACAGCTCTACACCCTTTTTAAGTTCACTTACCCAAAGCCTAGTCTCAGCACTCTAGTCTTCCAAGTCCTTTGCTCTTTCTCTCGCAGTGACATTGTTGTAGTTGGGTTGTTTCTGCTGGAGAGTCAATGCCTGAAAGACAGCCTGATTTAACTATAAAATTATGAGAGGATAGATACAACCTTTTTCCCAGGTGCAAACATCAAATACCATAGGCCCTAGATTTAATGAGGGTAATGTGTAAAGGGAATTTACAATGTCCATCCAGTGGTAGGTGTCTTGAACGCTCTATTGGAGGTGGATTGGAAGCAGATACAATAGCAACATTTAAGAGGCAATTTAGACAGGCAGGGAATGGAGTGGTGGCAGTTGGAGTCATCTTAAATTGACACAAATATTTTTAGCCGAATAAACTTTTCCTGTGCTGTAGGGTTCTGCCTTCTATGTAAAATTGCTGAAAATGCTCAACAGATCCAGAGTGAGAGAGAGATAAACTAATTAGAAATGGATCCCATCATGGAAGACTGTTAGAGCAGGATTGGCAGGAGTTTCTGGGAATCATTCAAAAGACACAGGATTAGTTCATCCCAAAGAAGAGCCATTCTGAAGGACTGTTAGCAACTGTGGCAGGTAAGGGAAATCAAAGATGGTATTGCAAAAGTTAGCAGGAATTCAGAGGAGTGAAAACAACCAAAAAAGCATTTAGGGAGAAAATATGATAAGCTAAAGATAATACAAGATACCAAAAGTCTTGTATAATGAGTAAAAGATAGGCAAGAGTGGACATTAGGCTGCTGGAAAATGACACTGGAGAAGTGGTAATGGGCAACACAGAAATGGCAGATGAACTAAATCAGCATTTTGTCTTCACTGTAGAAGTCATTAATTGCATGCCAGAAATATGCGATTCAGGGGACAGGAGTGTCATAACCATTACTAAGGAGAAGATGCTTGGGAAGCTGAAGGCAGAGAGGTCAGCTGAGCAGATAGTCTACACCCAGAGTTCTAAAAGAGGGTAGCTTGAAGAGACTGTAAACGCATTAGTATAATTTTTCAAGAATTGTTAGTGTTGGGAATGGTTCCAGTGGACTGGTAAATTGCAAATGTCATCCATAATTTAAGAAGGGAGAGGGGAAATAGAGAGGAAATTGTAAGCCAGTTAGCCTAACTTCAGTGGTTGGCAAAATTATAGAGTCCACTATTAAGGGTGAGGTTCCAGGGTAATTGAAAGTGCCAGATAAAATAGGCTGAAGGCCGCATGGTTTCCTTCAGGGAGATCTTGTCTGACAAATTTGTTCAGAATTCTTTGAGGAAGTAATGAGCAGAAGAAAGGAGCGTCAATGTTGTTTACTTAGATTTTCAGAAGTCCTTTGACAAGGTGTCACACATGAGATAGTAGCCCATGGGATCATGGGAAAGGTACTAGAGTGGATAGAAGAGGGCTTCCTGGTGGAAGACAAAGAATGGGAATAAAGGGGATCTTTTCTGGCTGGCTGCCGTTGATCAGTGGTATTCTAGTGGGTCCGTTACTTTTCACACTTATGAAAAATATTTAGATGATGTACTTGATGTCTTTGTGGCCAATTTTGCAAATGATGTGAAAATAGGTGGAGGGGTGTGTAGGGTTGAGGATGTGGAGCAGGGGTGTCAAACTCAAATTCACAGAGTGCCAAAATTAAAAACTTGGACTAAGTCGTGGGCCAAACTAAATATTTATTGAAAATTTTCAACAACATCTGCATGTTTTCTCTTCTTTCAACATATGTAATGTTAATTTTTTCATATTAAAATAAATGTTTAATGATAGTTTTGGTTAAACTCTTTCCAGAAGAAGCATTAACAAATGAGAAATAAAATATTCAATAAATCTTTTTCTTTTCTTCTTTGGCTTGGCTTCGCGGACGAAGATTTATGGAGGGGGTAAAAAGTCCACGTCAGCTGCAGGCTCGTTTGTGGCTGACCAGTCCGATGCGGGACAGGCAGACACGATTGCAGCGGTTGCAAGGGAAAATTGGTTGGTTGGGGTTGGGTGTTGGGTTTTTCCTCCTTTGCCTTTTGTCAGTGAGGTGGGCTCTGCGGTCTTCTTCAAAGGAGGCTGCTGCCCGCCAAACTGTGAGGCGCCAAGATGCACGGTTTGAGGCGTTATCAGCCCACTGGCGGTGGTCAATGTGGCAGGCACCAAGAGATTTCTTTAGGCAGTCCTTGTACCTTTTCTTTGGTGCACCTCTGTCACGGTGGCCAGTGGAGAGCTCGCCATATAATAAGATCTTGGGAAGGCGATGGTCCTCCATTCTGGAGACGTGACCCATCCAGCGCAGCTGGATCTTCAGCAGCGTGGACTCGATGCTGTCGACCTCTGCCATCTCGAGTACCTCAACGTTAGGGGTGTGAGCGCTCCAATGGATGTTGAGGATGGAGCGGAGACAACGCTGGTGGAAGCGTTCTAGGAGCCGTAGGTGGTGCCGGTAGAGGACCCATGATTCGGAGCCGAACAGGAGTGTGGGTATGACAACGGCTCTGTATACGCTTATCTTTGTGAGGTTTTTCAGTTGGTTGTTTTTCCAGACTCTTTTGTGTAGTCTTCCAAAGGCGCTATTTGCCTTGGCGAGTCTGTTGTCTATCTCATTGTCGATCCTTGCATCTGATGAAATGGTGCAGCCGAGATAGGTAAACTGGTTGACCGTTTTGAGTTTTGTGTGCCCGATGGAGATGTGGGGGGGCTGGTAGTCATGGTGGGGAGCTGGCTGATGGAGGACCTCAGTTTTCTTCAGGCTGACTTCCAGGCCAAACATTTTGGCAGTTTCTCTATAGCCTTTAAGCTCCTTTTTTTAAGCCAACAAGTCAAAAAAATAACAACTTGCTTCAATGACAAACAGGTTTGTCTTTTAAAATGATGAACATATAGTCTGCCTCCCATCTGTCTTGAAAGGTCCTGTTTTCTGTCTTTCATTTGGCCATTTTTCATAAGGGGTTTATTACATGTGAGTTAGGCGACAGGTCGCAGATGCCAATGAAAGTAAAGAGAGGAGGTGGGGGCGATTAGCGGGCTGACGGGCCGGCGCCAACACATTTGCAAAGCATTCTGGGATTTGTAGTATTAGCTGTGCATGCGCTATACTAGCGCGGCGGTAGCGGGCCAGCTCTAATACATATTTGATATGATCTTGCAGGCCAAATATAATTATATCACGGGCCAAATTTGGCCCGCGGGCCTGAGTTTGACATGTGTGATGTAGAGAGTCGACAGAGGAACTTGGATAGATTAGGAGCATAGGCACAGAAGTGGCAGATGGAATACCGTACAGGAAGAGCATGGTCATGGATTTTGGTAGAAGAAATCGACTATTTAGAAGGTGGAGGTCCTGAAAAATAATGTTCAGGTGGATTTAATAGTATGGAAGCTCATGTTCATTTTGAGAGGATTAGAAATATAAAGGCAAAGATGTAATGCTGTGTCTTAACAAGGTATTGGTCAGACTACATTTGGAATATTAGAAGCAGTTTTAGGCCCGACGTCTAAGAGCATACTGGTGTTGGATAAAATCCATGGGAGGTTTATGAGAATAATCCTGCGGATGAGAGGGTATGAGAAGCATGTGACGACTCTGGATCTTTTCTCACTGGAACTTAGAGAATGAGGCAAATATTGAAATGGCCAGATAGAGTGAATGTGGAAAATATGTTTCCGACAGTGGGAGAGTCTAGGACCAGATGGCACTCAAACAGAATAAAATAATGTCTATTTAGAAGGGGAACAAGAAGTTTCTGCAGTCAGGGTTGCAAATCTGTGGAATTTGTTGAAAACATCTGCAGAGGCCACACCATTGGGTATATTTAAAGCAGAGGTTAATGGGTCCTTCATTCATAAGGGTGTCAAAAGTTATGGGGAGAAGGCCCGAAAATAGGGTTGAAAGGAAAATAACACCAACCATGATCTGAATGGCAGAGCAGACTTGATGGGCTGAATGGTCTAATTATTCACCCAAGTCTTATGATGCCTTGACGAACTTACCAACTCCAAATAGTGACAGCCTATCTGACTCAAATGAACTATTTAGCCATCAGCAGAAATGTCCTGAGTGGCTGCAAATACCACTGAAAATTGGAGAAACTTCATTCTCACCTTTGTCAAAGTTTTTAAAAGTTATCTCATGGTCAAAGCATTTAAACTATCGAAAATATGTAAATCAGCTCGATCCATAAAGTATTGAAATCAAAGGGCTGCTGATCCAAAAATGGCTTTTCCTCCATCATAAATGCCAGGACCTCCTTCAGTCTTCTACCTTTCTGCATCTGAAAAAGCAACATTCAATCTGCTGGAGGAACTCAGCATGTTGAGCAGGATCAGTGGGAGGAAAAGAAGTGTTGATATTTCTGGCTAAAATCCTTCAAAGATCATGACAATTTTTCTGGCTGGAAATTTTGATGGTCCTATTTTTTTTTAACCCATTGATTTCCTCCAGGTGATTACTTGTTGTTCCAGATTTCACCATCTGAAGTCTATTGTGTGATTTGAGATTTTAAATCATTATCCACAATTGACAATGTCCCCTTCCCATTTAGTAGTCAAGAACTTACCTTGATCTTAAATGAGAAGAAGGCTCACTTGTGGGAGAGGGGAATTATAGGCTACAATAGTCCAGTTACACCTCTATTGTAGTTGAAAGATTCCTGCATTTCTGCTCTTATTCTCTCTTTCTCAACCTTAGTAAGGATAAGGTCCCTTTGGTCAGTCAGTGTGAATTCGAAACAGCGTCTCCTCCTCACTGACGGTCAACACAAGCCAACCTCAAGGATGTGTGCTTAGGCCATTGTCCTACTCCCATGACTGTGTGGCTGATCACAATTCAAATGCTTTCTACAAATTTGCCAATGACTCCAGGGTTTTCAGCAGAATTGCAGACAACAATGAAGAAGCATATAGGAGGGAGATAGATCAGCAAGTTGAGTGGTGTCACAACAACAACCTTTCACTCAACATTGGCAAAACCAAGGAGATGATTATGGACTTCAGGATGAAATCAGGAGAACATGAGCCAGTTCTCATCAAGGGGTCAACCATGGAGAGGATCAAGAACTTCAAATTCCTGGGTGTCTACATCCTAAGCCTCCATGCAAATGCAATTATGAAGAAGGCTCACCAGCACCTATACATTGTGAGGGAGTTTGGGGAGATTTGGAATGTCACTGAAGATTTGCAAATTTTGACAGATGTACCATGGAGAGCAATCTTACTGGTTGCATCACTGTCAAGTATGGTGGTGCCAATGCGCAGGGCAGGAAAAACTCCAGAGGGTTGTTAACTTGGTCTGCAAAATCACAGGCAACATTCACTCTACCAAGGACATCTACAAGCAGTGGTGTCTAAAGAAAGCAGGCTTTATCCTCAAGGACCCCCACACCCTCTTTACTCTGCTACAATGAACCACAGACACTACCTCACTTAGTCTTTTCCTTGTTCTATTTTTTAATTTATTTTGAAATTTGGTTTATACAAATGCGGGCTGCATAGTTAGTGGTTGTCCTGGGTAAACTTGTACCTCTCACTTTGTTCATTTTAGATTGGTCACAGTGTTTGAGCTACCGAAAGAAAACAGGCACACACACCGAGAGCACTTCAGTTTATACAAGTCTTTATTACTAAATCTAAAGCTGAATTCAAACTACAATATGCAAGCCCTTCCCAATTATACTTATCAATGCCTGGACTGGTGGTCCCAACTGCCAAAGCGAGGCAACGACTGCACACTTGTAGTAGGTTGTCTGGGCTTCTCCACCTCAACCGGGACATTGGTTGGAATCTAGAAGTTCTTCTTCTTGCTGAGAGATGTTGCCACTTCTCGGAGAGTCTCCACTTCAGCAGTGAGGCCATGGCTTATATTACCCAAAAAATTGTTTACTCATAGCTTATCTCTTTGAATAAATGATTTAATTATCTTCAAGGTCTCCTGACAGTCTGCGACCAACAAAAGACAACTGCATGTCTGGGCCTCATGATGTAAATTAGATTATGTCTACTGATCATATGCATCCCTGGGCCCCATGGTGGAATTTAGATTATGTCTTCTGATGCAACTGCACCCCTTCTTGCATCAGCTGGTCTAAATCCTCCATTACAGTGGTTAACGCAATGATGTTACTGCACCTGCGATTGGGACCAGGTTTCTGCAATGAGTTTATACGTTCTCCCTGTGACTGCATGGGTATTTTTTTTTCCGAGGGGATGCAGTTTACTCCCATCCTTCAAAAGGTACTGTGAGTTGTAGATCAATTGGATATAATTAGATGGCATGAGATCGTGAAAGGGCCAGTTACCATCCTGTAGGTCAACAATTTAAAATGTAATAAATGTTTGCAATGTGAAACTGCAACTAAACAAAAAACTTTAACATGTTAATGACAATAAATTCTGATTCTGTCCTCATCTTTCACCTCACTAGCCATCACTTTGAGCAATGCATCCTCCAATTTTTGCTACCTTCAATGTGATACCAACATAACACATACCTGTCCCTCCTCCCTTCTATATTTCTTCCAATTCTCCAGTTCATTAGTCCATCTTCAGTAACAATCTGTTTGCTTCCCACAACACTTTCCTGTGAAACTAGAGAAGATGCAATAGCAATCTTCCTCCCCTGCTGAGGTGAAGCAATGATTCATTTTTACTTCCAATCTAATGTACTGAATTTAATGCTTACAACATAGTCTCCAAAACACTGGAGAAACCAAATGTAGATTAATTAACCCATATACAGTTTCCAAGAGTGACCTTAAGTTTCCAGTTACTTGTACATCTCCATCTCACTCTCTCTGTTGTTGGTATCTTACATTGTTTCAATTAAGCTCAATGTAAACTCAGAACGATAAGATTATTGTCATACACATTGTACAAAATACATTTGCACTGAAATTCTTGTTCAGCCAAACAGCAATAATATGGATAAAATTAAAAAAAGGACAATAAATTCAAGATAGATAGTAATTATTTAGTTATCCAAATGCTATAAAGTGTCTGAAACAGTGCGGACAGTTCTTTTGTGGTGTTGGAGCAGTCCATGATGATTATAGCAACAGGTTCAAGAGCCATCGCAATTGGAAAGAAACTGTTCTTGAGGCTGTTCTTCAGGCTTCTATACCTTCTGCTCAAAGGTAGCCGGAAGAGGAGGGTGATGGGGGTTCTTTGTGATGTTAGCTGCCTTCTTGAGGCAATGCCTCATAGGTGTATTCAGTGGTTAAGAGGTTAGAGCCTGTGATGGACCTTGCTAGGTTGGCTACTTTCTGGAGCCTTCAGTGTACCTGGACTGTGATGCAACCAGTCAGTATAATTACCACAATGCACCTGTAGAAGTTTGATAGAGAATCCTGTGACATGCTAAATCTCCAACATCTTAGAAAGTAGAGGCATTGATGTGCATTCTTCATGGTTGCCTTGATGTGCTGGATCCAAGAGATATGAAATATGGACTCCAAGCAACCTAAAGGTTCTAACCCTCTCCACCTCCGTTCAATCAATGAGGATATAAATGCTTTCTCTCAACACCTCATCATGACTAAGCACTTTACAGACTCCAATCAATGTAGATTGGGCACAGGACTGCCTCCTCACTGACCATCAACATGGTCAGAGTTATGATCTTTTCCCTGTACAGGTGCTCCTCGACTTATGATGGGGTCATGTGCCAATTGTCCCATCGTAAGTGGATAAATTGCAAGTTAAAAAAAAAATACATATCACACATACTGAACAACATAGCCTAGCCCACCTTAAATCTGCTCAGATCACTTACCATAGCCCACAGCTGGGAAAAAATTATCTAAAACAAAGCCTATTTTATAATTAAATGTTGAATACTTTTTCCACACTGAAAAAACAATTTTTAATCATAAAATATAGCACCAGCCAAAGCATCCATCAGCTGTTGCGTGATAAACAATAGCAGTCACACCAACACCATCATGCAGTGAATGTTGTAATTTTGAAAGATCATAAGTTGACCCATCACATAAGTAGAGGAGCATCTGTAAAGTCATTGCATAATCGAGTTTGGCTCCAATGTGATCTATATATTTGCTGTCAACACCACCATTTATGGCTGAATAACAGGTAATGATGAGTCAGAATACAAGATAGAGATCGAGAATCTGCTTTGTGATGCCAGAACAACAATCTTGCTCTCAATATCAGCAAGACCAAAGAAATTATTGTGGATTTTAAGGATGGAAGGCTGAAGAAACATTCACTTGCCTTTATTGGCAGCAGAGAGGGTTAGTATCTTCTGAATTCCTGGGAATTCACATATTAGAGAATCTCTTCTGGACCCAACACATTATGACAGCCATTGAAAAGGCACAACATATCTTCTTTCATAGTCTGAGGAGATAAGGCACATATCAAACACTCAAATGTATTCCTATTGGTTGCATCAAGACAGGTTTGGCAACTTGAGTACCCAGCAATTCAAAAGGCTGTAGAAAGTGGCAAACCTTGCCAAGTATACCAAGGGTGACTGCCTACCTTCCATTGAATGCATCTTACGTGCTTCAAAGTGACAGCTAATATCATAAAGGACCCCCATCACACTGGTTACAACCTCCTATCAATCCTACCTTCAGGCAGAAGGCTGAAGACCTCAACCTCTAGGTTCATAAACTTTTCTCCCCAACAGGTATCTGGATTTTGAACCTCTCTGCAATAACCAACTCTACCCATAAACTGCTCTGGGTCAACCAAAAAATTTGTCTACACTACTGAAACATTGGCATGAACTTCAACTGTGAGTATTTATCTATTCTTTTATATTTTATTACCTTTGTTTCATGGCCTATTCTTGCAATTTAATTTAACCTATTTATGTTGGTGCATGTATGTGTGACTACAACAAGAATTTAAGGGCATGTGTACATTGTACTTATGGTTAGAACAATTCTTATACAGGTCTCAAGACCAAATATTGATTTCAATAATTTTATGTGAATAATTTCTGAATATTTGAAGTATTTTTCAGATTTTCAGGAACTACAATTGTATCATTGTTCTATTTTCTCATTATTTTCATTTTCTTAGTCAATTTGTCATAGACAAGCATCATTGTATGTCATTCTGTTGCACATCTTGTCTTGTTGAGTCCATCCCCTCACTTGAACAAAACCAGTTTGATTGTTGTGGACATGCAAGAGACGCCTGATACTGGAATCTGGAGCAAAATACAATCTATTGTTGGAACTCAGCAGGTCAAGCTGCATCAATGAGAGACAAGGAATTGACCTAATTGTACTACCATCTTCCCTCTGCACTTTCAGTCTTGAAAAATTCAAACCTGAAACATTTACATTTCTTTTTTCTCTCACTGTGACTGTTTGACCCACTGAGTTCCTCTAGCAGATTGTGTTTTGCAATTTGACTATTAATGTTTCTTAGCGGTTATGAAATTGTGAGGTTGCGTCAAAGCAGTTATGGGAGGTTGTGAACAAGTTGGGGAATTTTCTGCCTTACATTAATGAATATACTTCAAAAATGTTGCAAAAGAGTTTGGCCATCCTGAAGGTTTATACTCTTCTCCTTCATTGAGAGTACGATGAATTTAATGTACCTTCTGCAAAAATGGAAAAACAAAATTCTTTTTCTTATTTCAACATCATATTTTTCTCATTTTTGCTTCCTGTGGATAATTTTACACAAGTTCAATTTTTTAATATATCCACAACTCTCAGGATCCTGAAGTGTCATTGTTTTGAGAATTAATCTTGCTGCCCTACTCTAAGTCATCTCTTGAAAGAAATGAGAGAGCTTTGTGCCGGAGACAGTCTGTGGGCAGGTCTAATAAACAATAAATGTCCTTCCATTACTACTTACTCACAATTCTTGGCCAATTAGTCCATTCACATCTCTTGAGATGTACAAAATCAAGGATAAATAATTTTCAAATTAGAGATGAAGTCAAAAGATTTATCAATCAATCCAGAAAGACCAAGCAGCAGAACTTTGTTTCCGTTTTATTATACATGCAGTTACTAAGATTCACATAAATTATAAGACAAAAATTAAGATTATTGGTTTGGGATTGCTTTTTTTCTTATTTAGACAAGATTGAAAAAAGTAAATATCGTGAGAACATACAATGCTGTTAATAGAAAAGCTTACCATGCAGTACACATTACCAGCAACTTAATATGAGTTTAATGCCAGTTCAGTACCAAATAAAATGCCAATGACAAACGTAAGTATATTTAAATGTAAACATTAAAAATAGGGTGAGGTGATTTTGTCAATTATTTTAAATAAAAGCAAAAGGACCTGCCCACCACATGCCTGTGTGATTAATCTTGTGTGTAAACAATTTAAACTGAGAAATCATTGTGAGAAAGCCACGTAGAATAAAATACAGATATTGACAGTGGGCATGTTTTTGTAGAAAATCAAAGATATTAATGACGTTGAATATATAGCCTTCAATTTAAAACTGAAAGACATAGGAGAAAAAAAATCATACCTACTTACAGGTTACAAATAAGATTTGTTCACAATCTATTATTTCATGTGTCCTCTCCATTGGTGGCAATGTTTTTTTTATAAATACATTTTTTTTTAAATTGGCTGAAACCAATTCATAAGTGTTGAATTCATAATTTTGTTCAATTTGTTTCAAAACATTATCATTATTAAAGTTGCCAAATTCAGGTTCCCTTTTCTTTCTCTGGTGCAAGGAAATGTTAGAAACAGTATTACACACTGAAATTAGACAATTACAATATGATACGTCACATTAGAACTAGTGCAAGATTGGTTCATCAACCAGTACTTGTTCCCACTGCAAATAAATGGACAGGCCCTGGAAAATGTGAGCACACCACTATTTGGCAACTACAGAACAATCAAGAACACTACCAAATAATGTTTACTGCCATTGACTTTCTTTTGAAAGAAGCATCTAAAAATTTACATAAACATTGATAACCAGCCCTGACAGTATGTCAAAAGTATCTCACTTCAACTTAATCAAATAATTCAAAACAACATTTAGGCATCTCCTTCACTTGCATCTGTGGTAAATGGCTTTGATCCAAGCAGTTAGAATGCAAGAAGCTAGATGGAAATTCTTCAAAATGAAGTATTCTGAGAAATCTGCAAACTTCATTAGAACAAAAAAAAATTGCACTTTAAAATCTCCAGTAAAAGTAGCCAAACTTCAGGCAAGTAATGAAATTAATTGGATCTTTTAATACCCTCTTTCACAAACCTATTGTTTGGGATCTCTGCAAAGTAACTCCAGTAATGCACAAATAATACTTCGACAGAAGACAACTTGAAGCAGATAGTCTAGGTAGTGGATAAAAAACAAGGCCACCTGCAAAGCTGACATATCGGCTTAAAGGACGGAGATGCTGGAATCTAGAGCAAAACTGAGACACTGGAGGAGCTCAGCAGGTTGGGTAGCCATTGTCGAGGCAAAGGGATGGTCAACATTTCAAGCAGAGTTTCAGCCCAAAAAATTGACCATCCCTTTGCCTTCACAGATGCTGTCTGACCCGCAGAAGTTTTTTTTGCTCCAGAGCAACTAATCCAGAATAATTCCTGAACCAAACACATTCAAGTAAAGCATTCTGCGTGAAGTGGCCATCATCATCTTTCACAGATGGTTTATGGTATCACAAAACAGAGCAGCAGTGCATTTTCAGTTGGTTTTCTGTTTAAATAAAATTGTCTCAAGTCGTCAGGATTTGTTGAATGATTGGGATGTCACTTCAGTGCATAACAAGATATCAAGTTCACTCTGTCTTGGATGATAATATATTCCTAAAATGGAGCGAGTCCTGGGCTGTTAACTTCAACATTTGGACTTGCAAGGCATTCACTCGATTTCAAGCTTGTAAGAGATTTGTAGCTTGTCATAGAGGTCAGGGATCCACATAGACCTATTAATGAGGGAGTGTCCTCCTTCCCTACAAATTAAAATAAAATATTTTACAATTAGAGAAAATTCAAGCACATTTTGATTAATTGTGAAGGAAATGAAACCATGTTCATATAAAACAATGTTGACTCTCTTCCCACAGATGAAGCCTGACTTGTCGAGTATTTCCAGCAGTTTTGGAGTTTGTTTTGCAGGCCTTGTGGCTGATTGAATCTGTGCCGGCTCTTCACAACACCAATTCAGTTAGTGCCATCTCCTCACCTTTTTCCCATAATCCTGCAAGTTCTTCCCCTTCAGAAACTTACCCTGTTGCTTTGTAATGTTAAAATGGAATCTGCCTCCACGACTGAAGACTTGGGATGGCGTGTGGGTGCAGTGTGACTGAAGAGGTCAAAGAAATCAGCATTAGTCAAAAAGAAAATGGGTAAATTAACGAGTCTGAAAGGAAAATTTCTGAAGACTAAATTATCTGTTTCCTGGAGTTTTGAAGATGGAAGTTTAGGAGGTAATGAATACATAGATGGTCACCTAAAATTCTACTAATTCTGCAATGATTCCCATTGATTGGAAGGTTGTGAATGTAACCAAGTTATTGAGGAAGGGAGAGAGCAAACAGTGAACAACATACTAGTTAGTCTGACATTTTTTTTAATATAGACATACAGCACAGTAACAGATCATCCAAGACAGTCCATGCAGCCCAATTTACACCCAATTAACCTACACTCCCAGGACGTTTTGAATGGTGGGTGGAAACTGGAGCCCCTTGGGAAAACCCACACATACATGGGAAGAGTGTACAACTCCTTATAACAGCATGGGATTTAGATATGTATACAGTATGGTAACAGGCCCTTCCAGCCCACGCCACCCAAATACACCATTAACCTTCCAGACTAAAAAAAAACAATTGGATAGCATCAACCTACATTTTTATAAATAGGAAATTGTGCTCGACAAATCTGATCCGCTGAATGTTTTCAACATTTTCTCTTTACATTTCTGATTTCCACCGTCTGTGATTTTATATATTTTCATTCAAAACAATTTACCTGAATCAGGACTCCAACTTACTAGACCAGTAACGCATTCACCAGTCTACTGCAATGCACTTGGATTCACAATTCTATCACTGTGCCATTATTCTGGCATATTCTGTCCAGCTGTGATGTTGAAACAACCTTACCACACACCCACCCACACTGCAGGAGTGAAGGAGGCAGGCCACTTAATACCACTCTCATCGAGCAACAAAAGCTGGTGGTGGGGGGAGGGGGAGGTGGTATGGGTGGGTAACTGTAATAAATGGGCTTTCCTGATTTGCTAGCAAGTGAAGAAAGGCATAAAGAAATCATACACAGAACAACATAGGCACTGTACCAAAATTCTTGCTTCAGCTAAACAGATACAAGATACAGAAGCATATCAGCAACAGGTCTATGGCAGATTCCATCTCAATGATCCACACAAACTCTAGACAGCAAAGACGCATACATCAGGATGCTTTTATCAACTGGATTTCAACATTCTACACCATCATCCCCTTAAAATTGATCAGCAGATTCCAAGACTTCTCCTCCAAGTACACTGTGGGGTTCCTGGATTTCCCCACCTCCAGACTGCAGTGAAGATCGGCAAGAACATACTCTCCACAATCTCCATCAGTAATGGAGCATCACAGGACTGTGTTCTTAGCCCCCTGCTCTACTCACTTTACACCAAATATTGTGTGGCTTGGTACAAAAATAACACCATTTACAATTACAATACCACAATAGTGAGGCAGTATAAAAAGGGCCGTAAGTCAGCACACATAAGGGAGATTGAAAACTCGAATGAATGGTGTACCAACAACTACCTCAAACTCAGTGTCACCAAAAGCAGAGCTGATTGTGGACTTTAGGAAGAGAAAATAGAGGTGTACAATACAGTGATTATTGGAGGAAATCAGAGTGGAGAAGGTGAGTAAATTTAAATTCTTGAGAGTTACGATCTCAGAGGAACTTTCCTGGTCCCAACACGTGGATGTAATACTGAAGAAAACACGTCCACACTGCACATCTTTAGTTGTGGAGGAGGTTCCATTTTAACATTACAAAGCAACAGGGTAAATTTCTGAAGGGGAAGAACTTTTAGGATCATGGGAAAATGTGAGGAGATGTCACTTTAACTGAATTGGTGTTGTGAAGAGCTGGCACAGATTCAATCAGCCGCAAGATCTACAAAACAAACTCCAAAACTGCTGGAAATATTCAACAAGTCAGGCTTCATTTGTGGGAAGAGCCAACATTGCGGAGGTTTGATATGATATCGTAAACCTTGACAAACTTCAACAGATGTGTACTAGAAAGTGTGCTAACCAGCTGCATCATGGTCTCATATAGGGTCACCAATACCTCTGAGCAGAAAGGCCTGCAAAAGGTATTGCACAAAGCCTAGAATATCACAGGCATAACTCTCCTAACCATCGAGAAAATCTACATGGAATGCTGCTGTTGGAGAGCAGCAACAATTGTCGAGGATTCGCACCACCCAGGACATGCTCTGTTCTCCCTGCTGCCATCAGGTAAGAGGTTTAGGTGCTACAAGACACATACCACCAGGTTCAGGAACCGTTGCTACCCCTCCACCATCAGCTCCTCAACTACAAACTTAGAGACTCTGAGACAATAATTTCTACATGGTCAGACCAAAATGAATATAAATAAACTTGAATAAAATCTGGAATGGGCACTTTAATCACATGTGAATTGTGTGATTCCAAATTTAAAACTGTGGAGCACAGGGGCAATTAAAGGAAAAAAGCATCTTTGTTCCAAACATTATGGATGGCCCTGTAAATCTGTTTCAGTTTGTGCAATCCAACATTTTATATTATGCTTCTTAGAAACAAAATTATGAATATACTGTACAAACTGAATGCCAGCAAGTTTATCACCACACAGCTAACGTTTGGATGCAGGAATCAATGACATAGTGATTACGGGTCAGTGCACCACTTTTATATATAAAAACTTTTACCATCACTTTTTGAGTTTTCATGTCTCCCCTCACGCTCTTTCTGTGGTTGCAATGGATCTAATGAAGTTGAAGAAAGACTGATCTCTGCCGAGAGCTGCTCCAAGCTTTGAAAGCTGTGCCTGCAAAATAAATCACCGCAACATGTTGAAATCAGAACAAGACCCTACATGAAGGTAGGCATGAAGTGCATGGTCCAGATATTAAATTACATTTATTGTATATAATAGCATTAAAATGTACTGCAAAAGCATGTAAAGATTTCAAATGTCAAATATTCATAACTAGGTAAGATGCATTTGGGAACAATAGCACTTATTTCAGAATTTATCAGCCTCCTCCTAAGATGTTTATATTTCTTTGCATTTACTTCCATTTGCCTCAAACACTGTGAATCCCTTTTTACATGGTTGTCCTTAGTTAACTGCAAATGCAATGAAAAAGTTTCAAGTTGCAAAATTATCAAACATGAAAGTTCATCAATTATCAACAAATTCTGAAAGCAAAGATCAGATTGAGTATAAAATGGCCACTTATGACTTGCACAACCCACCTCCATGGATTTTGGTAAATATTAGCCATTAAATTTTGATTTTCACAAAAAAATTGATATTTTGGCATCATAGGGTGGAAATACTATCATCAACCACCAAGATAGAAATCACATCTTGAGATAGAAATATAAATTAATTCTAACTCAAATATGATTGATTATTTCTGACCAACAATTAGAAGTCAGAAATACAAATTCTTACCTGATACCTTCAGTTTTCTTCACTCAGTTTCTATACCAAATTATTCTGTAGTGATTTCAACTCCCTTTTGTTCACTTTGTGAAAATGATTTTCTACCTGGTCTTCCTAATAGTAAATACTCATGAACCTGCCCCCTGATCTTGTCACTCAAAGCCTTTTTTAAACTCATTTATAGATGTGAACTTCATGAACCATTCTCTTCACTATTCCTTTTCCAAACCATACTTTCATTGATATCACCCCTGCAAAAGTTCCTCCCCAGTCACTTATACATTTACCGTCTAACCCTAGGTTCTGAATTTCTCTTCTCTATTGATCAACCATTCCATCATTCATGTTTACTGCTCATGCTTTCTTTCATTATTTCTCTCACCACTATTAAGCCTTGAATTTTACACTTTTAACTTCAAGGAACACAGTTTCAAATGAATATAAAAGGTAACCTCGTTAGCCATTCACTGGCAGGATGGAATGATCCGCTAGATTCACTCATCTGCCAAAATTAGTTATGCTAAGCTGTCCCTAGAATTCATAAATGACACAATTCAAATAATAATCTTAAACTCCTAGTTTGGTCTCCTTCATAAAGATGAAGAACTGATAGATTTTTTGTTATTAATTTTGAGACCATCTAGACAGTTTCCTTTGGTTCTTGTTCTCTCCCATTTGGCTAGCCTCCTACTGTTGTTCTCAATCCTTACCATAAGCACATCATTCTCTTGTCTAACTTTAGGTCGACTCCAAAGCCATCTTACTATGAGACCCAGCTCATGCCTCTTTGAGCATTTCCCCACTTTATTAATCACCCAATTTCCCTTTGCAGCCCCATCTCAGATAATATTATTGATAGTAGTCCTTGGCTATTGTATCCTCTCCTTCCATCACTCCACTCCCTCAAAATGTGCTTGCCTCCAACCTCTGTACACTCAGATAGCAAATGTAACCTTTCCCCTTAAATTTGTAATATCATCCCACCTCATACCCTGAAAGTCCTGATTAATCCCTCTAATCAGATCATTGAGCAATACCACACAGGAATAGATCCTTTGGCTCACCCCATCTATGCATGCAGTCTGTAGCACTCTCTCTCCTGCCTGTCCTGTGTCATGCATGCATTCCAGGTACCTACCATTCTGTAAAAGAAAACTTGCCTCTCAAATCTCCTTTGGACTTTCCCTCTCTCACCTTAAAGCTATGTCCTCTCATATTTGACATTTCTTCCTGGGGAGATAGAATCTACCTCCATGGTCTCTGATCTCCAGTCCTGAAAAATCTCAGATCAAAATCACTCAATCACATTGCGTGTGATGGTTTCAGAAATAATCTATCCCTCCTCACACTTTCAATCATAAAAACAAATAAAAATGACAGTGACCAGGGTAAGAGCACAGAAGCAGGCCCTGTGGATCACCAGTCTGTGTACTGATATAAGCTATCCTAATTTTCCAGTTCTTGGTCCTGAGACCTGCTAAGCCTGGGTGAACCAAATACTCACAAGGATGATAGATTGATAAATAGTTGAGAAATTGGTATTACTGGACAACCATAACTTTAAAAATAATTGAAATGTGAACCTACTCATCCCACTGTCCACACTGCTTTCTGTACAGAAGTGTATCTAAAGCAACAGCGTCTGCATCCAAAGCTCCTGGGGAAGGCCACTGATTCGTAAGGTGTGCTGTTAATTCTTGTCTTGATCTCAAATCATTATTTTTTAAAACTGCTCTGTAAGAAAAGGTGTGCAGTGTGATTTTAGTGAGAAAATGAGTCCACCAAGAGTCCAAAATTATGCCCAGCAGCACGTAGCTCCTATTATACAATTCCATTCTATTTTTAGTAACACCCCTTTTTTTTTAAATCCTGCTTTAATAACTAGTGAGGGAAAATAAAACTTGAAATGATTTTTACCCCAGAACTGCAATTTACAATCATATTGCCTCATCAAACATTTTCCATCATATAGTTGGAACGATAGACAGACAGCAATGGAAACAGGCCATTGGGCCCAGAGTCCACATCCACTTTCACTTATTCCATTTTGTACACCCTATATTCCCACAATCTCCCACCAAATTCCAACACTCACCTAAGGTCAATTTACACCATTCCATTAACTTACAACCCAAATGTTATTGTATTTCCTTTTAATATCTAGACAAATAATATCAAATCACCAAAGTCTTAACATGCTAATGGAATTACAGTATATTCAATTAAATTCTTGTGGACTATTTACACTACAGTCAAACAAAAACTTCCCTTGGGGGTGTGCCATATGATGACGTGGGGATAGACTGCAAATCCCTACTCTCCTCGGAAAAAGTTGAAAATAAGAGTCAAAAAAGATAGCAAAATAAAAATAGATGTGTTGGAAGACCTGCAGAACATTTTAAAATGGCACTAAAGAAAGAAAAGTCAGCCATTACAGTACAAGAAATTGAGCAAGAAAAAGATTGAGATAAGGACGAAAGGCCTACCTTGAGGAAGGATCCAGGAACTGTGTGAAAGGTACTGCCCAGGAGAGATAAGCCAGGAGCCGGGGAGATCTTGGAATCTACAGTACAGGGTCTCTCCAGCAATGGCCACCCGACTCGGGTGAAGATGTGACTCTGAGCGTGGGTAAGGAGTCACGCATGCGCAGAGCACAAAAGAAAATAAGCAACTTTTTAAAAAAAAAGACAGACTTCCATCTCCAATGAGCAAGAAGAGGAATTTCGAGGAGTTTTTGTTTACTCAAAGTCCCAAGGCCACACAGCTGGAGAAAATTAAATCATTTATTTCTGCAGCAGAAATGAAAAAATACATGGAATCTTCCCAACAAGGTAGAAAGTTTATAATGGCAGAAATGAAAAGATATGGAGAGATTGTAGCTGAAAACAAGTTCTTTAAGGAGAAAGTTGAGAAAATGATGCAGCAGGTGGATAAAAGATTTGAACTTGTGGATGAGAAAATTAAAGGTAATGAATTTGAAATTCAAGGCATTAAGGAGCAAATGAAAGTGGCACAAGCAGAAGCAGCTGCAACAAAAGATCATTTAATGGAGAAAATAGACATTTTAGAGAACTCCAGCAGAAGAAACAAGATAAAGATTATTGGACTTAAAGAAGGTGATGAAGGACAAGAAATTAATTTTTTTTTTTACAGCTTTGGATTCCACAATCTTTGGGAGTGACTGAATTTAAAGGAGACAGTGAAATTGATAGAGTTCATAGAGCATCGCGTCCAAAGTGATAGGTGGACAAGAAGCCGCACCCAATACTAGTCAGATTCCTTTGATAGAAAGTACGAGAGAAGATTTTAGAGCTGGCGGTGACACAAGCAAAAGAACGACAATTACCCATAATTTATAATGGGAATAAGATTTTGATACAAGTTTTGAGTTGCTGAAAAAGAGAAAGAATTCAATGCAGTTAAAAATGTGTTATGGAAGAAAGGTTATGCCTTTGTCTTAAGGTATCCGGCAGTTTTGAAGGTCTTTGTTCCAGAAGGGAGAAGTAGGTTTTCACAGAACCTAATGAAGCAAAGGTGGATGCCGATTCAATGCCTGAAAAAAGCAAGATAGGTGGATGCTGATACTTGAATGTATTATCAGATGGAAAAAGCTTTGCTGTGACTGGGGGAAAAAAAGTAATATTTCGAGAGAGTTTAAGGGAAGGAGGGTTTAACCTTTAAGTGATCTATTTATTTTTTAAAAGATCTATAGGAGAATTAGAATCTATGATAAAAATAGAATAAGGGATTGCTTGGTATATCGAGCGAGTTAGTGGGGACCATGAGCCTAACCACTGCGAAGAGATGTGCATGAATGTGATTTGGATCGGATCCCGAATAGATCAGGGGAATAGAGATACAACCATATTATGTGCCTTGGGTGGGGGGGGGGGGGGAGTTCTTTTCTAGTTTTTATTTCTTTACTTTTCTTACTTTACGCCTGGATTGACTAAGATTATTGTAACATATGTTTGTTATTTTACTGGAAGTAAGAGAAGTGGGAAAGGGACAGAAGATTTAATATCGGTACTTAATGGCAGGAAAATTGAATTTTATTAGTTTTAATATTAATGGAATTTAGAATACAATAAAATGAAAAAAAGTTAAATTATATGAAAAAGATTAAAGTAGACAGCTTTTTGCAGGAAACTCATTTGACTGATATAGAACATGCGAAGTTAAAAAGAGATTCAGTTGGATCTGTATTGGCTCCTTCATTTAATTCCAAAGCCAGAGGAGTAGTTATATTAATAAATAAAAAAATATCATTTAAAATATTGGATACAACTATAGATAAAGCAGGGAGATATATAATAATTAATTGTCAAATTTATTCAAAATATTGGACATTAATGAATTTATATGCACCAAATATGGATGATAGGAAATTTATACAAGATATTTTTATGTAATTATCAAGTGCCTGGGGAAAATAATAATGGGTGGATATTTTAATTTTACATTTGATTCCAAACTAGATAGATCAGGTGGAAATATTCTTAAAAATAAAGTAGTTAAAATTGTGACAGATTTATTGAATGAGATGAGACTTGTTGATTATTGGAGGAAAATTTATCCTGATGATAGGGACTATTCTTTTTATTCTTTTAGACACAAGACGTATTCATGTATTGATATGTTTTTAGTCTCTACAAGCTAGAGTTCAAAAGATTGAATATTAAGCAAGAATATTATCAGATCATTCACCCTTAGTGATGTCAATTGCATTGGAAGAAGAACAAAATGTAGGTTATAGATGGAGATTTAATACAGTTGTTTTAAAGAGGAAGGTCTTTTGTGAATTTATGAAACAACAATTTTTTTTCTAGAAATTAATGAACACTCAGCAGCAAATAAATTTATTATATGTGACTCTATGAAAGCCTATTTAAGAGGACAAATAATAAGTTACACATCTGAAATAAAGAAGGAATATATGAAAGAAGTAGATCAATTAGACAAAGATATTTTGTATTTAGAAAAAGAATTGCATGTTCATAAAAATGAAGTGAAACAATGATTACTGGAATCAAAATAATTAAAACTTAATACAATCTTAAAAAGTAGAAAGAGATGTACTAAACACAGGACAGAAATATTATGAATTAGGTGATAGAGCCCATAAAGTTTTATCATGGCAATTCAAAGTGGAGCAATTATCAAGAACAATAATAGCAACAAAAAGAGAATCTGGTGAAATTACATATAAAATGCAAGAAATTAATGATGATTTTAGGAATTTTTATAAACAATTATATCAGTCTGAATCTTTAAAGGATGAGGAAAAATAGTTGAATATCTATCACAAGTTACATTGCCAAAATTAAAAGTTGATGAAAAAAATGAAATTATTCAATTCCTTTACCAATGTTGAAGTATATGATATTTTGATGTATTTTCCAAATAATAAGGCTCTGGGAGAGGACGGTTTCTCTCCAGAGTTTTATACAGAATTTAAAGAGTTGTTAATTCCTGTTTTTAATGGGACTTTTGGATCAAATGTTGGAATTTAATGACTTAGCAGAATCTTTTAAAACAGGATTAATAACAGTTATTCCAAAAAAGGGAACGATCCTTTATTACCATCCTCTTCTAGACTGTTATCATTATTAAATACAGATTATACAATTGTATCCAAATTATTAGCTAACACGGTGTCGAAGGCTTTGGTGAGGTCAACAAAGGTGATGTAGAGTCCTTTGTTTTGTTCTCTGCACTTTTTTTGGAGCTGTCTGAGGGCAAAGACCATGTCAGTGGTTCCTCTGTTTGCGCGAAAGCCGCACTGTGATTCTGGGAGAATATTCTCGGCGACACTAGGTATTATTCTATTTAGTAGAATCCTAGCGAAGATTTTGCCTGCAATGGAGAGCAACGTGATTCCCCTGTAGTTTGAGCAGTCTGATTTCTCGCCTTTGTTTTTGTACAGGGTGATGATGGTGGCATCACGAAGATCCTGAGGCAGTTTACCTTGGTCCCAACAAAGCTTGAAAAACTCATGCAGTTTGGCATGCAGAGTTTTGCCGCCAGCCTTCCAGACTTCTGGGGGGATTCCATCCATACCTGCTGCTTTGCCACTTTTCAGTTGTTCGATTGCCTTATATGTCTCATCCAGGGTGGGAACCTCATCCAGCTCTAGCCTTAGGGGCTGTTGAGGGAGCTGGAGCAGGGCGGAATCTTGGACTGAGACACCGTGAGCAGGAAAGGGCTTTGGCAAATACTAGAGTGCATCGGATGTCCCCCAAAGTTCCTCAACATGATTATCCAACTGCACGAAAACCAACAAGGTCGGGTCAGATACAGCAATGAGCTCTCTGAACCCTTCTCCATTAACAATGGCGTGAAGCAAGGCTGTGTTCTCGCACCAACCCTCTTTTCAATCTTCTTCAGCATGATGCTGAACCAAGCCATGAAAGACCCCAACAATGAAGACGCTGTTTACATCCGGTACCGCACGGATGGCAGTCTCTTCAATCTGAGGCGCCTGCAAGCTCACACCAAGACACAAGAGAAACTTGTCCGAGAACTACTCTTTGCAGATGATGCCGCTTTAGTTGCCCATTCAGAGCCAGCTCTTCAGCGCTTGACGTCCTGCTTTGCGGAAACTGCCAAAATGTTTGGCCTGGAAGTCAGCCTGAAGAAAACTGAGGTCCTCCATCAGCCAGCTCCCCACCATGACTACCAGCCCCCCCACATCTCCATCGGGCACACAAAACTCAAAACGGTCAACCAGTTTACCTATCTCGGCTGCACCATTTCATCAGATGCAAGGATCGACAATGAGATAGACAACAGACTCGCCAAGGCAAATAGTGCCTTTGGAAGACTACACAAAAGAGTCTGGAAAAACAACCAACTGAAAGACCTCACAAAGATAAGCGTATACAGAGCCGTTGTCATACCCACACTCCTGTTCGGCTCCGAATCATGGGTCCTCTACCGGCACCACCTACGGCTCCTAGAACGCTTCCACCAGCGTTGTCTCCGCTCCATCCTCAACATCCATTGGAGCGCTTACACCCCTAACGTCGAAGTACTCGAGATGGCAGAGGTCGACAGCATCGAGTCCACGCTGCTGAAGATCCAGCTGCGCTGGATGGGTCACGTCTCCAGAATGGAGGACCATCGCCTTCCCGAGATCGTGTTATATGGCGAGCTCTCCACCGGCCACCGTGACAGAGGTGCACCAAAGAAAAGGTACAAGGACTGCCTAAAGAAATCTCTTGGTGCCTGCCACATTGACCACCGCCAGTGGGCTGATAACGCCTCAAACCGTGCATCTTGGCGCCTCACAGTTTGGCGGGCAGCAACCTCCTTTGAAGAAGACCGCAGAGCCCACCTCACTGACAAAAGGCAAAGGAGGAAAAACCCAACACCCAACCCCAACCAACCAATTTTCCCTTGCAACCGCTGCAATCGTGTCTGCCTGTCCCGCATCGGACTTGTCAGCCACAAACGAGCCTGCAGCTGACGTGGACTTTTTACCCCCCTCCATAAATCTTCGTCCGCGAAGCCAAGCCAAAGAAAGATTAGCTAACAGATTAACTAAATATTTACCTAAATTAATAAATATGGATCAGACTGGCTTTATTAAACATAGAAGATCTGCAGACAATATAGTTAAATTTATGTTTATTAAATGTAGCCCAGAAAGAAAAAAAATGCCAGCAGTAGCGGTAGCTTTAGATGCGGAAAAAGCACTTGAAAACTAGAATTGGACTTTTTATTTAAAATATTGAATGTTTTTCAGAATTCCAAATGATTTTATAAATTGGATAAGAGCTTTGTATAATCATCCAAAAGCTAAGGTGGTCAAAAATAGGCAAATATCTCAACCTTTTCCATTAGAAACGTCATCTAGACAAGGATGTTCATTATCACCATTTTTGATTTGCATTGGTTATACAACAATTGGCAGAAGTGATAAGAGTTCATGAGATTACAATAAAAGATAAAGAACATAAAATTAGCTTGTTTGCATATGATGTTATATTATATCTTACAGAACTAGAAATATCCCCATTGAATAAAATAAATGTACAATTAGAAGAATATCAGGTTAAAGCCAATGTAGGAAAGAGTGAAGTGATCCCTATGAATGATCGGGACTATACATTAAGTAATCAGGTAATGAAGTTCAAGTGGCAAAAGGAAACAAATTAAATATTTAGGAATTAATATCGATAGAAATTTAAATTATTTATTTAAATTGAATTATCTACCATTACAAAAAAAATCAATAAAGATATAAAGAGATGGAAAGATTTACCAATAACATTAATAGGAAGGGTAAATTGTATAAAGATTAATATTTTTACAAGGTTGCAATGTTTATTTCAGTCGTTACCAATTCCTATACCATCAAATTTTTTTCAAGAATTAAATAAAAGTATAAGAAAATTTATTCAGCATGATAAAATACCAAGGATAGCTTTGGAAAAATTAACTTAGAAACTTGATCAGGGAGGATTACAGTTGCCGAATTTAAAAAATTATTATAAAGCAGCTCAATTAAGATTTCTATCCTCTTGTTATCAAATTAGGGAGAAGACAGCGTGGGTACATATTGAAATGAATAACATAGGAGAAATTAATCCAGAACATTTTTTGTATAAATGGAACAAGGAACTTTGGAAAGGAGTACCAATTTTAAAACATTTATTCAAGATATGGAATGAAATTCATGTACAAAGAAGAATTAAGAACTACCAAACAACTAAGATGATGTTAAAGCAGAATCCACATATTCCTTTTACTTTAATTAATCCTTTCTTTGATATCTGACACAATGATGGGATAAAGAGGATAAAAGATTATTTCTTAGGTTCTTTTTTTCTTGACTTTTGAACAAATGGTATAGAAATACAATATACCAAATAAAACTATTTTTTCATACCATCAGCTAAAATCATACATAAAAAAGAAATTAAGTGCAAATTTTAGACTTCTGGAACCGAGCCCATTTGAGTATTTAATAATTCATACATTTATTGAGAAATTTATTACTAATATGTATATACAATTACAAGACAATGCAGAAAAAGGAACTATTTAAGTAAAAAAAAATGGGAAAAAGATTTAAATATACAAATTCATGATGAGGCTTCATCAAGATTGTGCCAGGAGAGTGTAACTAATACAATTAATGTTAGATATCAAATGGTACAATATAATTTTTTTACACCAATTATACTACACTCCGTATAAATTACATGGATTCAATTCAAATTGTTCTGACAAATGTTTCAGATGTAACAAAAAAACAGGAACCGTATTACATGCAGTTTGGTCTTGTGATAAAGTGGGAAAATTTGGGTAAGACTTGAATATATTACTGGGACAAATTATGGAGATAGATACCAAAGTTCCCAGAATATTTTTGTTTGATGATTTATATGGACACTGATACTAAATTGAAGTTAGACAAATATCAATGAAAATTTTTAACTGTAGCAATAGCGGTGACACGGAAATGCATGGCAGTAACATGGAAGTCAGATAATTAAATAAGGTTGGATAGATGGCGTACTGTAATTCAAAACTGTATACCATTGGAAAAGATTACTTATAATTTAAGGAATCAACCTGATAATTTTTATATGATTTGGAAACCACATCGTCCAAAACACCTACTCCTCCCAATTAATATGTACAGGATAGAATAATATGTTAGGAATATATGAATAGTGAATGATAATAAATTCAGGTGTTTTTTCTTTTTCTGGGGCGGGGAGGGCTTATAAAAAAGAAAAAATATATCATTTTGTATTGTTTTTATATTATATTGTTATATGATGAAGAATTTATATGTACATATTGATGCAAATGAAAAATAAAATTTAAAAGAAACCAAAAACTTCCCTTTTTATAGGTAAGAGCTGTTTTGAATAAAGACTAGTTTCTCACTACAGAGGGCAATAAATCTCTGAAAATTATCGCCTCCAAGTTGTGGAAGTTAGCTCATAATAAGTATTTGAAGTTGCGGCTAATAAAGTTTAAAGACAGAGCTATGGGAATTTGGTGCAGAAGAGGAGCAGAAATCTGGAGAAAATAAACCATGATTACACTGAATGATGGAGAATGGTTGAGAAGCCAGGTGACATCCTCCCATTGTGTTCTTGTTAATAAATATTGCGAATGGAACAAAATGATTTAAAAAATGTCAGCGCTAGCCTCCCGTTAACAGAAGTAAGTGTGAAGGCATCTTATAGAAAGTGCTTAAAATCTTGAGGAACACAGGGAATGGTTAGTAAAAACACACTGAAATGCTGATGGAATTCAGCCAGTTTTTCAGTGTCCATAGGAGACAAAGATATATTTCCAATGTTTCGAGCCTGAGCCCTTCTTTAAAGAATAAGCAGAATAAGCCAAAAGCAGGAAATTTCAGAATTCAGACAATTCTGGCTGGGGAAGGAATCCAGACCAAAAAAAGTTGTTAACTGGCTATGATAAGGGGAGAAGTAAGAATCTATCATGTCGCAAATCTTTTTTCAGTTTGCTGGATTCAGCTATTTCTACTTATATCTTTCTTTTCTTTGGCTTGGCTTCACGGACGAAGATTTATGGAGGGGGTAAATGTCCACGTCAGCTGCAGGCTCGTTTGTGGCTGACAAGTCTGATGTGGAACAGGCAGACACGGTTGCAACGGTTGCAGGGGAAAATTGGTTGGTTGGGGTTGGGTGTTGGGTTTTTCCTCCTTTGCCTTTTGTCAGTGAGGTGGGCTCTGCGGTCTTCTTCAAAGGAGGTTGCTGCCTGCCAAACTGTGAGGCGCCAAGATGCACGGTTTGAGGCGATATCAGCCCACCGGCGGTGGTCAATGTGGCAGGCACCAAGAGATTTCTTTAGGCAGTCCTTGTACCTTTTCTTTGGTGCACCTCTGTCACGGTGGCCAGTGGAGAGCTCGCCATATAACACGATCTTGGGAAGGCGATGGTCCTCCATTCTGGAGACATGACCCACCAAGCGCAGCTGGATCTTCAGCAGTGTGGACTCGATGCTGTCGACCTCTGCCATCTCGAGTACTTCAACGTTAGGGATGAAAGCGCTCCAATGAATGTTGAGGATGGAGCGGAGACAACGCTGGTGGAAGCGTTCTAGGAGCCGTAGGTGATGCCGGTAGAAGACCCATGATTCGGAGCCGAACAGGAGTGTGGGTATGACTTATATATGGCAGGGGGAAAAGAACCATATATAAATGAAGCCACATTAAATGGAGAATTATCACTTCCAGATTTTAGATTTTTATTATTGAGTGATTAATGTGCATAATTTACTCATTATTATATTTCAATAAGTCAGTGAATCGCCCCTCTTGGGCAGAAATGGATTTGCAGTTCTCAAAAAAAAACTTTATGTTGGCAATTTTAGGATCTTTTTTTAAAAAAACATTTTCCTTTTCCAAATTGACACATAATCCATTAATGAGTAATAGGTTAAGAATTTAGGCTCAATTAAGAAATTATTCGGGGTTAATGGTTTTTCACTGGCTAGTCCAATTATAGATAACCATCTTTTTCAATTGCCTTTGCTCAATGTAGGTTTCAAAGGATGGCATAGAATAGGTATTCAAAGTTCTAAGGATCATTTTATTCAAGATAATTTTGCCTCTTTCGAACAATTATCAGCTACATTTAATCTTTCCAACAGACATTTTTTAGATATTTACAAATTAGACATTTTGTTCAGTCTAAGCTTTTGCACTTTCCACAAATTTCCAACACTAATCCATTTTTTAATTTATGGTTTTATTTTCATGGTGCATTAACATCATTTATTTAAAATATATATATTTTTTGGATTTAAAATCAATTCCCAAGGCTGCAATTAAGAGCAAATAGGAATGAGATTTGAACATAACTCTACTCTCAGCTTGATTAATGATTCCTCATTTGTGCCAAGCATTGCTTATTACAATTTAAGGTGGTACACAGAACAGACATGTCCAAACTTAAATTATCTTGCTTTTATGCAAATATTGATCCACTATGTGAGAAATATAAAATTTTTGAGGTTTCTCTGATCCATACATTTTGGGAGTACCCAAAGACATTTTCCAAACTTTATCAATAATTCTAATTTGGAACCTTGCCTGTTAATTGCTCTGTTTGGTTTTTCTCATGATTCGGATTAACCTCTATCAGCATCTCAGGAAAAAGTTTGGTCCTATTTAAATTAAGAGAAAATTAGATATAATATTAAAGGTAGAAGGTTCCAATTTATGAAATAGTGGGGCCCATTCTTAGAATTCTTTTTATAATTGGAGGAATTATTGTATGTTCCAGTCATTAATTTCCTGTTCTCCAGGGTCATTAGTGGTTCCACATTATTGATTTTTTTTGTTATTAATTATATAAGGCAACCTTTCTGAGAGGGAGGGGGTAAATTCAATTTAGTTTTATTTTTTCTTTTATTTTATTAAAGTTATTTCAACCAATGTGTTTAACATGGTCGAATAGATTATTTCAATTAAGTTTTATCTATGTTTTTTGCTTTTTTGTGCATGCTTATTTGTATACAAATGAATTATTATGCAATTGTCAATTCTATATGTATGTTTATATGATAAACTCAATAAAAATATTTTGAAAATAAATAATTGATCATGTCTGTGTGAAAGGAGACAGGGAAAGGGAGACAGAGCTGGGGAAAGGCAATGGGGGAGAAGTGAGGTGGGGGGTGGTTAACAAAAGCCAAAGAAATCGATATTAATGCCATCCAGTTGGAAGGTGCCAAGTTGGAAGATGGGGTGTTGTTCCTCCAATTTGTGGATGATCTCAGTCTGACAGTACACGAGACCATCGACAGACCCGTCAGCAAGGGACTAAGATGGGTAACTGAAATGCATGGCCACTGGGAGATCCACGCTATTGCGGTGGACAGAGTCGAGGTGCTCAACAGAGTGATCTCCCAGTCTGCACCAGTCTCTCTGATATAGAGGAGATCACAACAGGTTGACTTTATTCCTTAGTGTGTAGAAGGAGGGAGGATTTGATAGAGGTATACATAATCTTGAGGGACATAGATAGAGTAAATGCAAGCAGCCTTTGTCCACTGAGGTTAGGTGAGACAAGAACATAGGTTAGGGGTGAAAGGCCAGATGTTTTGGGGAAACATTGCAGGGAGGGGAACTTCTTCATGCAGAGAGTGGTGAGAGCACGGAATAAGATGCCAGCTGATGTGGTGAAAGCAGACTTAATTTTGATAAGCATATGGTTGAGAAGGGTATGGAAGGCTATGGTCTGAGTACAGGTCAATGGGACCAAGCAGATTAAAAGTTTGGCATGGACTAAATGGGCTGAGGGCCCGTTTCAGATTCAGATTTATTGTCAGAGTACATACATGAAACCCTGAGATTTTTCCTGTGGGCCAGGCAGAATTACCACTTATTAGTAGTGGAAAAAAACTGTTAAAAATGTACATGTAAACAAATAAACAAATGTAAACAACTGACTGTGCAATACAGAGCGGGGTAAAAGCAATAAAGTGCAAATGTAAGAGTGCTTAATGAGTCCCTGATTGTTTGTTGTTGAGGAGTCTGATGATGGAGGGGTAGGAGCTGTTCATGAACCTGGTGTTGAGAGACTTTGGCACCTATACCTCTTTCCTGATGGCAGCAGTGAGAACAGAGCGTGCTGGATCCCTGATGATTGTTGCTGCACTGTAGTGTTTTATAGTCCCTGCGTAAACCTGTGCTAAGCTTTACTTAATGCTTTCCACCAACTCTCCTTCAGAAATGTTGAAGTTTGTATCTGGTTTGAGTCTGCTTTTGGATAATTAAGCACATGTGCCTCTATTATAAAATCTGCCTCGCAAAAGCTCAATGTAAAAGAACTGGACCTCTGTGGAGAGCCATAATATAGAACTATAGAATACTACAGCACAGAAACAGATCCATCTAGTCTATGCCTAATCCATCAACCTGCACCCAGATGATAGTCCTCCATTCCCCTCCAATCTATGTACCCATCCAAATTTTTCTTGCATGTCAAAATCAAGTCCGCATTTCCACTTCAGCAGGCTGTTTGTTCCACACTCTGTGAATACATTATAGAATTGCTATTTACATTGTCACAGGTGGAAATAATTTCACAATTCACTGCTACCAAAAATAATGGCACTGCTGTGAGGACAGCAGTGCTGCTGGTTTGAACCCAGGGAGAGTGGGGAGTGTAGACACAATGCTCCCTCATGGGGTCCTTCCACCCAGTTCTACTACTGAAGGCTCCATAATTTTAGAGTCTATAGTGTTTTATTTTAAAATCTTGTGTCCCACTCCCATGCTTGTTCTGCTGTTTAATGATTTTGTTACTGATCCTAACTGTAGCCTGCATTCCTGCAATCCAAGGCAACCTTTCACCTCCCATACTCATCAAATCTCCATCTTCCTTGGCCTTAAAAATATTCAGATTTTTCTATTTCAGCCAAAACTTCCCTTCTGCTTTGCTAAAATCACCAGATACAAACTTAAACATTTCAAAGAACTGGTCTAATCTCATGAACAGGCAGAGGATGGAGCATGTGGTCCAGATATAGACAGATGTGCATTTGAGATTTGCTTCATGGTTAGTATAGACATGAAGGGCCAAAGGACCTGCTCCTGTGCTGTAGTGTTTTATGTTCTGTCACTCTAGTAAACTTTCTCTAACGTGCTGCCAATGCATCCTTTCTTAAATAAAGACTATTGCAGTACCCATTACTCTGGGTGTGTCACTTCAATGGCAGCTTCAATTCAAGCAATATCTCCCTATTTCAGTTTTCAATTCTCTTCACAATAAATGATTAACTTCTCAGAACACTCCTTCAGCTTGCAAATGTCTTTTGTATATCATGTACTAGGAGATCCTTCACAATCCGAGACCCCTCCAACTCTCAGAGTTCTGCCATCTTTAACCATTTAGATTATACACTTCCTTAGTTTTCCTGCCAGAAAGTACACTTTCTGACATTAAACTCCATTGTCTGGGAATGTATCAAATATGCATTCCTTTATTTTCATCTATCGATTTATAGATAACATTACTGTCATAGACAAGATTTCTAATGATGACAAGTCAGAATATAGAATGCAGCTATGGGGACCTGTGGCTTGGTACAGGAAAAAATAAAATGGTGGCACTGCCAGTGCTACTGTAATGGCTGCCTCTGTTGCTGAGAGTTAGGAGAGGAGACACAGCGCTCCTCCTCATGGTTCTACTGCCCAGTCCACTGGCGATGGCTCTGTCAATGTAAAAGAACTGGACTACCTTTAAATTGTTTATTTTAAAATTCTGTGTCTGCATGGTCTGAACCCAAGGTGTCGGTACCTATGGTCGGCTGCAGTCACAAAGGATTGCAGATGCTGGGGAAGCAGAAGAGTCGTGCAGGGAACCAAAAAAAGTGTGAGAACACCCCTCCTCACCCCATTTGAGAAGGAGAAGCAGAGGAGATGACCTACAGGATGATGACCATGCTGGCAGACCAGTGAGGGGCTCTGCAGCTGAAACACACATGCAGTGGGCTGTTGTCGACTCGAGATGAGGAACCTACGCAGGCTGCGGTATGCTGGTGGTGCCAGTCAAAGGACTCATGCCAGGTGCACCCTGCTGGAGACTGGCCCAAGCCTGGCTGAAAGGGCATTATGCATTGGAACTGGGATACAAGAGGATGCATAGTTTGCTGGAAGCTTTCTCATTTTGTCGAAGGTTCGGATCTGGAGCTCGGTCGTGGCTTGTGACATATCTGGGGGATTTTAGTAGCACACAAGCACGAGGCTGAATTTGGGGGAGGGGAGAGGGGCTGTGCACACTGTGATGGATCATGGATCCTGCAGGAGGAGGAGGAGACTAAGAACATTGAGATCACTTGTGTGCCAGAGAGCCAATGGAAAGGTCAGGGGGGTTTGCCAGGGTGGTGTTTTATGGGGTGAATGAAGTGATGTTAGTGGCTGAGGAGAATAAAGGAAGTTGACTCCATTTTGTATTGAAAAATGAGTGAGTATCTTCTTTTGATATTGTGTATACCAGGTAACGTATAGCTACTACAGCCGATGATTTGGACTGGAGTGTGTGGCTGTGAAGGCTGTGGAAGCACCTGAGGCAAAGCCATGGACAGTTTCAGGGAGGCTCACTTTGGCTTTTCTTTCTCTGACTAAAAGGTGCCCTGCAATTCCTGTTGATGGCAAATCTGTTTGCTTTATGGAAGACTAAAGCAAATCTTGTGTAATATTATACCTATTTTATTACACAACAATAAAAGAATCTTGAACAATCTCTCCCCAATGTCAGCAAGACTAAGGAGCTGGTCATAGACATCCAGAAGAGAAGCTCACACCCATGACCACATCAACAGCTCTGAGATAGAGATAGTAGACAACTAAGTTTCAAGGTGTAATAATCCTGAGCAAACTGTTCTAGAACATCCATATCAATGCAATGGACAAGAAAGTTAATCAGTGCTTCCATTTCGTCTGAAGCCTGACCTGTCACCAGTGACTTTCAACAACTCCAACAGATGGTCCGTTGAATGGATCCTATCAGGATGCATCACTGTGTGATCTGGAAAATTTTCAACCCAAGACCACCAGAAACTTCAGATCATTGTACAAACCCCACCTCCTTCAATTCCATCTAATCTTCCCTCTGCCTTTGAAACAAACATTTGAGATCCCAGCATGGTCATACCACTCGTTGCATTGTTCAGAGCAGAAGATCGATTTATGCCAACTCAGAGACTTCTCTGCCAGACAATCTATCCTTGCTGACAATATTAACTTCGGCAAATTTAAGAGCTGAAAATTGTTCAGCATATTAAAAATTTTTAGTGAGTCAGGTACACCATCATGTTCATAATCTGTTTATCACTATGAATATATTCAAGGTAATTTTCTCATTAAATTTATGGGTCAAAACCATTTTCCCAAATTTTTAAATTAAAACTAGAGGGCATAGGTTTAAAGAGGAAAAGATTTAAAGGGGATCCAAAGGGAAGTTTTTCCACATAGAGTGGTAGGTGTATGGAATGAGCTGCCAGATGTGGTGAGGCACAAGTCTGCAGATTCTGTGATAGAAGTAAAAACACAGAAATGCCGCAGAAACTCGGCAGTCTTGCAACATTCATAGGAGGTAAAGATTTGTAACCCATATTTTGGGCCTGAGTCCTTCTTAAGGGTATGTGGGGTTGTGGTTCTAGAGGCAGGGATAATTACAAGGTTTAAAATACATTTGGATAAGTAGATAGATCGGAAAGATTGAGATGGATATTGGACCAACATAGGTACTTAATACTATACTTAATTTTACAATTTGCTGAATAATACTTAAGCTTATTACTTAAACAAATTGATGGCTGAGACCAATTAAATGTAGAACCGGAAATCTTAGCATCTCCTTGGATTTTGACACTCATATTTAAGAAAATTGCAATAAACAAAGTTACAAAAATAACATTTTCCAATATCCATTACGTATTAAATACAGGATGCTCATTTCTGGTCATCACGAAACTTTGGAATTTATTGTACCTCTTTTTTCTCTGTTGGCACACCTTCCTCCATCAGGTACAGATGAACATTTTACATTTCAAGAAGAAAAACGCTTGTAGCCCTCTCTAGTATGCCCACTCATATATCACACTGATTAATCATACTTTTAAAAATCCTAAAGACCAAAGGTATTGTAGAATGTAGAAATAATTGCTTTATACTGAATATGTCATGTTTCAATTTTCATCGGGTCAGATACCACATCATGTTGAATAATCCTCATTCTGTTTATTTATCTTTATCACTATGGATATATACAAGGTGCAACTTTCAGGCCATTCTGTTCCAAACAAAAAATTAACCATTCCAATGGCACTGCAGCGCTGGTGATATGGACTAACTAACAATGCATTCCAATTGCTTCCTGATTTTGTGCCGTTATTTTGTTCATCATCACAAGATTCAACAATAGCAGTATCAGTGTTAGGGTAGGGTATCAGAGCATTTCCAACATACACCAGTAAATTGATAATTAGGCCATGCAAAACTCATACATGCCAGCTATCCTCCTGACTGAAATTCCTGATAACACTGATAGCTCGAAAATCAGATACGTAGCGAGTTTACAGCAGTCTGCAAAACAAAAGCAAAGCTACTAATTGTGCATAATTTCAACCTGGATGAAGTGAATTTTGTTCAGTGTACCTAGGAGAACTTTCCACAGCAATATGAGGAATTGGGAATACTGGAGCGAGAGGAGAAAAAAGAAAAAGGAGAGAAGAAAGAAAGAGAAAATGAGAAAAAGAATGAGAGAGAACAAGAGAAAACAAAAGAATTAAAACCTCCTGCCTCCATACAAAACAAGAGCCATCATTCAACGAGTTAAGAATTAGATTGCCAATTCACTTCAGTCCTGTGCCTTCAAAAATATTAGGAACTACAGAAACCACAGGCACCTCGATTAGTAAATGTGTAGAGGTGCCTGCTTTGACTGCCAGTCTGGCACCTTCCTAAATCAAGCATGTTTTTGTGCAGTTTAACATAAGAACAAATTATAAAATTTTAAATGCACAGAATTTAATCTTTGATATGCATCTAAAATCACCACAACTTTGGAGATAGCTTCCAAAAACATTAAAGAATTTCTATTGATACATTAACTCCATGCCAATGCTGTATGGAATATTTGGAGATGTTTTTGGGAGATAAATTGGTACCATTAGAGTCTTCCTTCTTTTCTTTGGCTTGGCTTCGTGGACGAAGATTTATGGAGGGGTAAATGTCCACGTTAGCTGCAGGCTCGTTTATGGCTGACAAGTCCGATGCGGGACAGCCAGACACGGTTGCAGCGGTTGCAGGGGAAAATTGGTGGGTTGGGGTTGGGTGTTGGGTTTTTCCTCCTTTGTCTTTTGTCAGTGAGGTGGGCTCTGCGGTCTTCTTCAAAGGAGGTTGCTGCCCGCCGAACTGTGAGGCGCCAAGATGAACGGTTGGAGGCGATATCAGCCCACTGGCGGTGGTCAATGTGGCAGGCACCAAGAGATTTCTTTAGGCAGTCCTTGTACCTCTTCTTTGGTGGACCTCTGACACGATGGCCAGTGGAGAGCTCGCCATATTACACGATCTTGGGGAGGCGATGGTCCTCCATTCTGGAGACGTGACCTACCCAGCGCAGTTGGATCTTCAACAGCGTGGATTCAATGCTGTTGGCCTCTGCCATCTCGAGTACTTCGATGTTAGGGATGAAGTCGCTCCACTGAATGTTGAGGATGGAGCGGAGACAACGCTGGTGGAAGCGTTCTAGGAGCCGTAGGTGATGCCGGTAGAGGACCCATGATTCGGATCCGAACAGGAGTGTGGGTATGACAACGGCTCTGTATACGCTTATCTTTGTGCGGTTTTTCAGTTGGTTGTTTTTCCAGACTCTTTTGTGTAGTCTTCCAAAGGCGCTATTTGCCTTGGCGAGTCTGTTGTCTATCTCTTTGTCGATCCTTGCATCCGATGAAATGGTGCAGCCGAGATAGGTAAACTGGTTGACCGTTTTGAGTTTTGTGTGCCCGATGGAGATGTGGGGGGGCTGGTAGTCATGGTGGGGAGCTGGCTGACGGAGGACCTCAGTTTTCTTCAGGCTGACTTCCAGGCCAAACATTTGGGCAGTTTCCACAAAACAGGACGTCAAGCGCTGAAGAGCTGGCTCTGAATGGGCAACTAAAGCGACATCGTCTGCAAAGAGTAGTTCACGGACGAGTTGCTCTTGTATCTTGCTGTGAGCTTTCAGGCGCCTCAAATTGAAGAGACTGCCATCTGTGCGGTACCGGATGTAAACAGTGTCTTCATTGTTGAGGTCTTTCATGGCTTGGTTCAGCATCATGCTGAAGAAGATTGAAAAAAGGGTTGGTGCGAGAACGCAGCCTTGCTTCACGCCATTGTTTATGGAGAAGGATTCAGAGAGCTCATTGCTGTATCTGACCCGACCTTGTTGGTTTTCGTGCAGTTGGATAACCATGTTGAGGAATTTTGGGGGGTATCCGAGGCGCTCTAGTATTTGCCAAAGCCCTTTTCTACTCACGGTGTCGAAGGCTTTGGTGAGGTCAACAAAGATGATGTAGAGTCCTTTGTTTTGTTCTCTGCACTTTTCTTGGGGCTGTCTGAGGGCAAAGACCATGTCAGTAGTTCCTCTGTTTGCGCGAAAGCCGCACTGTGATTCTGGGAGAACATTCTCGGCGACACTAGGTATTATTCTATTTAGGAGAATCCTAGCGAAGATTTTGCCTGCAATGGAGAGCAGCGTGATTTCCCTGTAGTTTGAGCAGTCTGATTTCTCACGTTGGCAAAGACTCAGAAACCTGGCCAGGAATCCTGGGCAAGCATGATGTCGGCAAGTGCAACAACAATGGGGGCCTCCTGTTGGAGCTCTGCGCAGAACAGCGGCTTGTCATTACAAACACCCTTTTTCAGCAGAGGGACAGCCTGAAGACTACCTGGATGCATCCCCGATCCAAACACTGGAACCTCCTGGACTACGTCCTGGTGCGAGAAAGAGACAAACGAGATGTGCTCCACACCAGGGTCATGCCCAGCGCGGAATGCCACACTGACCACTGGCTGGTTCGCTGCAAGCTCAACCTTCACTTCAAGCCAAAGCCCAGGAACAGTAAAGCCCCCAGAAAGAGGTTCAATGTTGGAAACCTGCAGTCAGACGAAGTGAGAGGAAACTTCCAGGCAAACCTCAAAGCAAAGCTCGAAGATGCAATTCGCCTCACGGACTCGTCCCCTGAAACCCTCTGGGAACAGCTGAAGACTACCATACTGCAATCCACTGAGGAGGTACTGGGCTTCTCCTCCAGGGAAAACAAGGACTGGTTCGACAAAAACAGCCAGGAAATCCAGGAGCTGCTGGCAAAGAAGCAAGCTGCCCACCAGGCTCACCTTACAAAGCCGTCCTGGCCAGAGAAGAAACAAGCCTTCCGTCACGCATGCAGCCATCTTCAGCGCAAACTCCGGGAGATCCAAAATGAGTGGTGGACTAGCCTCGCCAAGCGAACCCAGCTCAGCGCGGACATTGGCAACTTCAGGGGTTTTTACGAGGCTCTAAAGGGTGTGTACGGCCCCTCACCCCAAGTCCAAAGCCCGCTGCGCAGCTCAGACGGCAAAGTCCTCCTCAGCGACAAGATTTCCATCCTCAACCGATGGTCAGAACACTTCCAATCTCTTTTCAGTGCCAACCACTCAGTCCAAGATTCCGCCCTGCTCCAGCTCCCTCAACAGCCCCTAAGGCTAGAGCTGGATGAGGTCCTCACCCGGGAAGAAACATATAAGGCAATTGAATAACTGAAAAGTGGCAAAGCAGTAGGTATGGATAGAATCCCCCCCCCAGAGGTCTGGAAGGCTGGCGGCAAAACTCTGTATGCCAAACTGCATGAGTTTTTCAAGCTTTGCTGGGACCAAGGAAAACTGCCTCAGGCCCTTCGTGATGCCATCATCATCACCCTGTACCATTAGAGTAGGTTACATACATACACACATTTTAAAACAGATCTTATTTGAAATAATGAAGAATTCATATTCAGTGACTTTGCAGAAAGTATGGAGAATGCTATGCACATTTTACAAGGAGGTGCTAATTGAAATGATGTTGTGGTGAATATCTATTTCTGCTTGGTTTTGCGGTCCTTTAGGCTAGTTATAAAGGAAACAGCTTTGGCAACGTCAACAGGCCCAAGCAACAAAGGTTGGCAGGAGAAATTGATACACTATGTTTCCCATATCTGAAAAGCTTGGGTCCGGACAGTTTTTGGTTTTTGGATTTTTTTGGTTAATGGAACAAAATGGAATAAACCCAAAAACAGCACAATACCTTCAGCTGCCACTGATCCCCAACACTTACCAACTGAGGACCCCGCTCCTGCCCGGGAGACCGAGACAGCAGAGAACCAAGTGCAGTGGAGGATAAAGAGAAATGGAAAGAGAGGGGAGGGAGTTATCTAAAATGAGGACAATCTGTGTTCTAATTTCACCCCATGCACTGCCTGACCCACCGACTTCCTTCAGTTGCTCACTGATGGCTTGAGATTCCAGCCTACTTCTTGGAGTTGACATCCAGCCATTCAGTGTCTGTCTTCCTAAGTGGTTCTAAGCTCTGTTATTACCAAACTGGCGCAAACAGAGCATCAGAGCCCCACATGGGCAAGTTGGGTCATAATTTTTTTTCAACTTGAGACATCATGTTGGTGCCGAGAAAAGCTAGTTAATAGAACCTTTCGGTTAACGGAGGCTTGGATATGGGAAATGTACTGTACTGATCTTCGAAATTACTCAAGAAAACTGTGCCAAGAAAATGTTTTCACTGCATGAATCAGATGGATAGCACCTGCTCAGCATCCTCATTGGTAAATTCAGTTTTTTAACCACATCAGTAAAAAATTGTCGAAGGTGCAAGAAGTTTTAGTGTTAAATACTTTAAATTTTCAGTCAAACTAATTGTACAATGTTCAAGATATTGTTGCTAAATAGTTTTCATTTGTAAGTTAAAAAAAGATTTGTTGAATAGTTTAACTATTTCCTTTTCTCCATCTCTTGACATGATCAAGACAAACAATGCTATCTTTCATAACCCAATTAAGTCAACAATATTCCATTCACGAGTTGATCAAGACTAGCAATACCACAAAATCAGAAAAGAGACTAAAGTAGTTGGGTGTATTAGTGAACCTGAGCAATTTTAATCCTCAACTTTAAGGGTCCAAAACCCACATACGAATGAAGCCAAACAGTGTGCCTGATGCAGAGTTGTGATTCGAAACATGAACAATGTCTTGGTCTCTATGGATGCCAGCTGCCCTGCAGAGTTCCTCCAACAGTTAGTTTTTTGCTCCAACTTACTGCAAGTTCTGACTAGAATCATCCTCATTTAAGCTCAAGTAGAGGCAGCAAACGAATGACATGGCAAGTTGATTAGAACTGAACAGAACAAGTTGGTGACACCCTTTGAGGTCCACAAAGCAGCTGAGATTGACTGACAATGCAAGAGATTTAGAGCGGGTCAAGATATCAAGTTAATGCTTCAGGTCAGATAATGATCAACAGATTCAGGGATAAGGAAAACTACCCATTGTCCACATTACAGTGGTGGTACACTGAATAAGCCAAGGTCTAGGGTCCAGGTGCTTACCTATCACACACATTTACAAGTAAGACAATTGCATTGAAAAAAAAATCAGTACTCATAAGAAGTTTTACTCAAATGCTATGCTGCCTTAGGGTGTAAGATCACTCAGACCATCAGAGAAAAGATGGAGTCCAACGTTTGCGTGATTCAGATGATATTTTGCTGTACAACACGATTGTCTCACTAGTGAACACATCCTAAAATCTATCAACCCTCCATGGGATCTAATGCATTTGAATGAAGTCATCTCACATTCTTTTAAAAATCCAAGGAGTTCAGGTTATTAACTCCACGTTAAACTCCATTTGCCAGTCATTTGGACTCTCTTGTAGAATCAGAGTATGTTTATCACAACAAGCAGTTCCTAGCTTGTGTATTAAAGGCAGAGATTGATAAGTTCCTGATTAGGCAGGGAATCAAAGGTTATGGGGATAAAGCAGGGGAGTGGAGCTGAATGGGAGAATGGATCAGCAATTGATTGAATGGCAGGGCAGACTCAAGGGGCTGAATAGCATATTTCTACTCATACGGTCTTATGGTCTTTATAGCTAACTGAACATTTACCACACTTACTCCATTGATCTGTCTCTTGGTTTACCCAGTCAACCTACAAAATTTTCTTCATACCATTATAATTGCTCTTATTTAAATTGAAGACATTGATTGTATTTATCCTTAAATTACATTTGGAATTCTATCATTTCATGCTAACAAAACCTCCCAACCCCCGGAATCTTTCACCAAAAAAATCCCTTATTAATCCATCCACATTGACCCAAGAAATTATAAAATGTCCTGTAACATGCTGTTTTAAAATACTTTTTCCAGTTTGATTCATCCAATCAATAAGTACATTGAAATATCTAATAATAATTGCAGTTCCTTTCAAACATGCCCTTGACATTTCTACATCATGCTCTAATCTATTGAGACTACATTTTGAACTATGTCCAATATGCACACATGCTGGTGAAACTCAACAGGTCATGCATTGGAACATCAAGGCAATCAACGTTTCAGGCCTGAGCCTATTGTTAGGAATCAGGAAAGACAGGTGGATGCCTGAATAAAAGGTGTGAGGGAGGGAAGGATGAGGAGAAGAGAAGAGGAAGGAAGGGGAAGGAGCACAGGACAACATGCAAGAGGTGTGTACAGCTGGGAGGGTAGGAGAAAGAAGCTGAGAAGTGATGGGGTGAGAGGGCAGAAGAAAGCTCTGATAGAAGATAGGAGGTGAAAAGGAGAGAGGGATAGGGAAAGAGATCAGAGGACAGGATTAATGGAAATTGGAGAAGTTGATATAAATGCCATCTGGTTGGAGATTGTCGAGACAGAATACAAGGTGTTATTCCTCCAATTTGCAAGTGGCCTCCGTTTGGCAGTTTCTCATTTATAATTAAGTTTATTTTTAATTATTTCTGTTCTGCCTTCTGGAATTCAAATAAATGCTGCATTTATGACGCCGCAATATGTACAGCTTAACAAGTCAACGGTGAACAAGGAGGATGCTTACAGCTGATCCTGCAGTTCTAGGATGATAAACTCCAGTTGCTCTTTCTCCAGTTTGTGGTTTAGGTCAGTCTCCTCCATTCTCTGAAGGACACTTTTGTTTTGAGCTACTGACTCTGCAAGCTGAGCTTCTCGCAAACGCACCAATTCTTCCAGATACCCCTAGGAAACAAATGTAAATCACGACCTTTGATTTCATAATACTGCAAGTACAAATCTCACTCATGTCAAGTTAATCAATTGAACTTCAAAGTTACCTTTTGGGCCTGAACGCTTCGTTGGAAAGGTGGAAAGGTGGAAGGGTAGAAGAGAAGGAAGATGAGAAATTATAGGGGGATAGGGCAGAGGGTAACTCTCTGATGGAAGAAAGGGAAAGGGGTGGGAGCCTCAGGAATAGAGACAGTGGAGTAGGGAGAATATGGTTTCGATAGTGTAGACTTATCGTTTGGTGGCACCAGACTAGATTATGGTTAGGGATAGGGGAGAGGTTCAAGAGCCTGATACCTGTTGGAACAAAACTGTTCTTGAACCTAGAGATGGTGCACTTCTGATCAAAGGCAGCAGTGAGTAGAGATGGTAACTGTGATGAAGGGCATCCTTTAAGATGTTTGGCTGCCCTTAATAATATTCCTCTTCATCTCAAAAAAAATACATGCTCAGATGCAAGCACTACTGAGGTTGATACAGGCCGAGCACTTTAATGAGGAATAAATTTCCCCCAAATAAACACTGGATCAATTAGAACCATTGCCTTCACTCTACCTTATTTCCTAACCACCAACCCTGTGTATCTGAATTTGATCAAAATTCATTTACTTAACAGGAATTGGACATTCTATCCTTATTTTATTTCATCTGCTATTGAAAT
Source organism: Narcine bancroftii (assembly GCF_036971445.1). Classification (NCBI taxonomy): domain Eukaryota; kingdom Metazoa; phylum Chordata; class Chondrichthyes; order Torpediniformes; family Narcinidae; genus Narcine; species Narcine bancroftii. The sequence continues at coordinate 435,206,217 of NC_091469.1, forward strand.
TCTTATCTACTATTATCTAGAGAATATAATAATCCAATGACCCTGGATGCCCTCAATCATTTGACTCTCCATAAACATTAGTCATTAAAAACACCCAAGATACAGCTTGCAGGCAGTTGGTTAACCACGAGGAAAGGTAGAGGGAGCTGGTAGACAATTCCCCTGTGGCCATTCACCTCAAGTATACCACTGGGTGTGGTATACTTGAAGTGGATTTCCTCCCAGGGGACAACAGCAGCAGCCAGCTAGTGCCACTAAAACAGGAAGAGAGGAGTCAAGCAGAGTTTTAGATATAAGTGAAACCATAGTTAAAGGGCAGAAAGGAGATTCTACGGCAACAAGCGAGACATCAGGATGGTGTGTTAAGCCCCAGGTGCCAAGTCAAGTATGTCTGAGCAGTTACAGAACATTCTCAAGAGAAAGAATGATCAGCTGAAGGTTGTTGTACATATTGGCATCAATGATGTAGGTAAGAAAAGAGACAAGGCCCTATTGACTGAATTTAAGAGAGTTGGTAAGAGTTATTGTATGAGGAGTGTTTTTATTGCTCTTGGCCTGTACTCATTGGAATTTAGGAGAATGAAGGGGGGGGGGGGGGCGGGGATCTCATTGAAACATTTCAAATGTTGAGAAGTATGGACAAAGTAGATACAGAAAGGTTGTTTCCCACAGTGTGAGAGCCTAGGACAAGAGGGCACAACTTCAAGATTGATGTGTGTCCAATTAGAACAGAGATCCAGAGAAATTTCTTTAGTCAGAGAGTGGAATTTTTGCAATAGGCACTTGTGGAGGCTAAGTCATTGGGTATATTTAAGAGCGAGATTGATAGATTCTAGATTAGACAGGGCATCAAAAGTAATGGGGAGCAGGATGGGCAGTGGGGCTAAGTGGTAAAATGGATAAGCTCATGATTGAATGACAGGGTAGACTCGATGGCTGAATAGTCCATTTCTGCTCCTATGACATGATCTTATGATCTAAATAGTATTGAATTGCAAATATTAAATAGTTTCAAGTTCTTTGGAATAAATTTCACTGTTGATCTGACTTAAGACAAGCACATTGACACAACAGCCAATAAGCACACAAACACCTCTTCTTTCTCAGAGACTGTGCAAGTTCAGCATGTCCCCATTGTCCCTCAACAACTTCTGAAAGTGCACCATTGAAAACCTACTTGTTGGATGCATCGGAGCGTGGTATGGAAGCTGTTCTGCTCAAGATCAGAAAAAGTTCCAAAGGGCTCAGAGTGTGAAAGCATGCATCAACAGGCTGACAGTTCTTTCCCACAGCCATCAGGCTCCTGAATGAACCTTATAACTGTGCTGTTGTGTTGCCCTTGCCTGGTGCTTTTCACTGCAATCCTACACACTGCTTCTGCAAAGGCAAAATATGCAAGACGACATTTTGCTTCAAGTCCCCATGTATAGTATATTAATGCAGAGTCCTTCAATTCTATCACTGGACATACGAAAACTACTTATTTCACCAAATAGTGCTCTATTTAATCATTTACAGGTAGAAATGATTAAATTGAGAACTTCTGAACTGAACAGCAGATGCTGCAAATGTGAAATAAAAGCAGAAATGCTCAAAGTATTCAAAATACAAAGAAGGATTTGTGGAGATGGAAATGGTGTTGACATTCCAGGACAAGGCCCCTTCAACAGAGCAAAGCAGAAATGTATTTCTCCCCACATTTAAAACTGCTGTTTAACACATCAGCTGTAGCAATTACCTTCTGCTCCAAAGCCAGCCTGAATTTCTGCTCCACTCGCTTGCACTTGTTATACCAGCTGTGTTCATCAGTAATGAAAGGTGGTACAATGTTGTCAGGTGTGCTGCCTTCACTACCGCTGCTTCCTAGAGTCCGCAACTCCTCTTCATCACTGCTAATACTCTCAGAGCTTGGATAAAATATGACAGTTCATGGATTAGATTGAGGTGAAACTGCAGTGATAAATTAATTCTCCAACAATCAGGCTGCTGAGATAGAAAGTTGAAGAAATGGTAAACTTCAGTCTGGAATCGATCTCTCACTGGCAAAAGGTGATGCCTCTGCACTGTTTTTAACTGTATATTTCTCTATCCCTGCCTTATGTCTTTGTACTTCTCTCTATACACTACTTAACTTACTGTAATATTACTCCCAACATTGTTGTTTTTAACTATTTGCTACTGTTGCACTACCTGCCATCCAAGTTGACTTGCCTAAACAGAAAGTTATGAGGTATGGAGGGTTTAGTTGTTTTTAAAAAAAAAGTTATTTTGATATATATAGATTGGCAAAACATCATGGGTTGTAAGGCCTGTAATGTTCAACATCTGGATCGTATGCATGGTTAGCGTAGAGGTGGCACAATTAGTGCAATGCTGTTACATGCCAGTGATCAGGTTTGGGGTTCGAATCTGGTGCTGTCTTTATGGAGTTTGTATGTTCTCCCTGTGTCTGTGTGAATTTTACACAAGGGTTCCGGTTTCCTCCAACCCTTTAACAGGTAGTGGGGGTGTAGTGTAATTGGCTCGCGTGCCAAAAGTGCTGTAACTGTGCTGTCTGTCTAAATTTAATTTAAAAAATTCTTTTTTAACTTTAATTTCAGTATACATAATATATAAACAATTTAATTCAGAATAGTTCTGAGTTTATGTGCAGTACATTGAAATAGTTGGTACACTACAGGAGGGCAGTCAGTTTATTACAAATTTAAGATGATCAAATGGGAATCGTGGATTTAATTAATTTAAATTGGTTGAAAACTTGAAGCACTGATTTGTTAAGTCATTAATAATCTGAGTTTGCAAAAGGAAAAAAAGCAGAAGGAAGGGAGAATGTGAACTGTGAGATTTTTAAGCTGGCTCGGGAGCTGGGCAAGCACCAAATCATCCTGATTGCATCAATCCTGTGGGAACCATGCCCATTGTTTTTGGCCTGCCAGATGCTTGTTTAAAATGAACAGTGTCAATTGACCGCCAATCAGCATTAAAGCGAATGGTTTCAAATTCCCTCTTATTCCATTTTAGGTGTCACTGTGCAATGCTTCTGCAATGGATGCCCCATTTTGCCACTGTTAAAAATTGCAGTAGCACCAAGCAACCCAAATTAGATACATTAATACTTCCATCTAAACCAGGCAGGTCCCACTTACAATGAATGACAATGGATGGGAATCAAAACAGTATCAAATGGTAAATTCATCCACTGATAGCTGCCATATACGGTATATGTAGATTAAAAAATCCAACAGCTGCAATTCCACATAACAACAATTTAAAAGTGGGGCTTGCAGGCAGACACGAGAGGAAATGAAATCTCACTCAACAACGATGGGTTCTGTAGAGTGTACAGTTGGAGGTCATTTCCTGGGAATAACAGGCATTAAACAAAACTAAGAGATAGTCACTGGGGGGTGGTGAAGGGAGTGATGGAAGAAGAACCAAAGAATTAAGGCTGGTGAAGATTATGCTCATGGATCAATCTGACAAATGATGGCCATGAAAGAATTTGAAGGTGAAGGACTTCAGCGTGTAATGTTCTGGAGAGTTCACGTTTGTGATCAGGAATAAAAGTGCTGGTCAACGATAGCTGATTGCTAGACAACATACAGACAGTTGAATGTTAAAATTAAATGTTAGTGAAGAACAGATCAAGAAAATAAATCAAGAGAATAATTAAATTATCAATTCTGGCAAACCCAAAGGCCTGAATACGAGTTATATTAGTCTAAGTGGAAAAAAGACATGTGTAGCTGCACTGATGCAGTTAATAACAATGTGTGGGTTTAAAGCTCAGCTCAGGATTGTGTGATCCAGAGTTTTGCACAAGTTGATTCAGACTAAACAAGTCTAGAGACAAAAGGTGGAATCAATGTTTTAATTTCTAAAGATTGGGTTAATAATACATACATTAATCAAACTATTACATGAAATTATGTGTCCTCCAAGTTGAACATTAAACAGCCAATCACTGACTATTTGATAAAGCCTTTCTTTTCTAAGTTTGCAGAGAAAAGTGTCATCCATCCTGCAATGCAAAACACCCATTTTTTAAATTTTCACTTTGGAAAGCCTTTGATTCAGGAAACATGTATCAAGCATCTTGATCCTGGCCCTTGGACTAATGTATTACTTTTACATCCAATACTGATGTAACATGGTTGGCATAGCAGTTAACGCAACGCCTTTACAGTGCCAGCGATCAGGTCCAGACCAAGGTTAGAACACTGCGCTGTCTGTAAGGAGTTTGTCCGTTCTCCCCATGTCTGCGTGGGTCTTCTCCACTATTCAAATTGTACTGGGGGTGTAGGTTAATGGGGTGTAAATTGGACGTCACGAACTCTTGGGTTGAAATGGCCTGTTACCAGTCTGTAAATCTAAATTTAAAATACTGTCACAGGCAAACTAAGATGCAATTGCATGCATGGCGAGTCGCAGAATGAGCAAATATAATGAAGGAGATTTCTTAAGTGTAGAGATAAAGTGAACCAAAGATGTGAAGGGATTTAAAAATAATAAAGGCACTTTTTTTTTCAAATTTAGAAAGATGATGCAGAGTACCTATGTAATTGTAATCAGGGTTAAGTTGATGAATAGTCCTAATTGAATAGCAAAACATTCTCCAAGTCAAATAATTTTTTCCCCCTTTTTCCTCAAACAAAGTGGCTATCATTAATAAGGTCAATGAGCACATCTAGTTCTGCAAATCTGGTGATAACATAGGTTCGATTGTGCTCCACTTGCTCATTGGTTCCTAAAGTTTACAAAGCAAGTCTAATTAATGATGGCAGACGTTCGGGACATAACACAAGGGCATTCTTAAAAACACTTCAGCCCACTCACTAACTCCACTGAAGCACACGAGAGATTAACTCATTGCTTTAAATGCCACAGCCTAGATGAGGAACCTTATAAGCTGTAGAAATGCCCATTAATAGTTTTGTGCCTCTATGCCTGACCATGCACCAAGATGACATGTATCCAGAATAATCAGATATTACAGAACTCCAAAAGTGACTAAGGAAACACAACACTCCAAAGACAAAAATTCTCAGTGTCATTTTGTATGAGCTAGCCTTTTATTTTTCCCTCAGGATATTCACATAAAACATGAATAAAATGAAATTAAGAATTTTGGTAAGGGCAAATTTTAAAGTTTTTTTTTTAAACACCTTAACTTCTTGTTACATCATTTTAATGAAGGGAAATAAAACAACACAAATTTAGACAAACTTACCTTTGTGTGAATTTCAGATATGGGGTATAGTCAATAACAGCTGGACAATTGCCATCCAAACTCTCACCTTTCAAACAGAAGCTGAAAGACAAATTATTTATTTACTCCTTTCAATCCAGTTATGTAACATATCACAAGATTTTTTTGCTGCCCGCTGACTTACGTGATACAAATTATGCATTTAAAAGCATCTGTGATATAGGTCCACCATATAGTGCTACAGCATGGAGCCTGGTCCTTCAGCCCACCACATTTGTACTGGTCATGAAGTACCCATCTTCATGGTTAGTGCATGGCTAGTGTTACTCTATTACAGCACCAGTGACCTTGGTTCGAATTCAGCTCTATCTGTAAGGAGTTTGCATGTTCTCCCTTTTGCCCTCGGGTGCTCTGGTTTCCTCCCACCTTCCAAAAATGTATGGGATTGCAGGTTAATTGGGGTGTAACGACATGGGCTTAAATTGCCAGAATCTGCTTCTTCCATGCTGTAAATAAAATTTAAAATTTTATTATTTAAAATGTAATTTAATTTAATACACTAATCCCATTTTCCAACACTCAACCAAGTTTAATCTAAATACCACTTGAACTTTGTGAGGGAACCTGCCTCTGATATCCCCGGGGAGTAGGCTCCAGATTTCAAGCATCCTGAAAACCCTGACTAATCCTCTCCCTCCATGTTTTCTCCCAATAACTTCCCACTGGCCTGTAATCATCTTCTTTATTCAAGGAATCACATTTGCTGTCCTCCAGTCATCTGGCACTTCTGTGGCCAGAGATTATTTGAAACTATGTCAGATGCCCAGCAATCTCGCTGAAGGAAGTTCAGATGCACCTGATCAGGCCCGGGGATTTATTCACCTTTATAGGACATCTTGTATCTTGCCATATCTAATGGGAAATGTAATGGAATGATATGGGCTCTTTTCTTCATATGGCTAATGATCAAAATGGATTGCAAAGATTACCTTGAGCATGCTATTTGTGCTGTTCATGTTCCATCCAAGCATTTTTGTCTCACGCACAATAGCAATCTCCATGACCATGTCTCTAATTGCTAGATTTTGTATTCAGGACCATATTATATTATCTTTAATATAAATTATCCTAATTTTCCATCAATGACATGCATCAAAACTTAAAAAGTAGGAGAAAATATTGCATGGGAGCATTCAGACCTGGATGATCTTAGAGCCAACTCGTCTCCTGTCTTGAAGGCTGTATCTCGAGCTCAGAGAAGTGCACGGACCTCTGGATCCAATCAAGTTTTATAGTTATCCCTGATCTCCATAGTATCCACAATGCACCAGCTAATGCAACCAGAGCTTGTGTACTCTTCGATGTTTGCATGGACATTTTAGGTGGCTGCCTCCCTGAAACATCTCTAGCCCATGGTCTCAAAGCAATCCTGCAGTGCTGCTGCAGCTCCCACTGGCCACATCCTGATCTCCCTTCAAAGTGACCTCATTCATTTTTCCAGTGGTCTGTATGCCGGGGTTAGCAGGATGAATTTGCTTTGAGTTTCCAAGGTGGAGATAGTGGGGGTGGGGGGGTGGGGTGGCCTTGTATGCACCTGGGATGTTGGTGAACACTCAATCCAGGATGCTTTCTCCTCTGGTGGGGAAAATGACTTGCTGTTGAAACAGAGGTAGAACAGTTTTCAGGTTGGCATGGTTGAAGTCACCAGCTCCAATCAAGCAACCATCAGTTTGAGACATATTGGCTTCACAGATGGGACAATAAAGCTCCTTCATTGCTTCACCCTCATTTGCTGAAGGCGGAACATAAACTGTAGCAATCAATGTTTGAATTCCCTGGGCAGGAAGAAGGGCCTGCATTTCATCATCAGTTATTTCACGTCTGATGAGAGAAGGTCTTTACCACAGAGTATTTTGTGCCATGTTACTGTCATTACCACAGCAGCCCTATCATTCCATCTTGTTCAGATGCAGCCTCAGATAATCCATTTTCTTCTCCAGCATTCTTACATTTGTGAATAAGATTATCAGGAGCGTGAGTCTGAATGCATTAACTCTCATTTTATTTGTGATCCCAGCCAGCACATTATCTGCCAAAGCAACCTCATGTCTTCTTTTTGCCTTCCTGGTTTTCTTCATATTTTCTTACATTTTCTATACTCTTCTAGTGCCTCATTTGCTTTGGTTGCCTATACCTGCTATATACCTCTCTCTTCTTCTTAACCGATTGCCAATATCCCTTGAAAATCAAGGTTTCCTATGCCTGTTAACTTTGCCTTTAATCCTGACAGGAACATACAAATTCTGCACTCTCAAAATTTCACCTTTGAAAGCCTTCCACTGACTGAACACATTCTTGCCAGAAGACAACTTATCCCAATCCACTCTTCCTAGATCCTTTCTCATTTCCACAAAATTAGCCTTTCTCCAATTTAGAATCTCATCTTGAGGACCAGACCTACCCTTATCCATTCACAACTTTGATTCTTGCATCAGTCTGCTATCCCTTTGCAAATATGTTCCTCTGAGTACTGAGCAGTCTATAATACAACCCTATCAGTAATAGCCACACCTTTCCTGTTCCTCAACTCCTTGTAGATGAGCCCACTGGGCTGTCCTGTCTAAGAACAACTGTGATATTTTCCCTGTCTAGCAATGCCACTCCTCCCCCCATCATGCTAAACAATAGAACCCTGGAACATTGAGCTGCCAGTCCCGCAACCACGTCTCACTGATAGCAATAATGTCATAATCCCACATGCCAATCCATGCCCTAAACTTGTCTGCCTTTCCGACAATACTCCTTGGATTGAAATAAATACACCTGAGAACATATCTATCACATACAAACCATTGATTTTTGTCTATACATGCAGTCCTCAAATGACCTTTATCCTCTTCCACCTCACCATCTGCTCTAACACTCTGGTTCCCACCCCCCTGCAAATCTAGTTTATACCCCCTGGAGCAGCACTAGCAAACCTACCCACAAGGATGTTAGTCCCCCTCCAGTTCAGGTGCAAACTATCCCATTGGAACAGGTTCCCCCCTTCCCTGGAACAGAGCCCAATTGTCCAGAAACATGAGGCTCTCCCTCCTGCACCAACTCTTAAGCCACATATGCAGCTACATTACCTTCCTATTTCTAACCTCACTAGCACGTGGCATGGATGTCACTCCTGAGATCGCAACTCTGGAGGTCCTGTCCTTCAACTTTGCACCTAACTCCCTAAGCTCTCTTTGCAGGACCTCTTCATCCTTCCTTCCCACATCATTGGTCCCTACATGGACCACAACATCTGGCTGCTTGCCATCCCTCCTAAGAATACCGAGAACTTGATCCAAGATACCGCAAACCCTGGCACCAGGGAGGCAACAGACCATCCAGGATCTCTCCCACAGAACCTGTTATCTGTCCCCCTAACTATCGAATCCCCTATCACTACTGCTCTCTTCCTCTCCCTCCTTCCTTTCTGAGCTGAGGGTCCAATCTCAGTACCAAAGATGTGACAACTACATCTTGTCCCTGGTAGGTCATCCCTACCAATAGGATCAAAAATGACATACTTATAATTGATGGGAACAGCCTCAGGGGTGCTTTGCTCTCTCTGTCTATTCCCCTTCCCTCTCCTGACAGTCACCCAGTTACCTGGCTCCTGACTTTTGGGGGTGACTGTCTTCCTGAAGCTTCTGTCTATTACTGCCTCTGTCTCCTGAATGTCCAGTGCTCATTGGAATTTAGGAGAATGAGGCGGGATCTCATTGAAACATTTCAAATGTAAAAGGCATAGACAGAGTAGATTGAGGTTGTTTCCCATTGTGGGAGAGTAAAGGACAAGAGGGCACAACTTCAGGATTGAAGGGTGTCTGCTTAGAATTTCTTAGCAATTTTTTTAGCCTGAGGGTGGTAAATCTGTTGAATTTGTTGCCACGGCAGTTGTGGAGGCCAAGTCATGGACTGTATTTAAGGGATCGATTGATAGGTTCTTGATTAGCCAGGGCATCAAAGGTTATGTGGAGGCCAGGCAGTGAGAATGAGTGGGAAATGGATCAGCTCATGAGGTTGAATGGAAGAGCAGATTTGATGGCTGAATAGCCTATTTCTGCTCCTATTTCTTATGGTTTCACCTCTAGTTAATTCTGATAATTGGCACGACAACTTTTTAAAAGGAGTCTAGAAAGAAGGGATCATTGTAAATACGCACAAGGAAAGAGAAAACTTGAGCCGTGCAGTACTGAAAAGATTAGCCCATAGAGCATCATAATCATACAAGTCTATAGTCACTGTAATGTCATAGCAACCAAGAATAGAATTTGAAAAAAATGAGCAAGTTGAGCTGGGCAATGACTGGATGAGGCAATCACTTTGAACTCATAACAGGATGTCTTCTAGAGAAGAGAAAGATGGAAATACTCAGGAGTTCCAATGTTAGTAGAGGGGCAAAAAGTAGATAAATTGCCACATCTGCCAAAAATATTTACCAGGCTGTTTAAAAAACAGCAATGAAGGAAGTGGAAAAGGCTCTATAAACAACTTTTTTTCCTTAAATTAGCCCCAACCACAGGAGTGGTTCCGGTGAATTGGTGAATTGTTAAAGTTGTGGCATTGTTCAAGGAGGAAGTGTGACCATCTCAGCAGCAAGAGTGTTTAAATGTGCTTACAGCAATACAGCACAAGGTTCTCTAAATGTACAAGCTGCAAGACAAAGTGGACAGGCACAATCCTTTATCTGGACATCTAAAATCCGGAAAGCTCCAAAATCCAGTAAGTGGGGAGCATTTGGGAGAGGCAGCCGAGGGACCGGCGCTTGGGGGAGGTGCCTGAGGGACCAGTGCTTGGGGGAGGCGGCCGGGTGACTGGAAAGGGGTGGGGGTGGATACAGCAGCACAATTCGGATGGGCTTTCTGAAATCCGGAAAAATCCAAAATTCGGAACACACTGTCCCCCAAGGGTTCCAGATTAAGGATTGTGTATCTGTAACATGAAAATTCATGAAGTTGTGGATGGTGAGAAAAGTTAATTGGATTAGTTAGAAATGGATAGTGTTAAGAGCCCAGAGGACCCCAAAACCCAGCAGCAATAGACATTCACCAAGACAAATGGTTACTTAAACAAAAGTTGTTTTAAATTATCTTTAAACATGAAAACAGAATCACACTTTAACTTATCACTATTGACTTAACTAACCTAACTTAACCCTCTTCTAATTCTAAGTTCACATTTAAGTCACATGTGTGTAAATTTAGAAAAGTTTTTTTTAAACCTGAAATTTTACCTTGAGTACCTAGAACTTTTTTTTTTATACCATAAATACATGAAATGTTTCACAGGTAAATTATAATTATGCAATAATTTAGGATTCCATCTATAAATAAACATCCATTTTCCTCTCAACTATCTGAGATAACTCAAATCAGCCCATATCAACGGCTTATCCACTTCAAAAATCCTATTAATAAATTTCAATTGTGCTGAATCATATTAGAAAAGTTATTTGTTCACAGTCTAATCTCATTTCTGTAGTAGTGCAGAACTGATCTCTCTCTGAGAAAAAGCTGTTCAACTCTCTCTGCTTGCGAAAACCACATGACCCTCTTAGAACAGCAAGCTGCGCTCCCAGACAGCCTACGGCTCTGAACTGCTCCTCCGATCTCTTTCATCTGTTGCTTTTCAAAACAACAATCCATTAGTAAAGTCTCCTGGGCCCTCCCCAAAGTTTTTGCAAAGGTCCCAAGGAGCCATCCTGTCTGGCTTGAGCAGAGGTCTAGTATTTTAAATGAGATCTGTTTTGAAGTGTTTGTATGTGATCTACACTTAAAAAAAACCTGCCCCAATTTATCTCCCCAAAACTTACCTATATACAATACAAACACAACATAATCTGTCACAATAGAAAGAAGTAAAGAGCAGAAAAATGGAGTTTACTCTGAACAAGGGTGAGACAATGCATTTTAGGAAGTTAAATGTAGAGGAAAGTATACAGTAAATAGAGCGCTGGTGTGCAAAATGATCTTTGGGTGCAAGTCCACAGATCCCTGGAAGTGGTATTGGAGGTAAGCAGTGGGAGAAGGGAACATGGCATACTTGCTGTCGTCAGTTGGGCATTAATAATAAAAGTTTGTTAGATAGCAGCCAAATGAAACATTGGTTCAGCCATAGTTGTAATATTGTGTCCAGTTCCCATCGATTTCACTTTCATTGTTAAGTCACTGTATACTATTAGCACTGTCTGTATGAAGGTACTGTATAGGCTGGCCTGCCCCCTGCACCTATGACTCCTCCCCCTGGAAATCCCTATAAAGGCCCCCTGAGTACCTGCCTTGGAAATGGGCCAGCAACATGCGAGATGTGTTGATGTCTTAAGCCTATTAATCATAACTCTCAGTCTAATGTGGTTAGTTGATAGTGCTACAAGCCTCTCAACCATGATATCATTGGGTGTCCATAAAGTGTTGAAGGGTAGTCTGGGTGTCCCCTACGTGAGGAGAGATGTGAATGCTTTGGAGAATATGCAGAAGTTCACCAGAATGTTGACTGGATTGGAACATATAAGCTACAGGGGGAAGTTGGACAAATTTGGCTTATTTTCCCTGGAGAGGCCAAGTCTGAGGGTAAACACATGGAAGTATATAAAATTATAAGAGACATAGATAGGGTTGATAGATTTTCTCTTTCCCCTACCGCCCCCATCCCACCGGATGGAAATACCATACATGGCATAGATTTAGGTGAGAGGGGAAAGTTCAAAGGGGATCTGCAAGACGTTCTTGTGAAGCACAATGGTAGGTGCCTGAAAAATATGACGGAGGTTTTGGGAGCAGATACGATAGCAGCATTTAACAGGCATTTAGGCAGGAACAATAACAGGCAGAGCATGGAGGAATTGGGAAAATATGTAGGCAAATGGGACTGATTTTGATTGGCATTATGATTAACACTGATGCTGTGGGCTGAAGAGCATGTTTAAAGGTTGATAGATGCCTGATTAATAGGTGTGTCAAACATTATGGGAGAAGGCAAGAGAATGGGGCTTGGAGAAAAATACATCAGCCAAAATTTGAATGCCAGAGCAGACTCGATGGACTGAATGGCCCAATTCTTCTCCATAGTCTTATGTTCTTGCGCTGTACTCTTTTACCTTCTATATACTCCCTGATTTTCTGTGTATTTTTGGAAGGTTGCAAGTCCATGAGATTCACAAGCCAATAATAACCCAGGCTCTAAGTATTTGGTTTCCTTTGGAAATGCTAAATAATCAAAGCTGGTGATTGAATAAGCTTTAGAAATGCATGCCAACTAATCAAACGAGGAAAGCCTATGCTCATATCCCCGCTGTGCCTCAAGAACTGGTTGGCTTGCATATGGCATTTCATGTTTTAAAATGAGGATTATTCAAGCAATTTCAATAAATGAACAACAAAGACCATGTTGTTGAAAGAAGAAAAGGAAACTTTTGGAATTTATATGTTCTCATCTTAAATGTAACACCATTGTAAATACGTCATGCCATTTAATCATTTTCCAATTTGAAATGTACTTCAGTTTCGACTATGAAATTATATTGAAGAACTGACGCACTCGAGTCAGACAAGAGGAGGCAAGTCTGAACTGAAATCCTTTTTGTTGAAACCGAGCATAATGGAGTGCACTACCTAGCAACTCAAGGGGAAGCAACAATTTATAATGTCTACTAAGATTTTACTTTACATTTAAAGCCTCTCCACTATGATGACACAGTAGTTAGAGAAGGGTGATCTGAACAAAGTCAGAAATTGTGCCTCACTTCACAGACAGATTGATCTCCAACATGCTGCTGTGCACAGTGGGCCCAACTCATAGCCCACAGAAGCAAAGAGAGAGAAGACACGACAGCTGTTGCACTAAAATTACTGCAGACAACTTAAGTGAATGAATTTGTGCCACTGAATACAGAATTCTGTAATTTATTAAATCCCTGAATCAGACATTAACAGTAATTAAATTCCAGTCTTTGTCATCAAAAGTGAATGGGGAAGACCATCCACGGAAGGGGTCAAACCAAACAGTTTCAAGCCAACTAGTTTAACTTAAATTTTGGACCAATTAGCGGACTCAATCTGAGGGAGAAGATAAACTTTTATTGAAAAAGACGCAGATTAATTATTGATGGGAGCTTAAATCTGACAATTTGATTTAGTTTTTTTATGATGAAGCAAGGAGGGTTGATGAAGACAGTGCATTCGACGTTGTCTACATGGACTATAGCTAGTCATTTGACCAAGCACACACATCAGACTGCTCACCAAAGGAAGAAGGTGGCTTAATGGCAGGAAGGTCTGAAGCAATACAAATCAAAAAAGTAGAAGCTGGAACTTGATTTTTTTTAAAAACATTAAAAAGAACTGAACAAAAATTCAGAAGCTGGATATGTAAAATTGTATCTGCTTGAGAGGCTCAGTTTGTATATTTCTGGACACAACATTATTAGAAAGATGAGATAACACTGGAGAGACTGCAGACTTACAAGGAATAGGTTTTTCCACTCAAAGGTTGTCAGGAATCAGGATTTTTGTGATTTGTTTGATAACTAAATTTCTCATAAACAATTCTTAATTAGTGGTTATAAAGTTGGAAACCCATCTGTCAAGACTTGTGCCTGTCCAGTACCATGTAATATAAAAATCAAATAGATTTATACCTAAAGTCAATAGCATTGAGTCCAAGCAACATTCCAGCAAGCATATTTGCTTCTTCACCCAGTACAATTGCTCCATCCTCATAATATCTCCTGCAAAGAAAATATGACAAGTGAATTAGAGTTTCAAATGTATGGGGGAAACAGAAGGTAAATAATGGCCTCAATCAGATTTACATCAGTCATTGTCCATATCAAATGCTGATTCATGAATCAAAATATTATTAGTAACAGACTTTTTTTTTAAATACAAACACCATAATGTTATTTTAAGCTCAATTTCACTAGTGTATGCCTTTGTCATGTGACATGAATAATTTGTTATGACCTGGTTGTTTTGATGTCCCTTAGTGAAGTGGAGATATATTCGGACAGACGCTTCTCCATGAGTGCTACGCGGATCCACGCTCTGCCCTATCAGGTTACAAGACCAGAATAGAACCATTACAATATTAAAATGCATAAGACAAACAAGTACACCATTTCTCCTTTCACAATGTTGACAGCTGCATACAGTGATAAAGCAAGCTTCATTTAAATCAGCGGCTGTTTTATATAAAAATTCAATACTTTCCAATGGCTTATTGTCAAATTGTGAAAGGACAGCTATAAAAATATGCCATCATACCCTTATTTGTATTTTCTCACAATGCATGATAAGGAACATCACTGCATTTTACTGCGACTTCCTGTGAATACTCAGGCAGAGACGGAAACATCATTTGAATATAAATTTATCAAGTTTAGGAAGTTGTGTTAAGCAGCAAAAAATATTGACAACAGGAAACTCCAATTTGCACAGAGTTAATATCCTAATAAACACAAGAGCAAAAGGAGCAGAATTAACCATCTGGTCAGTTGCGCATGCTCCACCATTGTGTAAGACCATGGCTGATGTAGCAATGGACTCAGCTCCACTTACCCACCTGTTCCCCATAACCCTTAATTTCGCCCCCCACCCCCCCCCCCCCCCCCCCATACTCAAACATTTATGTCCTAAATATATTTAATGAAGCTGCCTCAACTACTTCCTTGGGCTGAGAACTCCACTGATTCAAAGAATCTGGGAGAAGCAGTTCTTCCCGATCTTGGTCTTAAATCTCCTCCCCTGAATCTTGAATTCATGCTCCCTAGTTCTCGATTCACCTGCCAGTGGAAACAACCTTCTTGGTTTTATTTTATCCATTCCTTTAATAATCTTGTTTCTTTCAACAGGCCAATTGCTTCAAATGATCAATGAAAAATTAAATGTTCTCCCAATATCCATATGGAAATATTAGGATAATTTATCAAAAGCTTAAACAGGTCAGCTTTTGTTGGTTATCTTCAAAGAGATTTTTTTTAAAAGAATTGAACCAAAGGGAGGAAAAAAATGCTGACATTATTAGAATATCATAATTGAGCCCAGTGCAAACTTTGTCCAAAGTGCATTCTCAAACCTATTGTTCATGTGTCTCAAAATAAGTATCAACAGCATGCATCCATGCCATTCATCCATTAATTGCCAACAAGAACAAAGCTGCATGGAGAAATGTGTTACTCATACATTATAAAGCATATAATAGGCATCACTTCTCTTTACCTCAAGACCATTTTTGGGCAATCATTCTACCTATCAATTAGTTATGGAAGTATTATAATTGAATATTGAGATTTAAGCCATTGTTTTCAAAATCCACCAACAAATTTATGTCATTATCCTTTCTATTTCCCTCTAATTCCAAGATAAAATAAAGACCAAACTACTTTATTGTTAAAACCCTCTAGGATATTCTTTCCAGCTCAAACCCCACCCATCTGCAGGAATCTACATCCTGAACTCTTAACATAATAGCAGATGCTACTAGCGCAAAATACAAGTTTTTGCGAACAGAAGGAAATGGAAATAAAAGTGACAAAATCCATTGGAGGGACTCCAGCAGGTCAAGCACCATCAGTGGGAGAAAAATAATGATTAATGTTTTGCACCATAGCCTTTTATTGAGACTGGAGGAAATGGTGAAGAGAGTCTACATTTTCTTTTCTACATTTCTTCAGTCTCAATAAAGGGCTTTGGCTCAAAATGTCAACCATTCTCTTTTTCCCTCTGATGGTGCTTGACCCATGGAGAGCTCCAATGGGTTGTGGTTTGCTTCTGATTCCAGCATGTGTGTCTCCAATATGAAAATACAGCTGGTTTCTAACCTTTGCCCTTGATGAGCTTACGTTCTCCATGTTTTCAATGCTGCTGATGCAATTGTGGGGAACCTTGCTGCAGGCCACACGAATGAAGTCCCAGAAACTTCGAGGGCTTTCATAACCAAACCAATTTATTTGACCTACAGCACAAAAAAAAACAGGAAATAAAAATTCATAAAATTAGATCCTTTCTCTTGAACAAAACTAGTTTGCTTGAAAGGTCCTTAACTACAGACTAAAATAATCAATAATGAAAAAACAGGTCTCTCTGCTAATTATAACCCTCCGTCCTCTTTAAATATCCACCACGGTCTCATTTCATCTGTAAAGCTTCTCAGTACTGTAATACAATAAGCTAAGGAACTTATGCTAGTTTGCTTCCCATTCCCAAAAGTACCCTCCCCAAAAATTGTGGATTCCTACATCTCGGCTCAGAATTCTGTCAACTGAAGCTTGGTTATGCAATAGCAGAGTGAATACAACAAGACAAATAATTGTGGAATAATGATAGGTTGTAAGTGACTAAGAAGGACATCCAGGGTTGGAATATCAGGGTCACTACCCAGGTCATGTCCTTGTGAGGCAAGAGGCAGTTCAATTTGTGGCTAAGGAACAGAAGGGATGGCTTCAGATATACAAATCACTGGGCTCTCTTCCAGGACATGTGGAACATGTACAAGAGAGACAGATTACTGCTAAAATGGAGGAGGATCACTATCCTTGTGAGGAAATTCACTAGTGAAACATGAAATAATTTAAACTGAAGTGGCTGGAGGGGGGAGGGGTGGTGGGATGTGGAGATCAGAGCAGCAAATGGAAAAGTAGATGTCATGGCAAACAAGTCTGAATGAAAGGATAGGAAAGGATAAGTGAATGAGAACAGTATGACTGATGGTTTGAAATGTGTTTATTTTAATGCAAGGAGTATTGTGTGTAAGGTAGATGAACTTGGACTGGATGAGGACAGAATTATGATGCATAGGAGTCTTCAGATGCTGGAATCTGAACACAATCTGCTGGAGGAACTCATGGGATTAAGCACAATTAATGTTTATAAAGGTAAGTTTTAGTCGATAAGATTTTCGGAGATCCAAGTTGATGACCATGAGTCAGAAAGCAGGCAAGAATCTGGTTGTGTGGTGCCAGGACAACAATCTTGCTTTCAATTTCAATAAGATTCCACCTGCATTGAATTCGCCCATCGTTATTGAATGAAGATCTACTGGGACCAATGCCTGAAGAGGGCACACAAAATCAGTGAACCAGTGTTTTCTGCTCCATAAATGGTTATATGGTTATAACGAATGGCCAATGTGTTGAGCTGAAACTCTTCATCAGGACTGAGAAAAATTAGAATAAAAGCAACGTGAAGAGGACAGGGTGGAAGGGGATCCACCGTTCCCATTTTCTCTACTTACCAGATTCTAGCACTGGCAGCCTTTGTCTTCTAACCTCTCACTCCACCCTATTAACTCATCTCCCACCACCTGACATTGTCTTTTTTTTTTAAATATTTTATTCATTAGAAAACAAAGCAATAACACAATTACATAATTAAAATGTTAACAAAGTATCAAAAAAAACTTCATGGTTACATAAAATACCTAAAAAAACTACAAAAATTCCTAAAGAGAAAGAAAAACCCCTAATCACCACACCCCACCTTTTAACCAAATTCTATCCCATAAAAAAACCCTAATCACCCCTCCTCCCCCTAACTCTACCCCTCCTTTTAACCAAATTCTACCCCATAAAGAAAAAAGAAACTAAGAAAGAAAGAGATATGGAGAATAACTTAAGTCATTCATTTATTATATAATACGGAGATCCAGCAGCATGCACAACCAGTCTCAAATTTTCAAATTAGAATAGTCCAAATATGGGTTCCAAATCTTTTTGAATACATAATAATTATCCCATAAATTATACGTTATCTTGTCCATTGGTATACAAGACCTCATTTAAGAATGCCATCTTTGTAAAATAAGCTCCATTTGATCTTTCCATGAAACAGCCATTCATTTTCTTGCTACATTATTCTAATCACAAGAACGCCATTTGAAATTTCTCCAACTCATTAAGCAAAGCCATTTCAGTGACTTCTCCAATTAAAAAGATTTTTCGTTCTAGAGAAAATTTTATTTTCAGGATTTCTTGCAAACAAACTCTTAATCTAGCTCAAAAACCCTTAACTTGCTCACATGACCAAACTGAATGCAAAATTTTTTCTTTTTGGCCATTACATCAAAAACACAAATCTGAAGCACTCAGTTTATATCTTTTCAAATGTTCTGGAGTTAAATATAATTGGTGCATAAAATTATAAGTTACCAATCTATACCTAACATTAACTAATTTTGTTATAGCATCTCTATTAATCTTCCAACAATCCATGTCAAATTGAACTCCCAAATCTTTCTCCCATTTAAGTCTTGATTTATGCAATTCAATCTTAGGCAATTTTTGTTGCAGCAATTTATACATTTCCAACATAAACCCTTTCTTTCCTCCATCTCGAATCAATACTTCAAATGTTGTTACTTTAGGCAAATCCAAATGTCTTCCTAAACAATCATGTAACATAGATTTAAAATGATAATAACAAAAAAGAGAATTAGTAGGGATTTGGTATTTTTCCTTCATCCTGTCAAATGTTAAAAAACGACTCACCTCAAAACAGTCATTTATCATTCTAACTCCTTTCTGGTTCCAAATTTTAAGGAGATTATTGTCAATCATAACCTTTTATTCTGAAACAAAGGAATATGTCGAGACAATCGTCCTGAAATTCCAATGATTTTACTAACCTCCTCCCACATACTTATCAAATGAAATAAAACTGGAGATTTATAACTGTTAATAGTTTTACTATCCATTTATATATAAAATCGTCCCTTCTAACCTCTCCAATTCAATATCTAACCAAGTAACAGAACTATCTAAATCAAACATTCTATTAATAATTTTCAATTGAGCTGCCTCGTAGTAATTTACAAAATTTGGAAGTTGCATACCACCCAACTCATATTTCCAAGTTAATTATGCATAGATACCCACGCCAACTTCCCCTTCCATAAAAATTACCTGACCAAATTGTTTACATCCTTAAAAAAAATTATTCGGGACCATACAAGGTATATTCTGAAAAAAATATTGAAGTCTAGGAAATATATTCATTTTTACAATTCACTCTCCCTACCAACATTAATGGTAAATCCTTCCATTTATTCAAATCTTCTTTTAGCACAGACAATAATGGTAAATAATTCAAATCTACTAATTGATTTATATTTTTATTCACTTTAAAACTTAAATATTTAATACAATTTGACCATTTAAATCCTACTACACCTTTACATTTAGAATAATCAGCTTCCGACAACAGCATAAGTTCACTCTTATTCCAATTCACTTTGTAACCTGATAACTCCCCATACTGTAACAATCTTTCCTGCAATACCTTCAGAGATTCTTTTGGCTCAATCACATATATCATCTGCAAATAAACTAATTTTATGTTGCATTAATCTGATGCAATTCCTTATTTTATCTTCCTGTCTTATTAATTGTGCTAAAGGTTCAATCACCAATACAAACAAGGCCAGAGACAAAGGACACCCTTGTCTAGTGGAGCATTCTAAGTTAAAGGAATCCAAAAAGATTCCATTAGTCATCACTCTCACTTTAGGCTGTTTATATATTGCCTTTATTAATCCAATTAATAAACATTATTCCAAACCAAAATTTTTCCAATACTTTAAATTTAGAAAAAAACATTCTACCCTATCAAAGGCATTTCTGAATCCAATGATAGGACCAAGGGCAAATGGGATTCTTCCCTAGAAACATTTATCAAACTAATCCATTTAGCCACATTATCTGCTGAGTATCACCCTTTAATAAAACCAGTTTGATCAATATGAATCAAATTCAGTAAATACTGCACTAATCTGTTTGCCAAAACCTTAGTCAAAATCTTATAATCAACATTCAATAATAAAATTGGTCTGTAAGACCTCGGGTTTAATGGATCTTTATCTTTTTTTAAGAATCGTCGTAATAATTGCTTGAGAAAACGATTCTGGAACCTGTTGAAGAACTTCCTCAAAAACTGAGAAAACTAAACTTTGAAACTTTTTATAAAATTCCACCATAAACCCATCCTCCCCTGCAGATTTACCATTCAGCATAAAGTTTAAAGCTGATCTAATTTCTCTCAAACCAAATGGCCTCTCCAACTGATCCCTAGCCCAGTCATTCAATCTTGGCAACTGCAGTCTACTTAAAAACTCCTCTATTTTGCTCTCATCCTGTCTTATATCAGATGTATACAATTTCCTATAAAATTCCTTGAACTGTTCATTAATATCTTGCAATCTTTAAGATACCCCTGAATTCTTCCTCACTGCCTTTATCCTTCTTGACATTTGTTCAGATTTCAACCACCATGCCAATACCTTGTGTTTTATCTCCTAACTCATAATATCTCTGATTAGATTGTTGTAATAGCCTTTCAACTCTACAAGTTTGTAATGTACTATATTCCAATTTCAATTTACCTCTCCTTATTCTTTTTCTCCTCTAAAACTCCAATTTCCTGTTCCAACCCTTCTGATTCAACTAAATACTTTTTTTTCCAAACTAACTGTATAACTAATAATCTGTCCTCTCAAAAATGCTTTAAATGCATCCCATAATATAAATTTACTAGTCACTGTGTCTCTATTTATGTCCTAAAACTGTTGAATTTGTTCTGTATAAACTTACAAAATCCCTCATCTTTTAACAATGACAGATTAAACCTCCAACAATAAGAAGGTTGCACCCCTTCAGTCCCAACATACATCAACAACACTAATGAATGGTCGGATAAAAGCTTAACTTTATATTCAGTTTCCACTACATTATCCATTAATTGATTCAACATTAAAAAAAAGTCAGTTCTGAAATAGGTATCGTATTGTGCTGAATAGTACGAATAATCTTTCGCTTTTACATTCATCTTCCTCCATACATCAATTAAATTCAGTTCCTTCATCAAAAACACCACCTGACTTTGGCATCTGCCAGTCCTCTGTCCATGTCCATCATGTTTCATCATTGCTTGGTTTGCCAATCCCATTTGTGGCCTTTGCCTCACCCCTCCCACCTTCTTTTCTTTACACCATTTCTGTTCTAGGAGATTCCACTCAATATTTTAACCATGCTTTTCTCCCACTAATGCCATTTTTCCTATCGAGTTCCTCCAGTATATTGTATTTTTTTCTTAGAATTACAATTATCTATCCATTATAGAGACTTGCTTGCGAGTCAGAACTGGCAGCTCAATATTCCTGGGTTTCCTTGTTCTACACAGGATGGAGAGGGAGGTAAAGAGGTGGAGGCACAGCATTGCTAATCAAGGAGAGTGTCACAGCTGCACTCAGCAAGGATGTAATGATGGACATATCAATCAGGCACTATGAGTTCAGATTTTAAAAAAATAAAAAAAGGGCAATCATTCAGACAGGACTCTACTATAGGCTTCCCAATAGATCCCTGGAAATAGAGAAACAGATACAGTGCCCTCAATAATGTTTGGTACAAAGACACTTCTTTTTCCTTTATTTTCCCCGTGTTCCACAGTTTTAAATCTGTAATCAAACAATTCACATGTAATTAAACGGCAATTAAGGACTCCAAAATGATCAAAAGCAAGCCTAGCTCTCTTAAACCTGCACCAATTAAGCAATTAGAAATACCTGAACACTCTCAAACTCCTGTGAACCCAAAAGTCCCAAACATTATGGTGTCCTAAAATGAGGGGACTATGTATATAAAGTGCTATAATTTATACATGGTCAAACCAAAATGTATACATAATCTTGAATAAAATCTGGTATATGCAGTTTAATTTATATGTGAATGGTTTGATCACAAATTTAAAATTGTGGAGCACAGGAGCAAATAACAGAAAAAAGTATTTTTTCCTAAACATTACAGAGGGCACCGTAAGTAATCAGTTGATAGAAAGATGTAAAAGCAACAGGGTTATCATAGTGGGAGATTTTAATTTCCTCAATATTGACTGGGACTTTATTAATGCCAGAAGCTTAAATGAGGCAAAATTTGTCAGGTACATCCAGAAGCATTTCTTGAAGCAGCACCTAGAAAGAACAATCATGAAAAAAGCAATACTGGACATCGTACCGGGAAATGAGCCCACAGAAGTCATCGGAATTTCTGCACATTTTGGGAATAGTGATCCTTAAATTTCAAGGTAGTTATGAATAAAGTTAAGCCTAGACATCATGGGAAAATATCAGAATGGAAAAGGGCAAATCATGACTATTAGATAGGAACTAGAGAGAGAGGATTAGGAGTACCAGTAGTTATCATCAGGCAAGTCCATGAATGGGTGATTAGAGTCCAGGACCATCCTGTTCCAGTGAGGAAGTACCAAGTCGATAAGGTAAGGGATAACAAGAGCAGTCATGAACTTAGTCAAAAAGATAAAGAAGTCACATGCAAAATTTAGAAATCTAAAATCAGACAACACCCTGGAGAAATAAAGATAATAGGAGAGAGCTCAACCAGGGCATGAGGAAGAGCAAAAAGAGCCATGAAATATCTCGAGTAGTATTAAAGATATCCCAAGACATTTATATTTGCATTAAAAACAAGAGGATGAATTGGGAGAACACCACTCCAATGACAAAGGAGTGAATTTATGTTTGCAGTTAGAATTGGGTGAGGTACTAAATTAATACTTTGCTCGGGTGTTAACCAAGGAGGGGGACAGGAAGGATAGTGAGTACAGATTGCAAATACATTGGGACCTTTTGATATTAAGAAAAAAAATGGTGCTGGGTCTTTTGTAGAGCATTAAGGACCTGATTGAATATAGCCCAATTTACTGAAAGGGAAAGATTGTTGGGCTCTTGGTGAATAATAGTAACAGGTAAGGTCCTGGAAAGTAGCCAATATTGTTCAAGAATGGAAACAAGGGTAACAGGTAAGGTCCTGGAAAGTAACCAATATTGTTCAAGAATGGAAACAAGGGTAACAGGTAAGGTCCTGGAAAGTAGTCAATATCGTTCAAGAATGGAAACAAGGGTAACAGGTAAGGTCCTGGAAAGTAGTCAATATCATTCAAGAATGGAAACAAGGGTAACAGGTAAGGTCCTGGAAAGTAGTCAATATCATTCAAGAATGGAAACAAGGGTAACAGGTAAGGTCCTGGAAAGTAGTCAATATCATTCAAGAATGGAAACAAGGGTAACAGGTAAGGTCCTGGAAAGTAGTCAATATCATTCAAGAATGGAAACAAGGGTAACAGGTAAGGTCCTGGAAAGTAGTCAATATCGTTCAAGAATGGAAACAAGGGTAACAGGTAAGGTCCTGGAAAGTAGCCAATATCGTTCAAGAATGGAAACAAGGGTAACAGGTAAGGTCCTGGAAAGTAGCCAATATTGTTCAAGAATGGAAACAAGGGTAACAGGTAAGGTCCTGGAAAGTAGCCAATATCGTTCAAGAATGGAAACAAGGGTAACAGGTAAGGTCCTGGAAAGTAGCCAATATCGTTCAAGAATGGAAACAAGGGTAACAGGTAAGGTCCTGGAAAGTAGCCAATATCGTTCAAGAATGGAAACAAGGGTAACAGGTAAGGTCCTGGAAAGTAGCCAATATCGTTCAAGATTGGAAACAAGGGTAACAGGTAAGGTCCTGGAAAGTAGCCAATATTGTTCAAGAATGGAAACAAGGGTAACAGGTAAGGTCCTGGAAAGTAGCCAATATCATTCAAGAATGGAAACAAGGGTAACAGGTAAGGTCCTGGAAAGTAGCCAATAGCGTTCAAGAATGGAAACAAGGGTAACAGGTAAGGTCCTGGAAAGTAGCCAATATTGTTCAAGAATAGAAACAAGGGTAACAGGTAAGGTCCTGGAAAGTAGCCAATATTGTTCAAGAATGGAAACAAGGGTAACAGGTAAGGTCCTGGAAAGTAGCCAATATTGTTCAAGAATGGAAACAAGGGTAACAGGTAACGTCCTGGAAAGTAGCCAATATTGTTCAAGAATGGAAACAAGGGTAACAGGTATGGTCCTGGAAAGTAGCCAATATCGTTCAAGAATGGAAACAAGGGTAACAGGTAAGGTCCTGGAAAGTAGCCAATATTGTTCAAGAATGGAAACAAGGGTAACAGGTAAGGTCTTGGAAAGTAGCCAATATCGTTCAAGAATGGAAACAAGGGTAATCCAGGAAATTACAGGTGATCCTCAGATCAATGGTAGGGAAACTTGTGAAGGATACTTAGGAATACTATTTACGCACATTTGGAAAGATGTGGTCAGATTCGGGACAGCCAGCATGGCTTTGCACAAAGTTGGTAATGCCTTACAAATATAGTTCACACTTTTTGAGGAGATAACAGTGATTGACAAGGGTAGGACATTCAATCTTATTTACACAGACCATAGCAAAGTACGGACATTAGAAAATCTCCCTCATGGGCAGTTGATCCAGAAGGTACAGATGCATGTGATTCACAGTGAATTGATAGTTAAAAACACAAAAATGCTGGAGGAACTTGGCAGATCACACAGAATCCATAAGAGGTAAAGGTATATAACTAATGGTCTGGGCCTCTGGGCCTCTGCCCCTCTTCAACATTGGTTATATATATTTTTCTCTTATGGACACGACATGATCTGCTATGTTCCCCCAGCATTTTTGTTGCTTTACATCAATCACCCCAAATGCAGACTTTCATGTTTCACTCCACAGTGAATTTATAGTCTGGATTTAGAATTGGTGAGCCCATAGAAAACAGGATAGTTGTGGAGGCGTGTTTTTCAGGCTGGAGGCTTGTGACCAGTGTGTTCTGCAGAGATTGGTATTTAAAATTCAGTTGTTTGAGATTATATATAAAGGTAGGTGGATGTTTAGTAAGTTGGAAAGCTACAATTGAAAACAGAGACATAGATCAATTATAAATATAGGCAGAGAAATGCCAGGTGAAGGGAGATATTGCACTTTGGGAGGTCAACAATAAAGTGAAAGTTTACAGTTAGTGGCAGGATAAAAGCTTTGATGTTCTGTGGAATCTGGGGGTTCAGGTCCATACCACTTTGAAACCTGCCATCCAAGAAGATGAAGTGGTAAAGGGCTTGCTTTCATTGGTTGGGAATTTAGCACAAGAGTTAAGGGAGTCATGTTGCAGCAATACAAAACTTTGGTTGTCCCCACTTTTGAGTATTGTTCAAAAAAGGATATGGAGACTTTGTAAAGCATATGAAAGATTTCCCAATGTGTTGCCTGGATGAGAAGGTATGAGACATATGGAGAGGATGGACAAACCTGGGTTGTTTTCTCTCGAGCACACGTCAAACTTAGGCCCGCGGGCCAAATTTGGCCCATGATATAATTATATTTGGCCCCCAAGATCATATCAAATATGTATTAGAGCTGGCCCGCTGGCCGCCGTGCCAGTATAGCGCATGCACAGCTAATACTACAAATCCCAGAATGCTTTGCAAATGTGTTGGCGCCGACCCGTCAGTCCGCTAATCACCCCCACCTCCTCTCTTTACTTTCATTAGCATCTGCGACCTGTCGCCCAACTCACATGTAATAAACCCCTTACGAAAAATGGCCAAACCAAAGACAGAAAACAGGACCTTTCAAGACAGGTGGGAGGCAAACTCTGACCCCAGAGTTTGATGAACTTGCATCTAAGAAGAGATGACAAGTATCTGGTTTAGGCCCAGGTGCATCAGAGTAAATCACAGTGTAGCAAGCTAAGCTTGGATTAATATTTTCTTTGGTTAACTTTGGACTGTTCATAGTTGAAAGATTGGATTTTCATTGAAGCAAGTTGTTATTTTTTTTGACTTGTTGGCTTGTGAAAAAAAAATACATTTAAAAGGAGCTTAAAGGCTATAGAGAAATATTATTTATTGAATATTTTATTTCTCATTTGTTAATGCTTCTTCTGGAAAGAGTTTAACCAAAACTATTATTAAACATTTATTTTAATAAGAAAAAGTTTAACATTACATATGTTGAAAGAAGAGAAAACATGCAGATGTTGTTGAAAATTTTCAATAAATATTTAGTTTGGCCCACAACTTAGTCCAAGTTTTTAATTTTGGCCCTCTGTGAATTTGAGTTTGACACCCCTGCTCTAGAGTGTCAGGAGGTTGAGGTGAGACTGCATAGAAGTTTATAAAATTAAGAGAGAAATAAGAGCGAGATGGGCAGTCAGAATCCTTTTCCCATGTAAAATATGTCTTTCTACTTTGGCTTGGCTTCGCGGACGAAGATTTATGTCCACGTCAGCTGCAGGCTCGTTTGTGGCTGACAAGTCCGATGCGGGACAGGCAGAGAGAAACATGCATTTAAAGTGAAAAGTGTTGTGGGAAATGTTTAAAGGAAATGTGTGGGCAAGTGCTTTTTAAATACAGAGAGTGATAGGTTCCTGGAATGAGCTACCAAGAGTAATAATGAAAGCAGAGATGATAGAAGCATTTAAGAGGCTTCTAAATTGACATGAATATGCAGGGAATAGAGCCACATACGATAAACTTCAGATGGTTGAGAGCCATAAACATGAAAAAACATTACATACACATTTTTACATTTACATGTGTATTTTGTTACAAATTTTTATATAAATATTAAATGTATGTTCATAATAATATTTATTTTTGTATGCAGTTTTTAAACTTCTAACTTTCAAGGATGGCATGATGCTTCGATTTCACAAGCTTTATTACAGAGTGCAGTGATTCACTCTGTACAAGCAGGACGTTGTGCAGAAAATTTACTCCAGTTCAGGATATTTTATTTCTGGAACTTGCTTCCAGAACTCATTTGTAGACTGGGATATATGGATCATCGTTATATCCAGGTCCTTCAGTAATTCCATTAGTACAATTTCCGTAGCAGATGAATCTGTAACCAGCACGCTGAGAATTGGACAACTATTATTGATCACATCAAACATGAATGGATTTATAAGAAAGGTGAAGAAGAGTTTCAGCTTCTGCAAGTCCTCAAACCTGGCTCAGAAATTATCAAGCAGGCCTTGTAATTTATTTTTGCATTCTTCAAGTTTGTAGTCTTTTATTTTGATATCAGCTATTTACTCTCCTTTGGAGATTGGGAAAGTGATTGGAGTTTCTTGACAAATGTCTCTGGAAAAATTTTCATTTTATTCTGAAAGCTGAAAATTGTCTGAGTAAGATCAGAAACAATCCTATCCTTCCCTTGGAGGGCCAAGTTGAGAGTTTGTAGATGATTCATTACATCAGTAAGGAACATAAGATCTTGCAACCATTCCTCAGTTTCCAGTTGAGGACAGAATCCTTGCTTTTTTTCAAGTAACAGTAGGCTCCAACAGATCCACAAACTTGCTCAAGACATTGCTGGTTGACCAGCCACCTCACATTGCAATAGAAAGAGACATCACTGGGTTCATATTCAAGCTCCATTTCTTCAGTAAACTTTTTGAACAGTTGGTGGGTCTTCCCATTTAAGCATTTGAAAATGACATTTTCAAGGACAGATTTCATAACATCTTCATACTTGAAGATGCTGCCAGGTGCTCACGATGAATAATGCAATGAATAGAGAGAAACTCTGGAAAGCTGGGATCACTTTTCATTCATACAATTAATCCTGCATATTTTCCAACCATTGCAGGTGCTCTATCTGTTGCAACACTGACGAGTTCATCCAGTAAAACCTCAGCATTTGTTTTGGCTCTTTCAAGTACATTTTAATGTCTGCATCTCGAGTCATTTCTTTTCATGTGACCAAGTTCAACATAACTTCTTTCACAGTGACATCAGAGGAAACATAACAAATACCACAAATTGTGGTTGTCTTATATATCTGTAGATATGTAAAGAGATAAGTTGAATACAAGTGAATGTTTAAATCATTTTTCATGAAACTGGTGTTTATGCTATTGCTGTACTTTTGTGTTATTTGGGATCTATCACTGAAAAATATTCAGCTGTATCCTTCTTAACAAATTTGCTATCAGAATATGGGCATTCTCCACGAGCTGTATTCCATAATATATTGAAATTAGCTTCAGTAGTTGTATCCACTTCCTTACTGAACATGGTCAACAGTGTCTGCTACCTATTTAGTGATGATTTTAAAACAGTTAACCTGTTTTTCCAAAATTCTGATTTAGGTGGATAATCAGACGAACAGTTCCCATGATTTGATTCATAGTAGCTTTTTAATAACTCAGTGACACATTGCAGATAAGCCACACAGGTTCCCTTAACGGTGAATTCAAAATCATCCTCCCACTCTTGCTTAAAATTTCTGCTTTCATCTTCTTACAATTTGATTACACCATCTTCCTTCACATACAACTTGAAACAAAATTAAAGTGAAAAGAAACAAATGCTCCAACACATGGAATGCAACCAAATTCTACGGTGCCTATTATCACACGAACACTGCTAATTTCACTGCCTGCAATCCAGCCACACACACCACAATCACAAGCCACACTCAATAAAACTACCTCTGTGAGCACCAGCTTGAACGATTCCTATCTCAGCCAACGTATTTTCACAAGCTGCACATTATATGTTAAAGAGCCACATATAGCCCACAGTTTGCCCACCCCCTGGAATAGAGGGATATATCTCACGAGCAAGCAGAGTTTTACTTTAATTTGAGGATTGCGTTTGGTGTTGACATCAAGGGCTGAAAGGGTTGTTCCTGTGCTTTGTTCTATGTTAATTCTCTTCCAAAAATCGTGGTTCAATCTTCATCCAATCATCCATTCAAAGGGCATGTCAGAATCTCATTCTGAACTAAACAATGAATTCTCTTTTCATTTATCCAAAATAGTTTTAAAAAATTCTGGAAGAAAGCATCAATGAAAGACAGGCAGGAATTGATAGGAACAGTCCTAACCAGTTTAACAAAGTTATGAATGACACCTGATCAAGCTACACTCAATCTTTAAATTTGATTTTGAGTTGCTTCACTCTTGGGTCAATACATTTCCATTACTGAGACCAGATAGCACTGCGTTCACAAGCTGTCAACGTATTTCCGGCTTCTCTGAATGATAGCCCTAGAGAGCAAAGGCATCGCTTAAATGCAATATAATGCATTTTTAATCCCAGAGGCAGAACAAATACCCAGTTCGAGAAATAGGACCTGACACTACATCAAATTGTTCCTGACTAATACACAATATGGGGAATTTAAGACTCTCTGGATTTATATTGTGTATTAAATCTTCTATTTAAAATTGTACTATGCTATTCTGATTCACCAATTTTTTTTCCCCCACATGCAACCCTGGCAGTAGTAAAGTTATTACTATTTCATACACCATTCAGAATTGGTGTGCTATTCACAAAGACCAGTTATGCAGAGTCACATGGAGTATTCTATTGCCTTTATTAAATGATTTTCTTTCACATTAGCAGAAACTGCTCTCTTACAGGCTGATTGATGATGTTACTTATTTTCTACAATTTTAGGTGGTTGTCTTACCTCGACGCAAATGCAAATTCCCAGGTGTGGAACCTTTTACTATTTAGTCATGGCTTGTGGACATTAGCAGCAAGTCTGACATTTATTATCTTGCCCCCACTGCACCCTGAAATTGAGGGGGTCACTAGGCATTTCAGAAGGTAATTTAGACTCTCTGAACACTGGTGGCTCTCAAGTTAATGTTGTGGTAGATAAGGAGAGTCAATTTTCAATCAATGTCATATGTACAAGAACAATGTTCAGATGCAATGTAATACTGGTTCTCTTTTCACAAGGACATTTGCAGACTTTTTTTTGTTGACATTACAATTCCAAAGGACTTCAATAGCAATAACAAGATTCCACAAAGAATTGAATGATCTGAAAGTCAGAACTCGATGAACTATAAACTTCACACCCATCTGGTATGAAGTTTCCTGTCAGACATGCAGACTGACAAAAATACCCCTCAATTTATATTTCAGCATTTCAAGTCTAATGGAAAGGAGGAGAAAATCTGAAACATTCAGGTGGAACATCTGAAAAATAAAATGGCAATTGATCCTAGGATAACATGGAAACTCAGCAGAGACAGGACTAACGGGCAGAATGGAACCTAGATTCCTGGATATGTGGTTGTGCAGGAGCGCCCCAATCGCATGACATAGCTTACCGAGTCACAAATGAGCTTTTCAGCTATCTTGCAACCATGCTTGTTCTGATACCCCTGTGCGTTCGCTTGTGTTGGGATTTAATGACAGGATGGCTCTAAATCAGAAAAATAACACTGACACATATAGTGAAACCACAATGCTGGAGAAACTCAGCAAGTCAAATAGTGCATTTTATATAGCAAAATTAACGTTTCTGGCTTGAGCCCATCATCGAGGTATTTCGGGCTCAAGTCCAAAACTTTTGTTGTGTCCCTTTATTTTTGTTATATAAAGTACATTTTTCCATCTGCTGAGTTTCTCCAGCATTGTGCTTTTACTTCAACCATGGTGTCTGCAGACTTTTGTGCTTTACTATTGACAAATCCAGAGAAAAGCATTCTTATTATGATCAAATAGGCCAGAACTTGCAGGCAACAGGATTCTTGATGGCTGTTCTAGGCTGAAAAGATCTATTGTTTGGTAGCTTCTGGCAGTGAGAGACTGATCAACAGAACCACATTGTTTTACTTTATCTGGACATCACAAATTAATTCAACCCTTAGCTTCAGGTAACTGAAAAGCAAAATTTTACAAGTGCTTGAATCCAAATAGTAATAGAAAATGCTGTGGATTCTCAGCATCCACAGAAAGGCAGCATTTACAGAGATATAAATCGAATCAATTGTTTGAAATGTGTGTCTGCACCTACAGGTGCTTTTTTTAAAAAAAATCTTAATATTCTGCAAATGAAATGTAAAAACAAAACTGCAGATGCCAAAACTCTGAAATAAAGTGTTGGAAAAATGTCGGGTAGCCCCAAGAGAAAGATGAATATTAATATTATTTCATCCTATCACATGGGGCAACATTGTTGGTGTAGCGGTTAGCACAATGCTGTTACAGCACCAGCTATTGGAACTGGGGCTCAAATCCTTGAACGTTCTTCCCATTTTTCTGTGGGGACTCTGGTTTCTTTCCACAGATTGACATGTACTGGGGAATGTAGGCTCATTGGGTGTAATTAGGCGGTATGGGCTTGTGGACTGAAACCCTAATGTGCTTAATGTCTAAATTTTACATTTAAAAAATAATAATTTTGTCCCTACCCTTTGCAACAATTTCCACCACTCAGTTTAACTTGTTTTCTCTTTCTCAATTCTGTCAAAAGATTATGGAGCTGAAACATTAACTGTATCTCTTTCCACAAATGCTGCCTGGCTAGCAGAATATTTTCCCTCTTTCTTTTTATTTTATTCTACAAGCTAATGTACAGCTTGACATAACTAAAGTCTTCAGACAAATTTCATTTCTTCTCCAACAGCAAGCACAATTTCCCTGAAAGCTTCCTCCTTTCAATTTTGATACACAATGGTTTATTTTTTCAACATACAGCATGGTATGTCCATTTCAGCCCACAAGTTAGTGACATCCAATTTACACCCAATTAACCTACATCCCCAGTACATTTTGAACCATGGGAGGAAATCGGAGGCAACCCACGCAGACACAGGGAGAACATACCGACTCCTTAAAGCCAGCACGGTATTTGAACCCTGGTCCGATCGCTGTCTCTGTGAGGCATTTTGCTTACCACGACAACAACCATGCCACACCAATGATTGGTAAAAACATTTTCAAGTCCTTTTGCAGATTATTTTCCTCTTGTTATTTACTGAAGGATTGGTAATTAGTAGTTTCCAGGACTCACTTTACTCAAAAGGAAGATTAATTGTAATACCCTTCTCCTTGAATTCTCCCCTCCAGTTTTATTGTGCATCAAAATTCTCCACGTGATTTTTATTGTAGGCTTTGTTGGAATCTAGGGGTTAAAACATTATGAAAGAAATGATTAATTAATAAGTTTATATGTACTGCATGGGTCAGGGAAAAAGAGGAATGTGATTAAGTGGCAATCACAGCATGGAGCAAAGTTGGCTGAGCAAAATGGTCTGCTCCCAAATACAGGGAGTTGAAATGCATAAAACGATTTAGGAGGAATGCTCAAACTGAAGGAGATGGTGAGTAGCACAGGAGACACAGGCCAGACCAGAACAAAGAATGGCCTGCAAGAAACAAAGGGAATGGAAAACCAGTCTAGGAGGAAGATTAAGGCATGAGGAGGTGTTAAAGAAAACAGCAGAAATTGGCCAGACAGGGACAGAATGGTGATTAGAGATATCTGGGGATGAATTAATTTCTGATCCAATCAACAGGATAGCCTGGCCTGGAGGATTAAGAGGGAAGTGCTACACCCCAGATATCTGCAAAACAGGAGATGACTTGTGATAACCCTTATGCAAAAAGATCTAGCAAAGGAAGACAACTTTTGTTCTGTATAATAATGAAATCTAGCAAAGGAAGCCAACTTTTGTTCTGTATGATAAGGTTGACCTATATAAACTGAGCCAACTGGACAATAGCGGTCAGTCTTGGGGAATAGCTCACTGTGCAAGTGACCTATGAACTAACGACTGACCCAGAGCTCTGTTAAGTTTTATTCTTGTGCTGTGTAATAAACTGACTGTTGAACCGAATAACTTCTCCTATCACTTCATTCAAAGAACACGCTGGACTCAGACTACACATAGACTAAATTAAGAGTAAGGTAAAGCCAGAGTCCGACAATTTGGTGACCCCGACGTGATGAAGATGGAGAAGTGACGGAAGAAAAAGATACGAAACACCGGTCGATTGTGGTGTGGTGATAACAACAAGTGACCATTCTACAAAGGGAGGTAAGCAGACGCCTGTTTAAATGAAGTTCTGCTATTGGCAAAGATAAAATTGTGTGTTGTCACTACTCTGCAAAAGCCCTAGTTAAAGCCAAATAATAAAACAAAAGGGGGTTGGAGTCCCCCTAGTAGAACGGGGTTGGAGTCCCCTGTAGAAAAAAGGGGGTTGGAGTCCCCCTAGTAGAACGGGGTTGGAGTCCCCTGTAGAAAAAAAGGGGGTTGGAGTCCCCTATAGAAAAAAAGGGGGTTGGAGTCCCCTGTAGAAAAAAAGGGGGTTGGAGTCCCCCTAGTAGAACGGGGTTGGAGTTCCCTCGTAGCGATCTCGAGAGATAGGTTTAGACACTTGGCCAATTAGAATAAGGTGTATTGTGATAGTTATTTGTTTCTATAGTGTGTAATAAGTATTTGATTAAGGATCGTGTACCATAGTAGTGTATAATAAGTATTTGTATAAGGTGTATTGTGTTATAGTTATTTGTATCTATAGTGTACAAGTATCTGTTTAAGAATCGTATAGTGTATCATAATAGTTTATAATAAGTATTTGTTTAAGGATCGTGTGTAGTGTGCCGCTGGTGTTCATAATAACGTGGGAAGGGTCGAAGTAGATTGCAGGGTGTCAAAATCCTACCCGGGGAGAGACCCAGTGAAGTACGAAGTCTAAAGGGTTAAAAATCGGAACAGAGATGGAGGGAGTAAATAGGGATGTAGGGCAAGAGCTCGAGGAAGACAGAGGAGTTCCCCCATCTGTAAACCGACAGTGGGAAAAAACAAGAAATCAATTACTGGTAGGATTACCGAAGGGAGAGGAGGTACAGGCTATGGCACGGTACGAACAGATATGGAGAGAGCTGCAGAGTCAGTGGAAGGTACCTCGAGGGTTTGAAAAAATCCGGCTGGTACTGTACTTAGGAGAAGCAGAGAGGGAAGCAGCCAAGGAGGTACAGGAACATGAGGCAAAGGGACAAGGATCTATATGGAATAGAAGAAGGCTTAAAAAACAGAGAGAAGTGAAGGAACAGAGAAGGGCAGATTTACACAATATGACATTGGCTTGCATGGCTGTGGAAGCGAACCTTCAACATGATATTAAAAAGGGATCCCATATCACTAAGGAGAATACGGGGGAGGTTAAGCCGTCAGCCCCGCTATATCCAAAGTTACGAGAGACATTGCCACCACCTTATCCTATTCCCCAGATGCCAGTGATGCAGATAAATGAGGGAATAGTGAATGTCACTGAATTAGCAGGTCACGAACTCCAGGAGGCGAAGGAGAGACTTAAGAGAGTTAGGTACGAAAGGGTGGAGGAAATGAAGGAGTTAACAAAGGAAATACAGAATGATGTATGTAAAGTAAGGGAAACTAGTATGCGACTGGAAAAAACAAATGAGAGAGAGTAAGAACAGACACTTGAGAATGCCTTCTCGGTAGGCCCCTATGCTAGATTCTCTCCCTGAGAACCTGTGGTCAGTGGGATCAGCAGATGTGGGTTTTTGTCAGCAGGTTGATCCCATAACCTTCGAACTGTCAGACTACACCCCAATTTCGCAGATGCAGTATCCCCACAAACCTGAAGCTGAGGAAGGTTTGGCAGATACCATTGATGGTCTTATGTATTCAGGGGTGTTGGAACATTTGTGTTCTAGTTGGAATACACCCATCTTACCTGTTCCTAAACAAGACACGGGCAAATATCGGATGGCCCATGACTTAAGGCGCATCAATGGTATTGTGCGAACACCCACAGTTCCAGTACCAAACCCATATACTGCCATGACTGCTTTAACCCCTAACCACAAGTGGTTCTCTTGCATAGATTTAGCGAATGCTTTCTTTTGCTTGCCGTTGGCAGAACCATTAAGAGATGTGTTTTCGTTCACGTATAGAGGTAGAAAGTTGCGGCATACTAGGCTTCCGCAGGGCTTTATCTTATCTCCAGGGATTTTCAATCAGGTGTTGAAAGAACAGCTGGGGGGGGCTAGCACTGCCAGGTGGGGTAGTTCTGATCCAGTATGTAGATGACATCCTATTAGCAGCACCTGATCATACTTCCTGTTTGGAGGCCACCTGTCTCCTGCTAGTGCAGCTGTTCAAGGCAGGCTTTAAAGTCTCGCGCTCAAAGCTGCAATGCTGCAGGCAGGTGGTCACCTTTTTAGATAGAATGGTCTCAGCGAAAGGCACAGGGATTTCCCCTGCACATCGAACAGCGATACTACATCATCCAAAACCAAAGACAGTAAAGGAAATGCTTTCGTTTTTGGGTTTGTCAGGTTATAGTAGGCTGTTTATCCCATCGTATGGTGAGTTGACACATCCACTGCGAACTTTGGTGAATGAGCAGGGGATGAGGAATCTGGGAGCTACACTTGATTGGACTGCACAGGCTGAGATGAGTTTTATTCTATTGAAGCAAGCTCTTACAACAGCTACAGATTTGGCGATTCCAAATTATAAACTACCTTTCTTTTTGGATGTTTCTGAAAAAGCACACACAATTGATGGTGTTCTTTTTCAGAAAAAAGGGGGTGGAAGATGTGTGCTCATGTATGTGAGTATCACACTAGACCCGACGGAAGACAGACACCCACCATGTACGAGACATGCAGCGGGAGTAGCAAAGATTTTACAAAAGGTGGCACACATAGTAATGGGACATGGCCTGACGGTATTAACAACACATAGCATTGTAGCATTTGTGAGCTCGACAGCATTTACAATGACTTCGCTAAGGCAGACGAGACTAGAAAAGATCCTGAATGCTCCAAATGTTACATTTACCCATGAAGGCATTAACATGGCAGACAATAATGACAATAATGAGAGCCACACTGTTGTGAGAAGAGGGTAGTGAAGGATATTAAAATAAGACCTGACTTACAGGCTACACCCTTAAGAGAACCAGATGAATCCTTGTTTACAGATGGGTGTTGTTACAGACACCCCACAGATGGATTGAAAGCTGCCTATGCGGTGGTACGAAAAACTACAGGAGGATTTGAAGAAATCATTACAGGGACAGTGAGAGGAAAGGAGTCAGCACAACTCGCAGAACTACAGGGAATGATAGCAGCATTAGAATGGGCAGAAGGGAAGGAGGTCAATATATATATATATATATATATACACAGACTCGGCATATGTGGTAGGGACAATACAGGTTGAGCTTAGTCAATGGATTAGAAGTAGGTTTTTAACAGCAGCAAGGACCCCAATTAAACACGAGAAGGACGTTAGGAAACTGGCTGAGGCCCTCCTGAAACCAAGGGCATTAGCAGTTCTTAAATGTAAAGGACATGATAGAACAGATACGATGGTGGCTCAGGGAAATCAGGAAGCGGACATGGCCGCTAAAAGGGCAGCAGGATACGGCCCTCAGTTTATTATGATACAGGCAGACTGAACAGCACATGACTTATTACCACCGTGTAGGGTAGAAGTAATAATACAGGAACAAGCAAAGGCATCACCTCAGGAAAGGATGGTATGGGAGGAAAGGGGAGCAACCAAGGATCAAGGACTATGGAGATCGATAGACGGGAGGCCAGTTTTACCATCTGGATTCATGAAACCCCTCCTCGAGGAGGCGCATGAGCTAACACACTGTGGAACGAAGCAGATGATAAGGTACTTGATACATTGGTGGCACCCCTTCCTGCCGGCGATGGTGGAGAACCATATTAGAGAGTGTGAGGTATGTATAACTCTCAATGTCAAGGCGACTGTAAAGCCACATGAAGGTCAGTTCCCGCTACCTAAGTTACCAGGGCAGGAAATTGTACTTGATTATACGGACATGATTGAGAGGGTAAGTGGCTATCGATACCTCTTAGTAGCAGTAGATGTGTTCACAGGGTGGCCGGAGGCAATCCCTGCCAAAAGAGAAGATGCAAGGACAGTATGTCAATTCCTGATCAACCAGTATATTCCGAGACACGGATTTCCTAGAAAAATTAGGTCCGATAATGGAAGTCATTTTAAGAATAACGATCTACAGGAGGTAGAAGCAATGTTGGGATTGAAACATGCCTTTGGAACGGTGTACCATCCGCAATCCCAAGGGAAAGTGGAGAGGATGAACCAAACAATAAAAGGTAAGATCGGGAAAGTACAGGCACGGACCAAACTAAATTGGGTGGATGCGTTGCCCCTGGCATTAATGTCAATAAGGAGTTCGGTAAGTTCTGTGACAGGATTTACTCCATATGAACTACAAACAGGGCACCAGTTTCCAGGACCGGGAGCCGGAATTCAGACTACGAAGAATGAGGTAAGTTCAATGGGATGCAAGCTTTATTATGAAAAACTAACGGCTCTGGTTTCAGATTTTTCACAACAGGTCACAAGTCCCAACAGAGAAGGGGAAACACCGATACCTTCAGTCGCGGAGTGGGTTCTGCTAAAGGTCATCAAAAGAAAGTGGTCGGAGCCCAGGTGGACAGGACCCTACAGAGTGGTGGAGAGGACGTCCCACACGGTTCAACTACAGGGAAAAGGCGAGACGTGGTATCATTGGAGTCAGTGAACAGCAACGGACCCACCGACACGGACTCTGGAACAGATTTGAACGGAGATGACTGGGACTCTGAAGAAACTACGGACTAAGAACACTTAATATGTCCCTTTTTAAAGAGACTATTGGACTACGATGACTGTATACCAGTGGTTGATGGTATAATCCATTTATTGGCATCAAAACAATGAAGGGAGCTGGGATGAATACTATGTGGGGACTATGGGTGATGTTGTTCCTAGCCCTTGAAGCATCTGGAGAAGGAAACAACTGTACAAAGTGTTTGTGGTCAGCCTGGGAAGCCCATAACGAACCAAAACAGTACTTTGCGGATTGGACTGACGTTCCTGAACACTGTGTTGGGGCCCCCACTGGACTGAAATGTGTTCATAATGGCCAAGTTTGTGAGGTTATGTTTAACAAGGGGTCGGAGATGCCAGTCCTTGAAAAAACTCCTGTCTTGGTCCCATAAGTTAACTGGTGGTTGGTCTCATTTTCATGAGACCAAAAGGGGGACTGTTGGAATCTAGGGGTTAAAACATTATGAAAGAAATGATTAATTAATGTTTATATGTACTGCATGGGTCAGGGAAAAAGAGGAATGTGATTAAGTGGCAATCACAGCATGGAGCAAAGTTGGCTGAGCAAAATGGTCTGCTCCCAAATACAGGGAGTTGAAATGCATAAAACGATTTAGGAGGAATGCTCAAACTGAAGGAGATGGTGAGTAGCACAGGAGACACAGGCCAGACCAGAACAAAGAATGGCCTGCAAGAAACAAAGGGAATGGAAAACCAGACTAGGAGGAAGATTAAGGCATGAGGAGGTGTTAAAGAAAACAGCAGAAATTGGCCAGACAGGGACAGAATGGTGATTAGAGATATCTGGGGATGAATTAATTTCTGATCCAATCAACAGGATAGTCTGGCCTGGAGGATTAAGAGGGGAGTGCTACACCCCAGATATCTGCAAAACAGGAGATGACTTGTGATAACCCTTATGCAAAAAGATCTAGCAAAGGAAGACAACTTTTGTTCTGTATGATAATGAAATCTAGCAAAGGAAGCCAACTTTTGTTCTGTATGATAAGGTTGACCTATATAAACTGAGCCAACTGGACAATAGGGGTCAGTCTTGGGGAATAGCTCACTGTGCAAGTGACCTATGAACTAACGACTGACCCAGAGCTCTGTTAAGTTTTATTCTTGTGCTGTGTAATAAACTGATTGTTGAACCGAATACCTTCTCCTATCACTTCATTCAAAGAACACGCTGGACTCAGACTACACATAGACTAAATTAAGAGTAAGGTAAAGCCAGAGTCCGACAGCTTTGAGATCAAGGGAATTTTCACATTAACCTCTTTATTTTCATCCATTCAGAACAACCAATGCACAGGGCGAATTTGAATTGCTTGTTGGTGGCTATTTTCATCAGTCTCACTTCTAATGAAGGTATGCTGTGAGTTATAAACAAAAATATGCACAAGGGTCTTCCCTGGAATATTTATGTAGTGCCACAATTGTAAACAACAATCCAGAAGAATATGAGAATAATGGTACAAGTTAGAAGGTTAGTAGAGTGCAAGGAATAACAAGAACATTTTTGACTGGATCCAGACTGCAATTCAATTTTATGTTAATGTTTCTGCAAAATAGAAAATTATTAGAACAGAGCTAACTTTACTCAGCATTTTAATTGGAAACATTCTGACAAAGGGATCTGGCGATCATTGACATTTCAGAATCAAAGGGATAAATTCTATGTGCAAATGATTGACCCTGATGCAAGAAATGAAAAGCAAATGTGCAACATTGCGAGTTCACTGTAAAAATTAAAAATAACTCGACAAATTGGAATTAAACTGCAGCACCAGCAAAAACAGTAGGCCTTTTCACACTGACACGTAAAATGGGGATTCCAGGGAAACCGGTGCAGTGAAAATGTCAGCCCAGAAAAATTACCCAGGTCTCTGGCCCTACAGGGCCAACTCAGATAACTTCTCTGGGCCACCCTCTCCCTACAGTCTGAATGGGCAAACAGGGGAAGCATCATGACATCAGCACTTGCATGCTGTGTCATCATGTCACCATTCCAGTGGGAACTGTCTGTGTAATAATGAATGCCAACAGATGCACAATCAATTGTTAAAGGCTTGTGGAGATGCAATTATAAGTGTGATAAAATGTATAATGAAATCAAGAGGTAATATCTGGGAGAGGTTTTTGTGCAATAGGATTGTGGATTGAATTACTCAATTTATTTAAGCATATTGGCATTAGATTTATTAATTTTTGGAAAAGCCTCGTCCGTCATTACTGTGTGATACGACTTCTGGTAGGACTTCTTGTGAGTGCGTAATGCATCACTCACTACATTGCCAGGGAGGGCAAATTACAGGGAATTTGAACCACAGTGTGAAAGGCCCAGGAGATCTTCCCTTCCCAGGAATTTCACCCAGGTCCAAGTAGGGTCACTACTCACCAGCAGTGTGAAAAGACCTAATGTGTGACAGCAATCAAATTTGAAAGCAATAGCCTCCTAGTAAGAGCAGACAATTCTGGTAGCCCACAGGAGTTCCAGCAGATTCACTTTCACCTCTGTGAATAGAGTTAAAACTGACATTTTGTGGAATTAGTCTTCCAGCTACATTATGGATCTTACTTTGTTCAAGTGTTCAATTAGCCTTATGAATAGAGCAGAAAGTGAAGAATTTAAAAAAAAAATTATAATGTTCTGTCATTGACAACCTGAAGGAATCAGATGGGATAAGTCAATACCAAACTGAAACATGGATGCAAAGGATAATTATTACTTTTGCATGACACAAACAAGATCACTCTTCGAGATATCCAAAAAGAACAATTGAAACAAGAGTAAAGGAAATGTGAGGAAAGCAAAAAAAGAAATGGCAATGAAAGACATTGGACGGGTAAAGGTCTTGCTAAACATCAACTACAGAATGTTGTGATACAATTATCCAGGCAGGCTATTCATATTAAAATTTTCATATGACATGTATCATGATTAAAATTAAAAGAAATTTGAACTGCATTAATAATATTTTCCAAAGATAACAGTTGGATTTCCTAAATTCAGGCAGAATTTAGTTTATGAATTTGCACTATTTTCTTAAAAAAAACATCATTAAACCAAAAGGTTATGTACTCTCAGCCAGAGGTAAAGCACCAAGTTGAGAACCTAACATCTGAAATAAGATCCAAGAGATTATTGGAGAGCTCAGTATGAAAGCTGGTTTTTTTTTAAAAATCATCTAGGATACAAGCTGTGTCAGACTTCATCACCTCTCTCCTCCTTTGATCAGGAAGGACATGATGAAAGAGATCAGAATACATTTTCTTCTTAAGAATATATAACATACCAGGAAAGAACATTAATTAGATCTCTGAAGCTCGCTCCTATATAATCACTCTTCCATGATACCACCAATTGCATGATAAATAGTCCCTTTGCCTCTAATACCCTCCTTAAAACATGTTCCATTCATAGGAAAGTTACTTTTTGCCATTCTCCACCCAGTTTCTTCTTTATAAAATAATAGATTGCATTTTTTTTTAATTTTATAGTGTGTGTACATATTATATACACCCACATATATGGTAGACAAAATGTGCACATTACACACACACACACACACACACACACACACACACACACACACACACACACACAGTGTATGTATATGTGTGCAACATATGGATAACGTATCTGGAACAAAAACAACTATAATACTTTTAGACTAGAACTCTGCATTCAACACTGTAGTCCCAAAATCCTCATCTCCAAACTTCTTGATCTAGGCCTCCGCAACCCCCTCTGCAACTGGATCTTCGATATTTCAGCCTGCACATCATACAAACAGCAATAATCCTTTACAAAAGCTATCTACACAAGGGTCCTACTGCATTCATGACTGAGGCCTAGCATTGCTCTAACTCTATCTATAGATTTGTAGATGACAGCACAGTTTCTGGATAGATCTCAAATAACAAAACAGCATTAAGGAGATAGAGAATCAGGTGACATCGTATCAGGTCAACAACTTCTCCTTCACTGGTAGCAAGATGAAAGAACTGGTCATCGATTTCAGGAAGCAAAGAAAAACACGCATTCCTGTCTGTATTTATGACAATTGTTATGAGCTCAGAGGACACCAAAACACAGCAGCAACAGAAATTCACCAAGACAAATGGTTTCTTGAACAAAAGTTGCTTTTAATTATCTTTAAATATGAAAACAGAATCAAACTCTAACTTATTACTATTAACTTACTAACCTAACAACCCCCTTCTAATTCTAAGTGCATGTGTATGTAATGTGTAAGTTTAGAAAAGTTCTTTAATTCACAGTCCAATCTCACTTCTCATTCCCCCAAATTCACTGGTTGCAGGCAATTCTTATATTGTGCGCAGAATTTAACTTTTATGAAGTTCACCAGACTTTGGTGCTTCAAAGGTAAATGGTTATTGCTCAGGAAGGGAGCTTTCAGAGAGAGATTTGTAGTTCACTGAACACAAACTGATTTCTTCCAATCAGCCACGTCAGGGTCTTGCTGAAGAAACTTGCCCAATCAGGGTTTTTCCAGATGATAACCTCTTTCAGGTCACCACAGATTTCCTTTTAGTTTTCCTTATTTCAAGTGAAACATTAGACAGCCAATCCTCTCCTCTTGTATGGACCACAAGGGCTTTGAACAGGCTGAACTAAACACTCACAGCCCATCTTCAAAATGGGGTTCTTCCACAAGCTTGCCAGCTTGTCCTGTTCCAGTCCCAGCTGCTGCTGCTGAACTCTAGCACTGTAGAAATGAATTCTCTCTCTCAGAGAAAAGCCTGTTTTACTCCCTCTGCTTGGAAAACCACATGACCCTCTTAGAGCAGCCAACTGTACTCAGACAGACAGTGGTTTCGGACCTAATCCTCAGAGTTCTTTCATTTTGTTGTTTTTCAAAACAGCAATCCATTAGTGAAGTCCCTTGGGCACTCTCTAAATTTTTGCAAAGGCATTTGGAGCCAGCCTGTCTAGCTTGAGCAGAGCTCCAGTATTTTAAATGAGATCCGTTTTGAAATGTTTGTATGTGAACTATGCTAAAAACCTGCCACAATTTATCTCCTTTAAAACATATCTATATATACAATACAAAATACAAGATAAACTGTCACACAATAGTGGATACGTTTAAATATTTGACATTAAATCTCACCAACCAATGCCTCTGGGAAAATTCAGCCCAGAATACCTTACTAATTTGTATTGGTGTATCAGTAGCTTATTATAAGAACTATCCTGCCCAAGATTGCAAAATGCAGCTCAAGTCATCACAAAAATCAACCTCCCCTCCACAATCTCTAAATTTACCTTCCGTGGTCTCAGGTACATGGCCAATATATTAAAGAGTTGACATCCCACCTTAGTCAAACTTTCGAGAGCACCCAAAACAAAGCTTTTTGTTGCATCTTGGTACACATGACAATTCACAGGAAATAATTTCTAATCAACCAGTGCAATAATTACAGATGCAGAAATTACGAATTAGGATCATGGCAATAAGATTACAAATCTGAAGCAGGATTTAACTTGAATCTAATGAACATAATTTTATCTGATTGAGAGTCAAACTATCAGATAATCTCTCCAGTTCTCCGTCCAATAACTCTAATGTTTTATTCTGTCAAGTTTAAAAATCAAAGGCATTATGTTAAATATATATTTTTCTGGTGAGCTAATGACTGACAATGCCATTTGTTAGGAATATTATTTAGAATTCAAGGTTGATATACAACACATCCCTGAGAACCTCCCTCCATACCACACCAACTATAGATTTACACATTCCTAGACACAAATGTCCACTGTTCATATTCAAGTTCATCTAATTTCAAATTCATTGTAACATGTGCTAGTATACACTGGCAAGATCAAGGTGAAACATGAAAGTCTGCATATGGTGTGATGGCAGTAAAACACAACAATGAATGAGGAACTCATCATCCATCAGAGCTAAAGATAAATAACTGACATTTTGGGTCTGAGCCCTTCTTCAAGGCAGATTTTACACCTGAAACATCAGTCATACATGTTGACCTCCAGCATTTGTGTTTTTACTGCAGTGACATTTCTGAATTTACCTTGTGGAGTCATTCTACTGACTGATCCTTACCAATGGAGCCATTGTAATTCTCATTTCTGCTGATAATTATTTACCAACCTTCAAGGCCAGTGTTATATACAGTGGAAACTTGGGACTATTTTATGCTGGAGCAGCAGCACTGCAAGAGCCGCATCACACTGAGTGGTGAGCATGCTCAGTGCAACAGTGTATTCATACATGACCGGCAGCCTGAGATGTGAGTAAAATTTGTGCTGTAAACTTAAAAGCTTCTCTGAGTGTTTATTAAAACCTCTGATGGTACAACTGAGGACATAACATGGTGGCAGCAGTGGGATTGACAGAAACCCACATCAGATAAGGAAAAAATTCCTACAAACTAAAATAAACATGAGCAAAG
The DNA here is from genome assembly GCF_036971445.1 of Narcine bancroftii. Taxonomy (NCBI): domain Eukaryota; kingdom Metazoa; phylum Chordata; class Chondrichthyes; order Torpediniformes; family Narcinidae; genus Narcine; species Narcine bancroftii. The sequence goes on from NC_091469.1 coordinate 435,250,200, forward strand.
GAAAAAAGCAGCATTACCTGACGACCAGAGCTGGAGAAGAAGATGGCCACAGCAGTAACAACATTACACCCAGTCATGGATGGGGAAGCTGACGACGTCATAGAGACAGAAAGTACAAGACAACCCTGCCAAGCAAAACCCATCCACCAGACGACCAAGAGGAAACAAGAAGATAACATACAAGAGGAAAGTCGTCAACATTACAATAAACATGCACAAACACTACCAGAACTCTTCAGAGGGCAGCACGTGCATATTCAAGAGCTAGAGACAAAAACCTGGAGTCCAGCAAAGATTGTTAGAGAAGCTGAGACGCCAAGGTCATACATCATTGAGATACAATCTGGTAGGCAGCTGAGACGAAACAGAATCCACATTCACCCAACCCCAGCTCTGACACGGAAAGCCCCAGAAGCACCAGCAGCTTCTAACAATCCAGAAACTTGTGAAGGAATGAGAGTAGAAACCCCAACAAACAGCACCGTAACAACTGAATGGCAGGCAACAGAAGAACCGAGGCAAACAACACCACCATCCACAACCGTACCAACACCACCGAAGCAAACAGACACAAGGTCTATGAGGTGGAGAAGCAACATCCTACCACCAGTGCGATACCGCTGAGAAGAATATGGAACTGCAGTTGTATAATTAGAATATTTAATTCTTAATGGCAAGTGCAGATAAAGAAGCAGTAACAATTTATTTTTAAGAAATTTAAAACTTAATAAATCTTTTAAATTTTAGACTTCTCTTTAAAGAAGCGGGGGATATTATGTACAGTGGAAACTTGAGACTATTTTATGCTGGAGCAGGAGCACTGCAAGAGCCGCATCACACTGAGTGGTGAACATGCTCAGTGCAACAGTGTATTCATACATGACCGGCAGCCTGAGATGCGAGTAAAATTTGTGCAAGCTTCTCTGAGTGTTTATTAAAACCACAACCGAGGACATAACAGCCACTAAAGTGTCTCTTCCTTCGAGGCAGAATTATACAGAAGATCCTATAATGATATTATTCATGCGTCATCTTAACAGACCAAAAATTCCTGTCCAGATGTTTTAATCTCAAGCAGTTGTTGAACAATAAAGTGAATGCTGTTAATCAGAGACATCAAAAGGTGCTGGGCAGAGCTCCATACATTCAACAGTTTGTGCAGTAAAGTTTAATTTCTGCAGATTTCTTAATAACATTTATTGTTTTTTTTTAAATACTCTTCTAACAATCCTGCTTATAATGCTTCAACAGGTATATTACTGGAATTTAAACATTCAAAGTTAAGAGTGGCAATCTCCTGTATAATTGACCTTTTCATCCCAGTTCAAGCAATAGATTGCTTATATTTTATTATATGAATGTAACAATTTAAACATTTAAATTGATGTGAAATGAATACTGTACAAAGAAAATTGATTTAAGAGATCGATTTAAAGTATTAGAACAAAGCCGCTGAGAGATTGACTCAGCCAGTTATTACAGGATCACAGTTATACAGTAAGAAATGAAAATGGGCCCTTTGTTCCAACTTGTCCAGGCTGACTAAGGTGTCTTCCCGAACAAGTCCCACTCCTTTAATATCCATGTCCAAATGTCATTTCAGCTATCAACTTGTTCCACATACCCATCGTCTCAGATCACCTTTACAAATCCCCCCTCAAATCTATGCCCCTTAGTTTTAGATTCCTCTATCCAGGGAAAAATATTGACAACCCATCTTATCTATGAGCTTTCATGATTTTATAAATCTCACTAAGATCACCTGCCCTGCTCACTCCAGTGAAAAGTCCCAGCCTATCCATTCCCTCTTTAAAACTCAAGCCCTTCAGTCTGTGTGAGTCTTCTCTTTGCACTCTTTAGCTTAATCACAAATTAAGGCAATGGAATGGCTACCAAACTGCACCCAATATTTTGGGTGCGGTCTCAACAACATTTTATGCAGCTGTAACACAATGTCTCAACTCTTCACTGTATGACCTGTCTGATGAAGGCAACCATGCCACATGCCTTCTTCACCATCTTGTCATCATTTTCAGTGAACTCTAAACCCCATAGTCTCTCCTGTCATTCACAGTCTATATCCTGCACTGGTTCAACTTTTCCCAAGATGCAACGCCTTGGATACCCAAGCTCAATTCCCACTGCTATTCCTTGGGCCACTTATGCAGTGGATCTAGATCCAAATCCTATTAGAGCATTAGATGACCTTTGTCATCATGTTACTTACATTCTCATACAAATTGTCAATATACATGACAAACATGTACGTTGACAATGACCAGCACTGCTCTTTGTCGTACACCACTAGTTACAAGCCTCCAATCCAAAAAAAATCCTCTAACACCTTCTGATAACTTCCATCAAGCCCATTTAGAATTTTGTATCAACTATCTAATGCAGGCATTCTCATCCTTATTTTTGGTTATGGTTCCCTTCAGACTGCCCAAAGTTTATGGGGCTCCTTTCCTGTGAGGCAGTCAAGTTTAGTTGAGAATGACTGATCTAATTGTCTGGTTAACCCTTGATCTATGTGATCTGATCTTCTGGACCTGACTATCAAATAGGACCTTCCTAAAAACCTTGCTGAAGTCAATACAGACAATGACTTCCACCTTCTGCCAGCCTTGCTCTAACAGATTTTGGCTTTCAACAGACCCATTTCACCTTATAAAGCCTCCCACTAACCAGATGCCTGTTACCTCCCAACAGCTTTTCCCAAACAACCCTTGCAGGTTTGTGTCCATCAAAATTACCTTTGGCCTAGTTTAGGGTTTTAAATTGTGGACTAGTCCTATCGCTTTTTAATGACCATAATAAAACTAACAGTATTATGGACATTGGCCCTAAAGTGCCTTCCCACCGACACTTCAGCTACCTGTCCAGCCTCATTTCTCAATAGATACCTCGAGTTCAAATTCAAATAGATTTATCACATTTTATCTGGTACAGAGAGAAGGGTTCTTCTTCAGCCAGACCAATATGTCATCTCTAATTTTCACTCAGACATTACGAAGAAGGATAAAAACCATTTATAGAGTATAGAATTACAATGATAAAGGAAAAAAGATCATGCAGTTAAAAGCAAGGGCAGAATGAAAGCACTGCTGTGGGATTCATTCAGAATGTGATAGATGCAAGGAAGAAAATGTCTTTCAGCCTGCTGACATGCAATTTCAGTTTTGAACCTTCTCTCCGATGGGAGGAGGGAGAAGAGGGTATGCCCAGTTCCTTCAGTATGTCAGCTGCTTTCTGACAGTTGGGGGGGCGGAAGATGTAGATGGAGTCAACAGAAGGGCAGGGAAATTTGCATTCTGTTTTTAGCTGCACTCACTAGCCTAACTCTATAACAAATTGATTCATCTCATAAGTATATCTTCAGTGATACATTGGCAGAAGTTATTGAAGGATGTGCTAAAGTTCCGTAGTTTTCTTGACAATTGTGTCAATGTGGCTGGTTGAGGTCAGGTCTCTGTCATGAATGTGGGTCACAAAATTTGTTATTCTGTGGCAGCATTACAGGTGCAAAATTGCTATCATTTACATTTTTTTTAAAAATTAGTCCAAAAGAAAAAGTGGTGACTGTGGTTCATTGTCCATTCAGAAACCTGATGGCTGAGGGGAAGAAGTTGACCTGTTCATCTTCAGGCTCCTGTATCTCCTTCCTGATAGTAGCAGAGTGAAGAGGGCATTGCTTGGGTAGTGGGGGTCCTTGAGGATAGAGGCTGCTTTCTTAAGATATTGCTTCTCGTAGATGTCCTCAATGGAGTGAAGACTAATCCCCACGATGGCGCTGGCTGAGTGCACAACTCTCTGTAGTCTTTTATCATCCTAAGCATTGGCACCTCCATACCAGACAGTGTTGCAAATGGTCAGAATACTCTGCATGGTATACCTATAGAAGTTTGCAAGGGTCTTTGATAACATACCAAATCTCCTCAAACAGTACAGCTGCTGGAGGGACTTTTTCAAGATTGTATCAACATGGAGGCCCCAAAAAAGATCTTCAGAGATGTTGACACCCAGGAATATGAAGTTCTTAATCATTTCCACTGCTGACCCCTCAATAAGGACTGGCTCCTTCTCTCCTGGTTTCCTCCTTTTGAAGTCCACAAACTGTTCCTTAGTTTTGCTAATGTTATGTGAAAGGTTGATCCTGTGACACTACTCAATCAGCTGATCTATCTCCCTTCTGTAAAATTCCTCATTGCTATATCATTGCCAAATTTTTAATGGCATTTAAATTATGTGTAGCCATACAGTCATGGGTGTATATTAAGTAGAGCAGTGGCCTAAGCACACATCAAGGTGCACCCTTGTTGATCACAGTGAGGAAGAGACATTGTTTTAGATATGCACTGATGTCCTCTTCTGATAAGGAAGTCAAGGATCCAGTTAGAGAGGGAGATGCAGAGGCCCAGGTTTTGAAGCCTGCTTACCAGTACTGAGGGTATGATGGTGTTGAATCCCGAGGTGTAATCTATGAAAATCAGCCTGAATTATGTGCTGCTGTTGTCTAGGTGATCTAGGCTGAGTGGAGAGCCAATGAGATTGTATCTGCTGTGGAGCAAATCTGGTGGTAGATGAATTGCAGTGGGTCCAGATCTTTACTTACGCACAAGTTAATTCTGGCCATGACCAACCTCTCAAAACACGACTCCTGATGGTAAAGCCTTGAAAAGGGTAGTGGACACAATCCAGGACATCACAGACAAAACCCTCCTTACCATCAAGAATATCTACAGGAAATTCTGCCATCAGAGAGCAGCAGCAGCAATCATCAAGGATCCACACCGTCCAGTACATGCTCTGTTCTCACTCCTACCATCAGGAAAGAGGTTAAGATGCCACAAGGCTCACACCAGCAGGTTCATGAACAGGTGCTACCCCTCCACCATCAGACCCCTCTACAACAAACTCAATCAGGGATTTATTTAAAGATTCTTGCTTTTGCACTTTTTCCCTCTGTATTGCAGTTTGTTTACATTTATTTATTTGTTTACATGTGTACAATATTTTTTGCACAACCAATAAGTGGTAACTGCCTCGCCCACAGGAAAAAAAGAATCTCAGAATTGTTTGTAATATCATGTATGTACTCCTACAATAAATCTGAAAGCATTTTATCACAGATGTGGATGCTTCTGGGCAACAGTCAGTGAGGCAGCTCACTCTGCTCTTCTTAGACACCATTATGATTGATGGCCTTTTGAAGCTTGTGGGAACACCAACTGCAGCAATGAGATTAATAATGTCCATAAACACACCAGCTAGTTGGTTGGCATAGGTTCTCAGCACCCTGACAGGTATACCATCAGGATCTGACACCCTGCAAGGGTTCACCCCAATGAAAGATGTTTTGACGTTGGTCTCAGATATCACAAGGTCACCAGGTTCTGCAGGGTTTCTCATGGTGATCATTGAATTCTCCTTTTCCAAGCAAGTATAATGTGGATGTTGCTTTCCTGCTGGTCCTAGTTCAATGAGATTATGGAGACATTTAGGTCAATGACAAGTGCTGTGCTGATGGGCTATGCTGTCTGCCTTTGCTTTGGATTCCATGATACCATACTATTAGCTCTGCCACAGTGTCCTGTGTTACATGTTTCTATGGGACTCAAGACACAACAGGAGGGAAATCTACATATTGTTTGAGAAAAAAATTCTTTGACACACTTAAATTTTGACCTATCCAACACTATGGCAGTCCCAGTCAGTCTGAAGGAAGTTAAAGATGCATTTTAATACAGCCCTAATATCCATCTGCAACCATTTTACATGTGTTCCTCAAACAAAATCTGATGTTGATCTTACAAAATTAGAATCAGATTCTCATTCACCTGCCTGGCCCATCTCACACAAAATTCCAAGTGATGAAAATATATTTTCAGAATGTCAGGAGTTCAAAAGTCAAGCAGCTAGATGTTCTGTTATCCTGTCCAGATTAAATTGGAGATGGGCCAAAAATCTGAGAGGCCGCTCCCTCAACATCATTGCTTTCCCAAAGCACAAGAGCAGACCACCACCCCATGTGGCAGGGACTAGGTCACACGAAGCATGTTATCACAACTTCTTTGGCACTTCCATGTAGAAGGTAGCAGTCAGCTCTAACAAAGAGTTATAATGGCCAAAGTTCAAAAGGTTTTATAGCATTGGTATTTGCAACTCCAGTGTCACCCTATCAGAGAACTCAAGGAGTCCAATGTAATTGTATCCTCCAGACCACACATTTCATTTCAAACTTGAAGGCATAAAGTGCAAAAACCAACAAATTGCAGGGATTATAAACATTTGACGAAAACTAATGTTGGCATTCTCTTTCCACATTTCAATAAGGATTTCTTCAAGCTTCTTTCTCTGACAATGTTGAAACTTGTGACTCTGTCCAATGTTTGCATTGCAATGGCTGTTTGCCACGTTTGGTTCTTAGCTGTACTTCTTTTGCTGCCTTCTCATTTGGCAAGGCAAAGATTCAGGTTGAATTGAAAGCAAACTGAGCAACAGGTCATTCATTATTAGCAGCATGGGAAGGGAACCATGCTTGGAATGCAAGAGGTTAGACTATTAGGCCCAATATTTGGAGTCATAGATCATTACTTTATCCTGAGTTCTGCTCTCTCCTATGTTCATGTCTAGGTTACTATTTGCCTCAGCTCTCACTCAAATGCACTAACAAACTTGGCCCTATTAAAGACCTCCAATACTTGGATCCATGAGAAATTTGTAACTTCTTCACCTACAACAAACAACAATCAGAGCAAAGGTACAGTGCATGAAATCAGCCAGGTGATTTCAAAGTTGAAAGTTCCACTTGGATGAATCAACAGAAGACCAATCACCAAGAGTATGTATTCTGCAATGAACACTCATCTCTAATTCAATTTTTATAGACTGCAGCATTTGCAGTGCAGAATAACTTTCTGATCAATCATGTCATTCAATCATTCAAAATAGCAGCTCGGACATTCAATGGCATGACTTGTTTTTTCCTGTATTGTGTAAACATTGATTTTACTCAGAGAGACATGCTATAAAGATCATTTATCAATCATTTCACATCACCGCAGAATCATGACTCGAGTAATGTTAATTCAAATTTGCCAATAGAGAAAAAAAAATCTATATCCCTGATGCTCAGTTGAAATGAATTACAAGGCATATTTGGGGGCCATTTTAAATCAAGTTCCCTGCCTGATGTCTAACCAGCTTCCAAATGGCAGGACAATAAGACTGGGAGTTAAAGCCAGGTAAATTGGCTAGCAGCTGTACAAGATGTTGGTGAGACCATACTTGGAGTACTGGGTGAACATCTGGTCACTCTGCTGTAGGAAGGATATCAATAGGTTGGAAGTGGTGCAGAGGACCTTCTCCAGGATGTTTTAGGGATGATCCATTCTCAAAGTAACAAAGAGCAGATTCTGGGTATCTGAAACAAAAACAATAATAGGGCCAAGTATACTGAGTCAGTCAGGCAGCATATATTGAGAGTGAAACAGTGTGACAATTTCAGCTCATTGATCTTTCTGAAGTAAGGAGCAGGGAGAGTGAGAGTGAGACTGGACAATTTCCCACTCCTGCATTCACAGATAGGTACAGAGGTGTGATCTCATGAAAATTTTCAAAACCAAGTACACAAATCGATCCCCACAATGTACAAAAGCCACACACCAGGAACCTGATAGTTTCCATTATTACCTTCCACACTCATCAGATTTCAACAGCTGTAACCTTTGCGTGCCCAATTTATCACCCTCAAGCATCTGCCTCCACCTACATTCTCCCCACCCCTCCTCTTACCTGGCTCCATCTGGCTTTATTTATTCATTTTTTTTCTCCCTTGTTTCCAACAATCACCCACCTTCCTTTCTCTCCCGACTCTACCCTTCCCCCACCTTCTACATCTGCCCATCATTAGTCCACCTATTAACTAATAATTGCAATAGTTCTGGGATTTCATGGCAATTATGCTGTCATTTTTTACAACATTAATCTTCGTAGTAAAATGACCCTAGACAAGCCGGCTTAATCTTTATACTTAAAAAATCACCGCTGGCTCCAGAAAAACTCATTAACTGTGGCATTAAACTTGATTATTTCATTTTCCAAGTTTTATCATAAGTCAGGCAAGCTACAGTCAACTTGTAAGTGTGGACTTTCTCAATTCCAGTAATGGAAAAGTGACAAATAATTCCATGACTCCAAGAATCTATTGGATGCTATTATTGGGAAGAGATGCAAGATTGAAGGGCTTGATGTTTATTTTATTCGTTTATAATCATGTACAAGTACAACCTGAGGAAACAATCCTTGGTGCCAAAATATGGAAACATTTATACGGACATTACACACGTACAAACAATACATAGGCAGTACATATATACATATACGCAAATAAATATTGTTAAATAAATAAATAGTAGAATCCTGGAAGATTTGTATGAGCAATTCATCAGTCTTTAAACAGTTTTCTGCCCATGGGAAGAAGTTGTTTCTCAGCCTGGCGAGAAACTCTTTCTCGACAGTAGTAGCTGGAAGATGCTGCATGCAGGGTGATAGGGTCCTCATAGATTTTGCGAATGCTTTTCAGAGGATGATCCCAATAGACCACATCAATTATTTGGGGTGGGGGGGAGAAGAGGGAGACACCAATGACCCTTTCTGTCACTCATGATCCTCTGAATTTACCTCCAATCCAATGCCTTACAGTAACCGAACCACACTGTGATGCAGCGAATCAGGATACTCTCGCTGCTTGGAAGTCCAGAATCCAGTTACAGTGAGGGGTGTTGAGCCCCAGCAAGGATAGCTTCTCCACCAGCCCGTAGCGAATGATTGTATTAAAAGCAGGGCTGAAGTTGATAAACAGAAGCCTGGTGTATGAGGCGTAGGTCAGGACGGAGTGATGGGATGAAGCTCGGTGGAAGAATTCCATTTGTCGGTGAATTGCAATGGGTCCAGTGTCTCTGGGATGCACACTTTCTATCACGAGATGCACAAAGAATGATGGAGAGATCATCTTGACTTTCCAACTGACAAATGATTAGCAGTTGATGCAGAGCACAGAAAGATAAAATGCAAAGGAATCTTCTGAACACAATGGAAATAATAAAAAGTAAAAGCACAAAGCTGGAGAAACTCATCAGGTCAAACAATGTCCTTTATATAGCAAAGATAAAAATACATAAGTGATATTTCGGGCTTAGGAAATAATATGGCAAAGGGCAACTACAGTTGAGAAAAGTAAATCCGGCAAACTATTAAGTTGCAATATAGCAAGTTTTGTAGCCTGAATATTAGAATGTCCTTCAGGGAGTCCTGCTTTAATACACTGATTTAGGTTTACCCACCTGTCAGGAGGAGGAAGGACATGATAGTTACGTGTAAAAGAGTGTGCTACTACAATTCTTCCCGTATGGTACCTTTGTGATTAGAATACAAAGATCATTGCAATTGTTTTTGAATGAATTACTGTTGTCAATGCACAGTTTTACTTGTTGCATCTTAAAACACACTCCAGGTAACAAACACACAAGATGCTATGAAAAGAAAACAAAAGTAATAAATATAAAAGAGAAAGGAAATAAATATTCACAGTTGGCTGGTAGTGCAAAAAAAAATGTGATGTGTCAATACTGCAGGCAGATCTTATGGTGGTATGGTTCTGATAATAGAGATGTTCGAGATGGAAAAAAATCTATACTTGAACCTAGAGGTACTGAACCTCAGGCTTCTTCTGTACCTTGTGAGAGAAGAGAGCATATCCAGGGTGATGTCTTTTATAACATTGCTTTGCCTTCTCGAGACATGCTCTGTGTAGATTTTAAAACAGAAACAAATCTGAACCGTGTTTGAAGCAACTGTCACTATAGCTATTGTCTTGCAAACTAATCACACGAATGACTGTCTTCCAAGGAAGATCACCATAAAATTCACTTCTGATCACAACTCTCAGCGGCATTCTGAAAACCTGCACTACGAGATGCTAGGCCCATTGAGCGGTGAAACTATTGATAAAATTGGAGTTCTAAATGCCTTTGCCGAGGTATGGAGACCCTTCATGGACAAAAATCAGCCAAACACCTTAAGAGGCAGTTCAACAGTTATCAGAGGTGATCTCATTTCAGTTAAGTACTGGAAAAGAAATAAAGCTAAATTATAACAGTGGAATCAGTTAAGGACGCAAATCAATGCATGTATTGATGGAGCAGAACAAATTAATTCAACCATTTCCAATCGCAGAGATGATCATTGACACAGTATCATCGAGTGAGAGTCAAGAAGGTACCACAACAGTTTGGATGAATAGACCACTGAAGTCAGCTCTCAATTCCTCTTCATTATTTGTCATATGAAGACAAGAATTTATGGCAATTCATACATTTTTCCCTTGAATAGGAGAAGATACTAAATGTCTTAGCGGCTAAAAAAAGGTGAATAAATTCTCAGGATCTAATCTTGAATTGTCTGGGGGACAATGAAAGAGATTGCTTAGTTCCTGATAGAAGTGTTCAAGTCTTCTCTAGCCAGATGGCTGTAATACCATGAACAAACCAAACAATTACGAGCCAGTATATCTAAACAAAAATCAGTTGGTGTTTCTATGTCGAGTGGAGAGGGGGTGGGGGAAAAAAAAGGAAAAATAATCAAACTTACTTATTTATGGAGCAGCCCCAAAGGGCTGCTCTTGCACCACATTTATGAAGAGTGGCACCTCGTAGCATCTGATGGAGGTGGTGCGACTGGTGCCATAGAGCCGCCCGCCAAGTTGATGTCATGCACATGCGTGGAAAGAACCTTCAAGTAGACCATAGCAACCCCAGAGGAAGTAGTAAAGTTGATTGTGATGTTTGCAGCCAATCTTAGTGTCCAAGCAGAAATTCTGTGCGCTGTCGACGTTTTAAAAAAATCCCATTCCCGTCACTGCGGAGTCATCAGCCCGTCCCTAGCCAGCCGCTTGCAGTAGCAATACATTCATGATGTGTGGTGGAGTGCTGCGCTCTGTCGCTGACACTAGGTTGAAGAGGGATTGGAGTTGGTGCCTCGGAGCCAGTCGGGGAGCATTTATGAGAGCAAGTTATGAGAAGGGCGGAAAATTTCCACCTTTACATTCACATTTTAAAAAATTCTATAAAAGGGCCTAGTTAGAGGGAAATTATTTGAAAAAAAAATTAAGAGATTTAGGATTAATCAAGGATTTCGTAGGAGATTAAATCTGGAGACCACGGCTAAAGGGGCATTGCAAGCACATTCTTATCTCAATATGACTTAAAACTCCAAAGTGTAGAAAGCATTGGTTAAATGTTGGAAAAATGGGATTAGCATAGTACGTTTTTAAACACGTTTAGTTTCTCTATTCAGATTCCTCCAAACTATTCTCACACATTTGCTTTATCACCTCCAAATATTACTAAGTTTTAGCCAAGCATTACAGCTCTGCATTTTCTTTGAAATTATATAGTGGAGAGTATAAATCAACAAATTATCTAACAGTGCCACTAGTGCATTTCAGCGTAAGTATTGACATCCAGCCAGAACATTTGCAACAGGATAAGCAGTAGCCTCATATTTCCAACCCCAGCTTATCAGTGACGCATAGTTAAAAGCTGTTGGCAAACAGATGACAAATTCTTCGAAATAGAATCTGGCTAGAAGCTCCAATAACAATGCCAATAATAACATTGAAAAAATATGAAGCTAAACTAATATGATGCAGGTGTTGCAATTATACACAATGCCAAATGAGAGTGATAACAACAACTTTGCTCAGTTTTGCATCCAAACATACTTTCAGATTGGATGACAGAAATATTGCCCACCCATATTTAACTGACCAAAAAATGAAAATTGTTGTGAAGTCTTGAATGCATGGAAACAGTTTAATGCCTTAACCGGTTTCCATACTTGTAACTCTATGTTCTCTGCCTTCTGGCTACACAGAGCCTTTTGCTATATCAAAGAACTGACAGAAGGTGAGAAATGGTGACTCATAAGGATTGGTGCTGGGTCCACTGTGGTGAACAGCTTCAAAATTTATACTAATGATTTGAACTCTAGAATCAAAGAGCAGTTTCTAATATTACAGATGAAGCAACAGACTTTTGAAGGATTGAACGTTTATTTAATCATCTAATGAATTTCAAAATGGATGTGTGAGGTGATCTCCTTTGGTGGGAAGCAGCAGTATGATTTAAAATTAGTTTAAATGTAATGGAGTAAAATAATTTGAAAGACTAGAAAACATGGTGAAACAAAGGTGATTGAAACAACTTTGTGTTGTGTTTATAATATTACCCTCACTTCACTCCCATGGCTTATACTGGTATTTTCAAACCTGGAAATCTACAGTCCATTACATTAGCAAATCTGCAGTCCATTACACTAGCAAATCTACAGTCCATTACACCTGCAAATCTGCAGTCCATTACACTAGCAAATCTACAGTCCATTACACTAGCAAATCTGCAGTCCATTACACTAGCAAATCTGCAGTCCATTACACTAGCAAATCTGCAGTCCATTACACTAGCAAATCTGCAGTCCATTACACTAGCAAATCTGCAGTCCATTACACTAGCAAATCTGCAGTCCATTACACTAGCAAATCTGCAGTCCATTACACTAGCAAATCTGCAGTCCATTACACTAGCAAATCTGCAGTCCATTACACTAGCAAATCTGCAGTCCATTACACTAGCAAATCTGCAGTCCATTACACAAGCAAATCTGCAGTCCATTACACTAGCAAATCTATAGTCCATTACACTAGCAAATCTGCAGTCCATTACACTAGCAAATCTGCAGTCCATTACACTAGCAAATCTACAGTCCATTTCACAAGCAAATCTGCAGTCCATTACACAAGCAAATCTGCAGTCCATTACACTAGCAAATCTATAGTCCATTACACTAGCAAATCTGCAGTCCATTACACTAGCAAATCTATAGTCCATGACACTAGCAAATCTATAGTCCATGACACTAGCAAATCTATAGTCCTGACACTTGCAAATCTATAGTCCATGACACTAGCAAATCTATAGTCCATGACACTAGCAAATCTATAGTCCATGACACTAGCAAATCTATAGTCCATGACACTAGCAAATCTATAGTTCATGACACTAGCAAATCTATAGTCCATGACACTAGCAAATCTATAGTCCATTACACTAGCAGATGAACAAAAATGCCTCATCCCAGTGATTATTTGTAATGATGATCTGGACTTTCAGCAAAATCTCCATTTTGCACTATACCAGAGTTATTAAAAAAAAGTTACACCACACAGAGCCCTAGTGTGGAAGGTTAAAAGATATTTTAATTAAGATGTATTTGATGATTAAATCAACTGATAGGACAATTAGAAATATTTTATTACCCAATTTGGGAGGCAAGAAATAAAGACATTATCAACAATATCAGGAAAAAAGGCCTGCTTAACACAAAAAGTAGTGCAGTTCGGGTTACAGAATCAAATGTTCATCAACTATCTACTGTGATGCCATCTTGACATTAGTCCTTCACATCCTAGTATTCTATCTTACTGACTCGTGATACATTCCTCTTGGGGCTCCTCCAGGGAAGAGGGAGATGAGGGGAGAAAAGAATCTCACAATAAATGATTTTTCATTTTGAATAGCTATTGAACAGAATAGGTAGAAATCTTAGTTACAGCTAACTCTCCACCATATCTGACAGAGAAAGACCAGGAAAGAGGTTGTGAATTAACACAGAGAATTTTTAATAATTCTACAAGCATGTTAAGAGTAAAAGGATACTAAGGGACAAAATTGGTCTCCTAGAAGATCAGAGTGGTCATCTACATGTGGAGCCTCACGAGATGGGGAAGATCTTAAATAGTTTTCTTGTATCAGTATTTATTCAGGAAACTGGCATAATGTATAAGGAAGAAAGGGAAACAAACAGTAGTGGCATGGAACATATAGAGATTAAAGAGGAGGAGGTTCTTGCTCTCTTACAGTGAATAAAGGTAGATAAATCCCCTGGACTTGACATGATATTCCCATGGACCTTGAGGGAGATGAGTGTAGAAATTGCAGGGCTGGAATATTTAAAAAAATTCTTATCCATGGGTGAGGTGCCCAAGGATTGGAGGACAGCTCATGTTGTTCCATTGTTTAAAAAAGGCTCCAAAAGTAAACCAGGAAATGTCAGGCCAGTGAGCCTGATGTCAGTAGTAGGCAAATTATTGGAGGGTATTCTGATTGGGTTTACAAGTACTTGGACAGCCAAGGGCTAATTAAGGACAGTCAACATGGCTTTGTGCGTGGTAGGTCATGTTTAACTAATCTTAGAGTTTTTTGAAGCAGTTACCAAGAAGGTAGATGAAGGAAAGCTGGGGATGTTGTCTACATGGACTTTTGTAAGGCTTTGACGAGGTCCCACATGGGAGGGTAGATAGCAGGTATTAATGGAGAGGCTGCAAACTAGATTCAAAATTGTCTGAATGGAAGAAGACAGAGTGGTAGTGGATGATTGCTTCTCAGACTAGTGGTGTGCCTCAGGGATCAGAGCTGGAACCATTGTTTGTTGTCTATATCATTGATCTGGATGATAATGTGGTAAACTGGATCAGCAAGTTTGCTGATGACACTAAGATTAGAGGTGCTGTGGAGAGCAAGGAAGGCTTTCAAAGCTTGCAGAGGGATCTGGACCAAATGGGAAAAAAAGAACAGAAAATGGCAGATGGAATTTCATGCAGTGTTGGATTTTGGAAGGACAAATCAAGGTAGGACATACTCATTAAATGGTAGGGTATTGAGTCCAGAGGAACAAAGGGATTTGGAAATTCAGATACATAATTCCCTGAAAGTGGCATTACAGTTAGACAAGGTTGTGAAGAAAGCTTTTGGCATTTTGGCCTTCATCAATCAAAATATTGAGTACAGGAGTTGTGATGTTATGGTGAGGTTGTATAAGACATTGATGTGGCCAAACTTGGTGTATTCTGTGCAGTTCTGATTGCCAAATTACAGGAAGGATATCAAAAAGATTGAAAGGATGCTGCTGGATCTTCAGGATTTGAGTTACAGGGAAGGATTAAACAGATTAGGGCTTTATTCCTTGGAATATAGAAGAATGAGGGGTTAACAAAATTATGGGAGATATAGACGGAGTAAATGGAAGTAGGCTCTTTCCATAGATTAGGAGAGATAAATAAATGGCTTTAGGGTGAACCTTTCCACTCAGTGAGTAGTGGGAATGGGGAATGAGTTGCTATCTGATGTGGTAAATGTGGGCTCAATCTTAAGTTTTAAAATTAAATTAGATAGATACATGGATGGGGAAAGGTCTGGAGGGTTATGGGTGCAGGTCAGTGAGACAAGTGGTATGATGTTTTCGGCACAGACTAGAATGGTCGAATGGCCTGTTTTCTGTGATGTAGTGTTCTATGGTTCTAATAGGAGTCTCTTTACAATAAAGAGAATTTATTCACTTGCAATGTTTCAATAATGCAACAAAGAAAAATCACGAAATACCAAACAATGCCATTAATTGCAATGCAGAAATGAAGTTAATTCCAAAGTTTTACATTTTCTATTTCCTCTTTTGGGAAAGGGGTACTCAGCATTTTTCAAGGATTATTTATCTCTTCCTACTGATCTCAGTGAAATTCTCAAAAGTAGTTTTCTGTAAAATTAATTTTTCAGAAAAAAAATCAGTTTTCAATTAATTGTATTTTTTATTCCCTCCCTAATTATTTTATAACACAACTTAAATCTTCATTCAGACCACCAATACCGATGTTTTGTATTGAATGTATAGGAAGCAATGTACTTGATTACAATTGCAGAATTCACATCTTTTGTTTATTTGCACACATAATGTTACCTTTGAGACGATGACTCAGGACTTGTTCCAAAATGGCTGCAAAGTTTGTAAATTCTGAACACGAGTCATCAATGGTCTCAAAGCAGGAGCGATCAATTAGAGTCTTAACAGAAAACCTGTAAAATACAAATAATGTTGGTAGGATGCACATCTGGTTCAAGGTTCAACTTCAGCACGCTGGGTTATGATACACATACTCAAAGCAACAATACAAGTCACGCACAGCTCAGCATTTAAACTGAAACTTAATCAGAAACAAGCATTTGCTGCATTGGAAATGGCTAATATTAATGATCAATTAAATTATGAGTTGAGATTCTGTCAAAACCAGGCATTTCTATTTCCTTGAAAATGCATCGTGAATATTAGAGGGGGGTGGGGTGGGGCTGGTGATTTGTCGGAGTTTGGTATACAAAGTAGAAGGGAAAATTGGTGGCAAAACAAAGCAAAAGGCTAATGTGCTCCAGTCAAAAACCAAAATAGGTAGGAAGAGAAATCTTCCTTTGATAACTTTGATCAGGCTTCCACAAATTGTAACTGGCAGCAAAAGGTACAATTTAAAGTGATGGAATGGCTTAAGTGAAATTGGAGAACTCATTGTTCACACTGTTGAGTTGTAAATTACTCAGGTGGAATAAGACATGTTGTTGTTCTAACCTGCATGAGGCCACCAGCAGTCAATCTTTCCTCCCATCCACTTTCTCTAAGACTCCCTGGTTTCCTCTCCCTCCCTCCCCTCCCTGGGCACTTTGTCATCTAACTATAGGAAGAGCAACATTGAATCTACACCTCCTATCACAACTCCATTCAGGAACTTAACTAGTCCTTCCAAGTGAGGTGAAGATTCACTCCTCCAACTCTATCAATGTGATCTCCTCTTGTTACAGTACAAATAGGCTCCAAGGACTTGGCTTAATGATGAAGGAACCTCAATAAGTTTAGAATACAAATATCATTTATTAAAACACTACTCAACTATAAGTAAAGATAGCACACATTTTAGTAAATCTACTAATACATTAAAGTTCAAAGTAATAAATCAGTAAATTCACCAATAACACACATCCTTTGAGCTACTTGTTGGAAACTCCATGCAAATGATGGTTGGTCTCAGGAGCCCAAGCTCTTGGTACCGATTACAATCTATCCAAGCAGAAATCTGGTGGGCTGGGCTACAACTCACACTTTATACTTAAAATTGCAAACAACAATCTGAACTTTATCCTAACCACTCACACTTTATACTTAAAATTGCAAACAACAATCTGAACTTTATCCTAACCTCAGCAGACAGCTATCAATCATCTGGCAACGGCAACTAGCTTTAATTCACCTATCTCAACAGCCATGCAACAAGCTCACCCTCCCACCCTCAGAATTTGAAGACTTGGGTGATTTACAAGTGTTTCTCAAACAACCTTGCATTTTTCTAGCCAAGCTGAACAGTTCTCAAATACTGAGTTACGCAAGCTAACAATTCCATCCTCAACCTCCTCTATGGCCAGGATGAAGCTAAAAGCAAATGATGGGATAGTCACCTCATATTCTGGTGGCACAGAGAGTGTAGATACTGGAATCTGGAGTATAATGATCTGCTGAAGAAACTCAGTGGGTCGAGCAAGGAATGGCCAATTCTTTAGGCTGGAACCCTTCATCAGGATACAGAGCTCCAGTCTGAAATTCCTTTCCATCAACAGATGCAGCTTAATCTGTTTAAGTTCCTCTAGCAGATCATGCTTTGCTCTGTAACCTCGTATCTGCCTGGGTAGTCTACAACCAAAAGGAATGAACATAGAGTTCACCAATTTCAGGTAACCCACACCATCTCATTTCCTCCCTCTCACCTTCAGATTTGTCCTCTTGCGTTCATTTCAACAGCTTCCCCCCACCCCCACCCCCATCCCGGTTTCTTTTCTCTCCCCCACCTGGGTCCACCTGCCCATCACTCCTCCCTTAGCTGGTTTAACTCATCTCCTTACCAGATTCCAGAAACTTCATGGGAAAATATATATTTTAATGGGATTGCAAAACAAATATTCCAGTAATTCTGTACATAATGCATTGAGATGACATTCAGCAATAAATAGCACATGGACAGGAAAAGGACAACTACTTAGAGTTAAATCAATTATATTGATTCTATTGTTTATTAGTTTCCTCCAAATGTTTTTTTTTAAATAAGCACTTTAAAAGGTAATGACTGCTGAATTAACTGTAAATTCAAGACTTTTTTTTCCTTCATTTTCCTTTGCCTCAATTGGCTTTCCCATCCAACCAACCCCATCCAACCACCCAACCCGAATTCCCATTGTCCTTTCATACGATTTTTCGATTTCTAAATTTGACTTTTTTTTAAAAAAACGCACTCAAAAATTCAGCTTACACTTCCTTCCATTTCCTGCTCTTAGAATTCTACTGAGGATGGGGATAGGCCACCTTCTCTGTCCATCCAATGTCCAAGTGCTAGACTCAAGTCACTTTGATTCATTCTGAGTAAAGTTAACTGATCTGAATGCTTTAAATTAGAAATGTCACTCACAGAACTACCAGAACATTTTCATGCATCATTGAACTAATTCTCCAAAAATCAATCTGAAAAAGTTCGCCACAGAAGTCCCCATTCCTGATGCCAAATCAGCTGCAATCAACTGGCAAAACTTCAAATGTTCAGATTTGGAAAATTATGGTTGCTGGGAGTAAATACTGTATTGAAGTGTGGCAAGTAGCCTGTGCAGTCTGTGCCAACTTGATGTTCCATATAACCACTTACAGCACAGAACAGGCCAGTTCGGCCCTACTAGTCCATGCCGTAACAAATCCCCACCCTCCTAGTCCCACTGACCAGCACCCGGTCCATACCCCTCCAGTTCTCTCCTATCCATGTAACTATCCAGTCTATCCTTAAATGTAACCAATGATCCCGCCTCAACTACGTCTGCCGGAAGCTCATTCCACATCCCTACCATCCTTCGCGTCAAGAAATTTCCCCTCATGTTCCCCTTATAATTTCCCCCCTTCAATCTTAAACCATGCCCTCTAGTTTGAATCTCCCCCACTCTTAATTGAAAAAGCCTATCCACAATTACTCTCTCTGTCCCTTTTAAAATCTTAAACACCTCTATCAAGTCCCCCCCTCAATCTTCTATGCTCCAGAGAAAAAAGCCCTAGTCTGCACAACCTTTCCCTGTAACTCAGACCCTGAAATCCTGTCAACATTCTCGTGAACCTTCTCTGCACTCTCTCTATTTTGTTTATATCTTTCCTATAATTTGGTGACCAAAACTTTATACAGTACTCCAAGTTTGGCCTCACCAATGCCTTGTACAATTTCATCATAACCTCCCTACTTTTGAATTCAATACTCCGATTTATGAAGGCCAACATTCCAAATGCCTTCTTCACCACACCATCTACCTCCACACAAGTCTCCTCCATTCTCTGACCTCACCACCAAGCAACATTCTGGGAGTACCTTCACCAGAGAGACTGCACAAGTTCAAGGCAGCTGCTCACCACTACTTTGCCAAAGTCAAGTTTATTGTCATCTGTTTCCACCTGATGAAACAGTGCTCTCCAGTCCTTGGTGCAAAACATGCAGACACACATACAGAAAAGCAATACATATGCAGGACATGTCTTCATACCCAGTGGTTCTAAACCTTTTTCTTTCCACTCACATACCACTTTAAGTATTCCCTATGCCATAGGTGCTCTGTGATTAGTCAGGGATTGCTTACGGTGGTATCTGAAGTGGAAAGAAAAAGTTTGAAAACCACCGTTTTAATTGTACCTAATTGACTCGTTATGTCCACGGCTTCACAACTCAAAAGGAAATGGGCCAATGACAATTTTTCTCAAGCAAAATATTTCAGTAACAATTAGGTCTAGAGCAGTGATTCTCAACCTTCGCTTCCCACTCACATGCCACCTTAAGCAATCCCTGACTAATCACAGAGCACCAATGTCATAGGGATTACTTAAAGTGGTATGAGAGTTTGGAAATAAAAAGGTTGAGAACACTGATATATACAAATAAATATTGTTCAATAAATATGAGGGTCTCGGCTGGTGAGCATGAGCAGTTCCTTTGGTCTTCTCACTGCCCATGGGAAGGTGTTCCTCAGCCTGGTGGTGCTGGCTCTGATACTCCTGTATCTCTCTCCCGATGGGAGCAACTGAAAGATGCTGCGTGTAAATGGAAGGGATCCTCAATCATTTTGAGTGTTCTCTTCAGACAATGATCCCAGTAAGTCACATCAGGTGGGATGGGGAGAGGGGAGAAGAGACTCCAGTCTAAACTCCACCTCACCAGGGATGGTGACATCTCCACATGTATCAACTTTCTCTCACTCTTATGGTCCTGTGGATTGACCTCCGATCTATTTCTCTGCAGCAACCATACATCTGAGATGGACAATAAATGCTAGGAAAAAGCACAATGCTGGAGAAACTCAGCAGGTCAAACAGTCTCCTTTATATAGCAAAGTTAAAAATGCAAAACTGATGTTTCGGGCTTGAGCTCTTCATCAAGGTACGGAAAAAGCTGGAGGTGCTGGGTGAAGAAGGAAAGGAGGGGACAGCAGCGATCAAGGAGAGGAGGGATGGCTAGGGAAGGGGGAGGGGGAAGGAGAGCAGGTTAGCAGAAACTGGAAAAGTCAATGTTAATGCCATCTGGCTGGAGAGTGTCCAGACAGAAAATCAGGTGTGCTCCTCCAATTTGCGGTGGTCTTGATGTAACAGTACACAAGGCCATGGACAAACCTATTTCACCAAGACAACTTGCAAATTGGAGGAACAACATCTGATTTTCTATCCGGATACTCTCCAGCCAGATGGCATTAACATCAACTTTTTCTGTTTATGCTAACCTGCTCTCCTCTTCACCCCCTCTTCCTTTCTCCATTCCAGTTGTCCTCCCTCACCCTTCCCCTCATCCAGCCATCCCTCCTCCCCTTGATCACTACTGTCCCATCCCTCCCTTCTCCACCTATCACCTCCAGCTTTTGTGACCACCCCTCCCCCCAACTCTTTTGTTCAGACCCGTGCTGACAGTTTTCTAAACCTGATGAAGGGCTCAAGCCTAAACCGTCGGTTATATATTTTTACCTTTTCTATATAAAAGACACTGTTTGACCTGTTGAATTTCTCCAGCATTGTGGGGATTTACTTCAACCACATTGTCTACAGTTTTTCATGTTTTAAATAATAAATGCTAGAACTCCCAGATACAGAAAAATTAATAAAAATTTAAAACTTTTTGTATTTCTATCTCCACTGGATTTGCATTTCCCTATCTTGTCCTTCTTCCTTCAAATTTCTGCAGGGTCCTTCCTGAAATGGTAGCCAGATGGTGCAGCAGTTAGTGCTGCTTGTGCAGAATTGGGACGTCGTCCCTGTGAACATTTGGGTTTTGTTCGCATTCTCTAATCTTCTCCCTTACCCAAAAGGTGCACTGGCTGTTTGGCTAATTAGCAAGCGAGTTACCGCTTAATGCTGGTTAACAAAACAAAAAGAACAAAAGTGAATTGATGAGCATCTGAAATAGCAAGTTGTTTTGATACAAGAAATGGAGAATGGGACTGATGCAAGTGGTCCGTTAAGAGCTTGTAAAGTCCTGATGGGCCAAATGCCTTCCTTTATCTGAATAATCAGTAACCAGACCTAACAAAATTTGTCAATCAAGTTGATGCTGCAGGATGAAGCATCCTTTAAAGTAATGCTTAATAATCAAAAAAATCCTCCCTTTCAACTACTTCCATTTGGCAGCAAGCAGCAAAGTTTCTGCGGTTATTAACTGTCATTGAAAAAGGCAAACAGAACATTCCAGTACAAACAGCAGTTTCAATCTTTGTACACAAAGTGACCAACTGCAGATATCAACAGGCTTTTTCTGGTAAAATTGAAAGGATTCTGTACTTTGGTCTCCTGGCCTAGTCTCTCATCCCAATCATTTCATTTAGAAAATAACATTCATTTAACTAGAACCATAGTACATTACAGCCCACAAACATGCCCCTTCGACCCTTCTTGTCTGTGCTGAACCATTTTTCTGTCTAGTGCCACTGACCTGCAACCAGTCCAAAGCCTCCCATCCATGTACCTCTCCAAATTCTTCTTAAATGTTAAAATTGAGCCCACATTCACCATTTCAGCTGGCAGATCATTCCACATTTTCACCACTCTGTGTGAAGAAGTTCCCCACCCAAACCTTTTCCCTTTCCTCCTTAAACCATGATTTCATGTTTGTATCTCAACTACCTTTACTCATCTATACCCATCATAATTTTAAATACCTCTATCAAATCTTAACTGATTCTTCTATACTTCAGGGAATAAAGTCTTAGCTTGTTTAACCTTTCCCTGTAACTCAGTTCCTGCAGTGCAGGCAATATCCTAGTAAATCTTCTCTGGACTCTTTTTATCTTATTGACATCTTTCCTGTAGTTAGGTGTCCTAAACTACACACAATACTCCAAATTTAGCCTCACCAATATCTTATTCAACTTTACCATACATTCCAATTCCTCTACTCAATACTTTGATTTATGATTTATTAATGATAATGGAAATGAATTCCAGTGAATTATATACATTTTACTTGTGTGTTCCATAATTATGAACTCTTTCAGATGTACTAAGGGGATATTGTTATCTTGAAGTTGTAAGTTCAAGTTAAATCTTTGTTCAAGAATACTTGTCAACCGACTGTACCAAAACAACCCAACGAAACAGAGTTCTCTGGACCATGGGGCAGAACAGTGAAAAACACGCGTCCAGACATAACACACATACAGGGAAACAATACATATATACACTACATGTAATAAAAGAAATATTCTTAATAGTAGAGTCATGGGAAGTTGTTTTAGTAGTTATTCAGCAGTCTTACTGTTTGTGGGAAGAAGCTGTTCCTCAGCCTGGTGGTTCTGGCTCTGAAACTTCTGCATCTATCTCCTGACAGGAGTTGCCGGAAGATGCTGTGTGCAGGGTGGTTGAGGTCCTTACTGATATTGCGATCCTCCTTCAGTCAACAATCCCAGTACATCACGTTGATTTGCAGGGGGCGGGGGGTGGGCGGGGAGGGGAGGGGCAGCAATTCTCTCTGCCGCTTTTATGGTCCTGTGGATATCCTTTGATCCAATACTCTACAAAAACAGTACCACTGTAAAGCAGTCAGCAAGGACACTCTTGATAATGCTCTTGTAGAAGGTTGACAGAATGGTTGCCGGTAGTCATGACCACCTCAGCCTACAAAGGAAGTACAGTTGCTGTTGCATCTCCATTACAAGTAATGAGGTGTTAAATATCCAGGATAGACCCCCTTCTTAAGTGGACCCCGAGGGACTCGATGCTCTTCACGACTGAACTGCTGATGAGTAGATGAGAGTGGTCATTCCTGGTCCTCTTGTCCATGTTGAGACTCAGATCGTCATTGTCGCACCATTTCACGAGATTTTCCATCTCTTCTCTGCATCGCGACTCATCCTTGTTGCTGATGAGTCCAACTACTGTTGTGTCATCTGCAAACTGGACTCTGTTGGAGCTGGATCTGGCGTTGCAGTCGTGGGTCAGTTGCCTTATCACCAACTTTCAAATTAAAAAATAATGAAAGTGATCTGAATACTTTAAAATCAGGAAATCTTATGCAAGGTACAAACAGTTCAATTATTTGGCTTTTCCAGATTTTTTTTACAGCACTACTGAAAAACTGGTAATCAGGATTTATCTGCAAAGCTTTCCTAGATATCAAATTCACACTCACCCACAACAAATTCAGTCACTGGAATTACATTTAACCCTAAGTAGGAATAAACTTGAGGGAACAGTCCTGGATTTTAAGTTTTGATTTATTTGTAACTGTGGTGCGCTGAGGTAGCAGTGAACAAGAACAAACTCAAAAGACTGTACAACAGGCTTTATTCCAGTAAAAGCCTGAACACCAGTTCAAGCCTTGGTGGCTCCCCGTGTGACTGCCTCGGGAGGGGCTGGCTCAGGTTGATATTCAGGTCAGCTGATTGACAGCTGGCCAGGTGAAGTCAACCCCTTAGATGGTCTTCCTCCAGGTACAGAGATCTCCACCTGCAGTGGTTGTATCACCACAGTTACAAAATATTGAGCACAGTGAGAAGGGTTATTCTGCAAAGAAACCAGCAGGTTATCTTTGGCATTAAATAGAGTGTGTATAGAGCACAACTTGCAGAGTATAGGATTACAATAAAAAAAAAAGATTAATTAGCACCAAGCAAGGGTAGCAAGAGAGCACTGTTATGAGGATCATTCAGGATCTCGATGGCTGCAGGGAATAAACCATATTTTATCTTACTGCCGCATTTTCACATTCTTAAGCCTTCTCCCTGAAGGGAGGAAGGAGAAAAGTTTTTGTCTGGGGTGTGATGGGTGTTTCAGTATGTTGACTGGATTTCCTCAGTAAGCAGGCAATATTGATGGAATCCATGGAAGGGAGGGAAGTTTCCATTAAATTCTGAACTTAATTACTACCTAGTTTCTTCTAGTCTTGAGAAGAGCAGGTGCCATACCACACTATGATGCATCCAGTAAGCATGTTCTCAGAAGTTATTCAAGATTTCTTTATTGTCATGGAATAGTACAAATATTACACAAAATTGTTTCCCGCCTGCTATAAGACAGACAAGGAATCAACATCAGTGTCGCCCTGCATCCCTTACAGTATGAGAGAAAGGGAAGCAAAAGAGCAGGATACATGCCAAACTTCCTTAAACTTCCAAGCAGAGGTGTTGGTGCACTTTCTTGATCATCACATTGATGTGCTTTTCCAAGGTCAGGTCATTGGAATATTTATTCCTAAGAACTTGAAACTATCTCTTCTTTTGATATTAGAGCCAGAAATGTGGAATCTGCTCCTTCTCCTGAAATCAATGATCATTATCTTAATGACATGGAGGTAAAGGCTTCAATAGCTAACACAGACTTAGTTCATCAGTGAGATCTAAATATTTCCATTCAGATAAAAAGATCAACAATTTAATATGCTTATTGTTAATTATGATCCTGTTAATATTCAGTTCTTGTTGATGTTTCTTTTTTTTTGAAGACTTTATTAAAAAATTTATAACATGAATACAAGAGAATTACATTTAAAGAAAAATTTAAAAAAATTAAAATGGTATGATTATAATATTACATCAGAAAACTACACAAAATAACCCCCCCCCATTAATTGTAACACAATATTAGTAATCTAACTTAAAATTAGTCCAACCCTCCCCCCCAAATAAAGAGTGATTAATAAAATTAACATTATATATGGAAAAAAAATACCCACTTACAAAAAAAAGAGATAAAACTTAACCTAAAAAAAATTCTAACAACAAAAATTTTTTTATCAATACTAAAATATAACATAACATAACAATTTACAGCACAGAAACAGGCCATTAGGCCCTTCTAGTCCGCACCGAACCAAACACCCCTCTCTAGTTCCACCTCCCTGCACAATGCCCATAACCCTCCATCTTCTTCTCATCCATATACCTGTCCAACCTTTTCTTAAATAATACAATTGACTCCGCCGCCACTATTTCTCCCGGAAGCTCATTCCACACGTCTACCACTCTCTGAGTAAAGAAGTTCCCCCTCATGTTACCTCTAAACCTCTGCCCCTTAATTCTTAACTCATGTCCTCTTGTTTTAATCTTTCCTCCTCTTAACGGAAATAGTCTATCCACATCCACTCTGTCTATCCCTTTCATAATCATATCACACTTAAACATATAGTTAAATCAAACTTAAATGCATATAATTAGCAAATGGAGTCCACTTTAACTTATAAAAAGACATCCTATCCTAAATTGAAAAAGATATCCTTTCCATAGTCAAACAAAATTTCATCTCCAAATACCACTTATCTAAAGTTAATATATTTTTATCTTTCCAAGTAAGTCTATACATTTCTTAGCCCTTGTTGATGTTTCTGTGACAGATTATGTTGTGTTTGTATTGAATTTAGATATATTTTTGGGAGATAAATTGGGGCAGGTTTTTTTGGTGTAGGTCACATACAAACACTTCAAAACAGATCTTATTTAAAATACTGGAGTTCTGCTCAAGCCAGACAGGGCAGCTCCTGGGGGCCTTTGCAAAAACTTTGGTGAGTGCCCAAGAGACTTCACTAATGGATTGTTGTTTTGAAAAGCAACAGATGAAAGAGATTGGAAGAGTAGTTCTGACCCATAGGCTGTCTGGAGTGCAGCTTGCTGTTCTAAGAGGGTCATGTGGTTTTGCAAGCAGAGAGAGTCAAACAGGCTTTTTCTCAGAGAGAGAGTGAGATCAGTTCTGCAGTTCTACAGTCAACAGCAGCAGCTGGGACTGGAACAGGACAAGCTGGAAAGTTTGTGGAAAAGCCCCATTTGGAAGTCAGGTTGTGAGTGCTTAGTTCAGCCTGGTCAAAGCTCTTGTAGTTCATGCAAGAGGAGAGGACTGGCTGTCTAATACTTCACTTTAAATAAGAGAAACAAAAAGGAACTCTGGTGACCTGAATGAAAGAGGTTATCATCTGGTAAACCCAGATGGGGTAAGTTTCTTCAGCAAGACTCTGAAATGGCTGATTAAAAGGGATCAGTTTGTGTCCAGGAACAGCAAATCTCTCTCAGAAAACAGACTAGAATCTTCCTGAGCTGTAATACTTACCTTTCAAGCACCAAAGCCTGGTGAACTTTATAAATGTTAAATTCTGTGCACAATATAAGAATTGCCTGCAACCAGTAAACTTGGAGGAGTGAGATGTGAGATTGGACTGTGAATTAAAGAACTTTTCTAAACTTACTCAGACATTATACAGACATGCACTTAGAATTAGAAGGGGGTTAAGTTAGGTTAGTTAAGTTAATAGTGAGAAGTTAAAGTGTGATTCTGTTTTCATGTTTAAAGATAATTAAAAACAACCTTTATTTAAATAACCATTTGACTTTGTGAATATCTCTTGCTCCTGGGTTTTGGGGTCCTCTGGGCTCATAACATTTCTGTTAATTATTTACCAATTTAAAAATGTTAGAGACAGTTAATACATAAAATGTAATCTCGTGTTGACCAACTATTGATGAAAAGCAGAGGAAACTTCATGAAATTCCAGATTAAGCATGGCAGATAAAACCAACAAAATATTTACTGATATCCTGGACACTATCATATCATGTGAGAATAACAAAGTTGACATATTTTAAGAGCTGCTTGCAACTGGGAACTAAGAGATACACGAGAACAAGATCCATTTATTCAGAAAGAAGGCATGGAAACAAAAATAGAACAGTATATTTTTGCTGGTATCTATGAAGTGCTGGAATGAGTGATAGATTTCAACAAAATGTAATTGCCTTTCCATTTCATCAAAATTGCCCATCTAGCTATCAGAGACATAAAAGCTAAAATTTGCTTTTGAGATAAAGTCAATAATATATCCTCTTCTTGTGTAAGAGAAAATAAAGTAATTAAGGGCATGGTTCTAATCTCATCTTAAAAACTGATGATAAAGTTTTGAAAATGTTTTTCAAATTCTTTCTAAACTAGGGCAAGCCCAAAACATATGGATCAATGAAGCTTCAAAGATTTTACACTTATCACATAATGGATCAATACCAGAAGATCATTTAACTTTAGATATATGTACTCTGTGCACCACTTTGAATTGCAACAATATTATGCACAGAAAGAAGACTCATTCATCAGATTAAGAAGTGTCCCAGTCCTCATCTGCAAGTGATAAACTCAGGTTAAGTTCCCAATCATTCTTGATTTTGACTCATGAAGGTATACTTAAATCCATCAAATTATCATAAATAATTGATATTGACCCTCTATGAGAGTTGAAAGTAAAAAAAATCAAGAATATTTGTTTCAGAAATTCAGAAAATCAGAGAGCTTGGACTGAACAAAATGTCTGATTTGAAAATATCTGAAATTTTACCATCAATTGTTCAAAAGAAGAAAAATTTTGAATAAAAAGATCTTTAAAACATCTAATACCTAGTCTATACAACTCCTTAGAACTTGTATCAGATAAAGAAGGAAGAAAAAGATGATTAGATATTATAGGACTGGCAAGAGAAAACCTATGAAATCCAAAAACATTTCTAAACTGTGCCCACGTTCTCAGTTTATGTCTCAACACTCCACCTTACTCATATCCGAGGGTTACATATTATATCTTTCCCGAGTTTAGAAAAAAATATATATAACATTAAAAATTTTCATAAGACTTTTCATAGATTATTATCATAATTTTAAGAATGTCAATGCTTGGATCCCTCCTGAAGTGTGTTTCTGGTTTCTGGATGTTGTTACTCGATTCACATCTAAATATATTATTTATACAAGTTAACTTTGTTTAGGAGGGGTTAGTTATAAAGGGATTTTTTTTTCTTTTTTCTTTTTCTTTTTTCGTTTTTAGAGATATTACACAAATGCAAGTTTAATTGAGAATTGTAAACATTGATCTTATTACAGAAAATAAAGTTAATATCCAAGAAGAATAAATTCCCTTTCTTCTTAGAATGGAATTTTATTTAAACTTGCCTTACTTTAAAGCAATATTTTTTGTCTCATGTTTTTTTTTCTACTCTTCCTTTTTTGGGGATTATCCTTTTATCTCTTCTTGTATTCTTTCTCTTTGTTTTGTATTAAAATGTGTTAACTGTTAAGTTAATCTGATCTTAGAATTAATGTTCTGGATAATATTAAGTTAAGAAATGAAACATGGCTGTTTTTGATTTACAATTTGTATATTTTGTATATGTGCTATGATTTATTATATAGGTATTTTTATTAAACTCAATAAAAATATCTTTTAAAAATATATTTATTATATAGGTATTTTTATTAAACTCAATAAAAATATCTTTTAAAAATATATTTAAACAAGGAAGTCTGCAGATGCTGGGGTCAAGTGCAATACAAACATGCTGGACAAACTGAATTTCTCCAACACATTTGTGAATTGCAACATTAAATGTAACAAACATTTTTAAAAAGGAAAGTAATCTGACGACTAAAACATCTTAGAGATTAGAACAGAGAAGCTGTTAAATAATATCTTACATGATTTGAACAAATAAAAAAACTGCTGGAGCTTCTCAAACACTTTCCTTGTAATGATTTCTAGCAGATTTTCACCTCATTGATGGCGAATCTGTCTGCTTGCGGCAGACAATAGCAAATTCCATGCAATATTGCACTGTTTTTATTACATGACCATAAAGAAATCTTAAATCTTGACAGATCTTAATAACCACAAGGACATCAGGAAAGGCAGCACACTGTTGATGTTCACACATCCTTTGAAAATAACTAAAAAGGAAAAGAAAATCTAAAATTTAATAGGATTTGGGAAAAAAATCATATCCAATTTCTAAATAAAATTTTAATTACAAATTTAAGGTTCAAAATACAAGCAGGGAAATTTATAATTTATACTTGAGTACATTTTGGATTGTCCGAAGAGCTTGGGACTGTATGTTTTTCGGTTAACAGGATTTTTCAAATAACCAAGAAATGGCTTTAACCAGCCCAGTAGCATCAGCAGAATACTTGTTTTAGTGGTTAAACAGCAACAAAAAATAATGCAAGGATTTAAGCATGAAATAATGTTTAATTCTTATCGAAAAGCATGAACTCTGCTTTCAAAACAAGATAAATGCATCAACAAACATTATTCATGTTACCGCCGAATTTTTTTTTTTAAACAGTTAACTGGTTGAAGTATTCAATAGAAACAAAACACAAATAATTAGGAAATGCAAACTATGTTTTCAAGCAGACATGTGTTTGACCAGCACAAACCACACATTCTCTCCAACCATATGATCTTTTGAAAGTAACTTTTAAAATGAAAGTCTGTAAGCTATTAAATAAAACTATTTTCATTCCAATTGGATTAAGATCCAGTGATCACTGCTGTCTGTAAGGAGTTTGAACGTTTTCCCTGTGACTACTATGGGGGTTTCTTTCCAAGTGCTCTAGTTTCCTTCCACTCTCAAAAATGTATGGAGTTGGTAGGTTAACTGGGTGTAATTGGACAGCATGGGTTTCATGGACCTAGAATTGGAGTTCAAGCTAATTACAATCAGAATTCAAGTTATAGTTAATAATTTCACAAGATAACTAGAGTGTAAGAAACGGTTCTTTATTGTCATCTGCATTTCTCTTCATGTAAGGCAATGTCATAATTATTTTGGAGTTATTTTCTTTTCTTTTTCAATCTTTTTTTAAAAATATATTATAGTAAACAATATATGAGAATAGAATATGGAATCGAATAGTAAAAACAGAAGCATCATTATATTGCAATACAGAATCGAGCGTATAACATTATAACATTGAACAATATTGTCCCTTGCTCCTCAATTTCGAATATTCAAAAAAGAGAAAAAAGTTGTTTTGGTAATATTTTAATGCTATATTACAGTAGTTCACATTAGTAATTGTGTCAGTTTCATTTAAGTTTTAAACTGAGTTTTTGCCTGAAGGTACACCCTGCAGAAGAGGAGGATTCTAAATAGACTAGAAAATAGCTTTAGTCTTTTGATAAAGGTATATCCACAATCTTAAATTATTAACTTGCATCTACTGTAAAGAGTATCATGGTGTGTTTTGTTTACAATACACTTCTCAGTGGAAGATGTGATTGTACCACATTTGACAGTTTAATTCAATTAATCTGCCAACTGCTGTTTTAAGAACAAGTTTTTAAATGCATAGGAAATGATTGGCAAAAATACTAAACCTAGTTGTCAGTCCTCTAGCATTTACCCTGGCATCTCTGGATATTGAAGAATAATTTCCTCGACTTTCTGGTCCTGGTCATCTGATTGTACATGTACAACCCAACAAAACAGCATCCATAGGGCACCCACAGACACACAAATGATATATATACATAGCGATCCAAAATAAATATATACAAAAATAATTTACCAGCTTCTTGGATTGTTCAAAAGTGGGAAGAAGCTGCTTCCCAACCTGACAGTCCTGGGTTTTATGCTCCTTTACCTGTTCCTTGAAGGTAGCGTCTCAAAGATACAGTGGGTCAACATCCTTGATGATTCTCTGAGCCCTCTTTAAGCTCTGTTCCTGGTAGAGATCCTTGATCGAGGGAAGGAAGATCCCAGAGATCTCCTCAGCAGTTTTAATCACCCTAAATGTGACTGCCAATCTGATGTTTTGCAGCTATCAAAGCAAACAATGATGCAGCCAGCCAAGACACTCTTTATTGTGCCCCTGTGGAACGTTGTTAGGAATGGTGGCCAGTAGCCCTGCCCTCCCCAACCTCTTTAGGAAATGTAGATGCTGCTGCGCCTTCCTGACTAATGAGATGGTGTTGTAGGTCCAGGAGAAGTCACTCTTTAAATGGGCACCAAGGAACATTGCTCACAGCAATGGAGCCATTGACATGTAGTGGGGAGTAGACCTTCATCCTTTTGAAGTCCACACTCCTCTCTTTTGTCTTTTCCACATCAAGACTCATGTTGTTGCTCTTGCAACCCTGTCCAAGCCTTTCAGCCTCCTCTCTGTAAACCGACTCACATGGTTGCCGATACAACCAGCTGCTGTTGTACCACCCACAAACCAGGATTCTTTTGGAGCTGAACCTGGCTGTACAGTCATAGGTAAGCAACGCAATGGGTTGAACACACAACCCTGAGGTGCACCAGTGCTTGGAGTGATGGGGCTTTGCTACCAATCCAGACAGACTGTGGTCGTTCATTCAAGAAGCAACTTCAAGGACACATCACAAGACATTTACAAATGCATAAATTATTTTACAGTACGTGTAATACTAAGGATAGAAGTGAGATGGGTGAGAAGTATGGTTGATGGGATAAAAGAATGAAATACAAGATCACCTTTTGAAAATTCATGGAACACAACCATTCCAAATCAAAACATTTCCTTTCTGGCAGGGTTTTTTTTTGTCCAACCAAATATCTCATCAAGTTTAAATCTTTTAAATGTCAGTCATCTGGACTTTAAAAAATATAGTATTTGAATCATGGTCCAAGGCCTATTCAATAACACAATCAGATTTCTAACAAGGTGGTGAAACAGCAGATTCAAAATTGTATTATGTGTTTTTATGTTGTATGCTCAAATTAAAAGTGTTTCTCAGGGACAGGATTGTTTGAGATTAGTTCAAAATTCAATGCAATAATGGAAGAAAATGCTGGAAACGCTCAAAAGGTGAGACAGCATCAATGGAAAGAAAGTATCAAAGGTCTCCAGGACTTAAAATATTAACCCTGCTTTTCTTTCCTTAGATCTGCTCAATTTGAAAAGTGCTTTGAACATTTTTTATATTCAAATTTCCAGCATCTACAGGTTTTGTTTTATGTTCAGACAATGCATCTGAAAATGGGAATTCTATAAAAGGGACGTTTAAAAAAAACATTAATCCAGTATAACTAAATGTGAACCCTGAGATCATGTACAGTGTTGTGCATGTTGCTCTATATTTTCAGAAAAACCCTGTGCTTAGTGCTGCAGAGTATTTAGAGGTGGTTTGGGAGGAATTGTTAAAGCTGGTTGAACACAAACATTTTAAAACACAGAATATTTGCAGGACTTTTGCAGAATGGAACAAAGTATGGACAGCAGCTTGCCTGGGAGAGCACGTAATCTTTGCAGGCAGAGGAGAAGTGTTTTGCTCTCAGAGAGGGAGGGTGTGAAACAGAGAGGAGAGAGACAGAAATCCATTCCAGAGGGACAAGCTGGCAAACTTTGGAAGGCTGCCTGATCAAAGGAGAAGATTGGCGGTGTGAAAGGTGACCTGAAAGAAAGAGGATCATCTGGAGAACCATGAAGGGGGGCAAGTTTCATCAGCAAGACTGATTGAGAAGGAATCAGTTGCGGATGTCCTGGAAAAGGAATCTCTCTCTGAAAACCAGCAAGAACCCTCCTGAGTGGTACCCATTCGCCTGTTAAGCACCAAAGGGTGGTGAACTTTATTAATGCTAACTTCTGTGCACAGTACAAGAATTGCCTGCAACCAGTGATATTAGATTGTGATCCAAAGAACTTTTCTAATCTTAAATATACATTACACGCACCTGCACTTAGTATTGGTGGTGTGGGGGGGGGGGGGGGGGATATTAAGTAGTTAGGTAGGTTAAGTAATAAGTTAATATTCTATTCAGTTTTCTTGTTCAAATATAATTAAATACAACTTTTGTTTAAGTAACCCTGTGTTGTGGTGCATATCTATTGCTGCTGGTTTTGGGGGTCCTCTGGACTCCAAACACATTTAGCTTTAAATACATTCCTCACACTGAAATATTTAAAAGTTACCATGTAAGAGGGGAATAGCTGATGATATTTTTATGATATACAACCTTCAGCTGTTTCCACATATTCACAAAAAGCCAATCAAACATCTCAAGAGATGACTGCTCGTGCATTTCTAGATACCGAACTTATTCACATTCAATTATATTAACTGGTCAATTCAGATTCCCAGCTACAGTGTTAATAGTTCAGAAAAGTGGGCTATGGAATGGAGCAAAGGAAAAATAATGGACATCACAAAGGGCAGTGCAGTAGAAAGTTCACAATCTTCACACCTTCTAATACTCTAGAGAGAAACTGAGGCTAGTAGAGAACAGCCTCTTTTCCACCAGCACCCTGAACCAGGAATTAATTGAGAATTTACTGGGATGGGGTCCAGGTGTCCGAATGTCAGCGTCAAATGATGTCATTTCACACCAGGGATTAACCACCTTTACCCCTACTCGTATCCCCGGTGTTTGCTATTGCTGGTATGCTGATAAAACATGGAAAAAAGATAGCAGGAGGTAGAACACTCCAATCCCCGGGGAGGAGTGTGTTCAGTGGAAAAACAATTAGTGTCCCAGTTAAGGGTGGCCTAGTGGAAACGGCACAAAGGGCTTCCTATCCCGGGACACTGCACAGCCAATGAACTGGGATGCCGATGGAAAAGGGGCTTATGTGTTTTATTGCCATTCTGAAATAAAAATCAGTTTGCACCAACAAATTAATCATAGACTTTTCAAATGTGATAAAGGAAAAAAATCATTCAAATTAAGAATACAATAAATTGGCTAAATCCACAAACTCTGCAAAGGATTGAGCATATGATTTGAGACTGGTAAACCAAAAGCTTCAGCTCAGGATATTCATGAAATTCTCCTTCACATTGGCAGGACCACAGCACCGAATACTCAATCAGCCCACAATGCACATAAACTACACCGTTTAGACATCAAGAGGGAACAAGGCAGGGGTGGAGGGGAGAGAAGAATTGAGTTTATCTTTTCTAGTTGCAAAGAACATGTGAAAGACAGAATTCCATTCCTCAAAGCGTGAGTGCCTACCACAAAACTATTAGATGCCAGCAAAATATCTGACAACAATGGTAGCTTTTATCACTTGCAACACTTCATGAGTTATTCATTGCAAAAGAGCAATTCCATTAATGATGAAATACATTTACACAAAGAAAAAGTTCTGCAAGAGGAGTAAACGATTGCCAGAATGCGATAAACTAGCTAACTAAACACCAGTCAACCTGACAGAAGAAAATAGGATTAGAATTCAGCCATCTACTCCCTCAAACTTGCCCTGCCATTCAATCTGGGCCCCAGACCTCAACTCCTCATTCTCAATAGCCCTCAATTCCCTGATCTTTTCTCCTCCTAGTTAACTGCTTCCATTGATCTTTCCTCCACAATTCTCTGTGGCTGTGAACTCCAGAAATTTACAACCCACTGTCTACCCAATTTGGTCTTAAACAACCAGCTGGTTATCTTGAAAATATGTCCCCTTGTTCAAGACTCTCCCCGATTGAAAACATCTATTCTATCCCAATGGGTGCTTGCATGTTTGAACAAGATCATCTCTCGTTTTTATAAATTGGGGCATGACACATCTGGCGCCGCAGTTAGTAAAACGCTATAGCAGCACCAGCAACCCAGGATTGAATCCGGTGCAGTCTGTAAGGAGTTTGTACATTCTCTCCATGTCTTTGTGTGTTTCCTCAAGGTGCTTCAATCTCCTCCCACCCTTCAAAATGTACCAGGGTCCTAAGTTAATTGGGGTATTTGGGTGGCACAAACTCATGGGCTGGAAGGGCCTATTACCGTGTTCCATGTCCAAATTAACCATCTCAATCTATATAAGCCTCTCTTGATTGAATAATCTTATTCCCAGAATTAGCTTGGTAGACTGCCTCTTCTTCTACTCTATATTTTCTCAAGTAATAATAGGAGTGCAGCATAAAATATTCTAAATTCAATGTGGAATCCAAAAATATTGTAAAATTTTCAGTCTGCTGTATATTTCACTGATTCTGCATTTCAAAGTACTTTGACCTGCATTTCACAGCTTAGACATGTTCCAGACTGAAAGGCACGGCAGGTTTGGGGAAGTAGATGGGTGAATCCTGATCCTATTTTCTTATAACAGGTTGACTGGGTATGTAGTTAGCTAGTTCATCGTATTCTGGCAATCCTTCAATCCTCTTGCAGAATTTTTTTGTGTAAATATATTTCATCATTAATGGAATTGCTCTTTTGAAATGAATAACTCATGAAGCTGATGCTACTGGATATATTTGTTTTCTTTGCTACTATCAGATATTTTGCTGGCACCTAATAGATTAGTGATAGGCACTCAAACTTTTGCTGTTCCGAGTAATGACATTCTGACTTTCAGAGAGATGCTCCCCCATCTAAACTAAGTCATTCATCCTAAAAGGTTAACTCTTCTATTTCTACCACCTCACTTCTGAGCATTTCTTT
Source organism: Narcine bancroftii (assembly GCF_036971445.1). Lineage (NCBI taxonomy): Eukaryota > Metazoa > Chordata > Chondrichthyes > Torpediniformes > Narcinidae > Narcine > Narcine bancroftii. Next base: position 435,285,830 of record NC_091469.1, read on the forward strand.
TTAAACTTTGGATTTCCCGCATTCATAATTTTTAATATTTTCACTAAATATTCAAAATTGAGAGCAGCATGGTTGAGAGGTGCAAATATACTAGACTTAGGAAAGATATACCAAAGGTAGACTGAAAACCGATATCTAGAAATTCAAAGATGAATCAATAAATCAAAGCACTTTCAGTCATGGCTAGCTTAGGAGAATTTTGGGAAGTGATAAGAAGGATCAATGAAGCCAGTGTGTTTGATGTAATCTATATTTTAAAAAGGTTTTTAATATCTCACAAAGGGAGATAAGCAAAGTTAGCTCAAGAAGGAAGCAGTTATGTCTGGTTACTGTTTAGAGTTTCAAAGGATTAGGTATTCAGTCCTTTACAATTTGTGGTTATGATTCAGGTATGATAATGAAGCCAGTTGATAGCTCTGGACTGGATTTCAATTTCCTAGTCAGTTAGATAGTAAAGTAATAAATGGACTTCAAACTGAAGACATGGAAATAACATAATAGGGGAGACGCAATTGTAATGATAGTGATCATGGTTGCAATGCAAATAGCAAAGCCTTTCCATTTGATTAGACTTGGCTTGGCTGCCAGCAGGGGGCTAACACACAGTGTGCAGATCTGTTATGGAGGCTCCATCAACTTTAAAATTAAGAATCTTTTCCTTCGTCCATGTGTTGACTAAGAACTCACCCAAATGAATACAAGATGAAACATGTCAGAAATGGAATGAAGGAAATTAAAAGGAAATACTTTAAAATGTAAAATCTAAAGTCAGCAACTGATCAGTGAAGAGAAGCTTACACAGTGAAAAATGGAAGGATTACATCTACCAGCGAAACTTCAGCTGACAGTAACAGATGAAAATTGGAACAGATTTAAATGTTTTCGGATTGTATTTAGTGGCAGTCGGAGCTGACGAGAAAAATGATAACGTGAAAGCATCAGTTTTCGTACATGTCATGGGGGATGAAGTCCTGGAGGTGTATAATAACTTCACATTTGCTGCTGAAGGAGACAATATGAAACTGGAAAAAAAATAATGGAACAATTTGAGGCACACTGCTCACCTAAACAGAATGTGATATTTGAGAGGCACAGATTTTTCACGTGTACAGAAAATGGAAGAAAGTATTGATCAGCATGTGACTGAATTGAGAATATGTGCAACAAAAGCAATCATTATGCCCGTTGCTGTAGGAACCAAGTGTAATAAAGTAAGGTTCATGCAGCTGATGAAAGGGAGATAGAGGAATTCTATGTCGATGTTGTGACTGAAACCAAGAAAACAGTCTAGATGTTGAGATTAAAAGTGAATGACATATACATTTCAGTAAAATTGGGTACTGTAGCACAAATTAATGTAATATCAGAGAGTGATTTTAAGAAGATTAGACCCAGACCCAAGATGTATAAAACAAAAATGAAGGTGACAGGATATTCAGGTACTGATATACCAGTTCAAGGAGAATGCATGGACAAAATGAAACACAAGGACAAAGAGCACATGCTAGCATTCATCATGGTACCAAAGGATATACAGGCCATACTAGGTTTAACAGTCTGTGGACATGGTAAAAAGAGTTCTCGTTGTGGAAAGCAAAGGAGAGACAGTCTATGATGAACTCATGAAAGAGTAGAACGACCTATTTCAGGGTCTAGGCTGCCTTCCAGGAGAACACACGATCAGAGTGGATAAACGTGTGCCACCGATAATACATCCATGCAGAAAAGTTCCATTTGCACTTCAAAAGCAACTAAAAGCAGAGTTGGATAGGATGGAAAACCTGAACGTGATTCAGCAGATAGATAAGCCAACGGAGTGGGTGAGTTCACTCATCATTGTGGATTAAAAGAATGGAAAGCTTAGAATTTGCTTGGACCAAGAGATCTAAACAGAGCAATAAAGGGAGAACACTTTAAGCTTCTGACGCATGAAGAAATCATGTCACAGCTTGCAAATGGAATGCAAAGTGTTTCAGCAAGTTAGATGTATTATCAGGATTTTGGCAGTTAAAAGTGGATAAAACAAGTTCAAGACTTGTGCATGTTCAATAGTCCATTTGGCAGATACAGGTTCTTAAGGTTACCATTCAGAATTTCCTCAGCTCCTGAACTGTATCACAAAACTATCCATATGGTCTATGAGCATCTGGACGGAGTTGATACCTCAATGGATGACATCATAAAATGGGGAACCACAAGAATGGAGCATGATAAAAGACTAAAGAAAATGCCGTAAGCAACAAGGAAAGCAAATCTGAAGCTGAGTAGAGAGAAATGCTCTCTCGGGGTGATAGAACTAACATTTATAGGAGATATTATTGGCAGTGAGTGCATCAGATTAGATCCCAGAAAGGGGTCCGCCATTGGGAACATGCCAAGGCCACAATGCATAAAGGACATACAGAGGTTTAATGGAATGGTCAACTGTATGGGTAAATTCATATCCAACCCCTCAGAAAAGATGGCTCCATTGAGAAGACGAACAGAAAAGAACATTGAATGGGAGTGGGATCATGACCATGAAAAGTCATGGAGGGAACGAAAGAAACTGCTCACAGAAGAACCAGTTCTGAGGTTTTACGACCCAGCGAGACCCATCAAGAAATCACAGACGCATCACATAGTGGGCTCGGTGCAGTTCTTCGGCAAAAATATGATGACTGGCAACCCATTTCTTATGCATCACACTCAATGACAGACACGGAGACGTGATACACTCAAATTGAAAAGGAGCTGCTCAGCATCACATACGCCTGAGAAATAATTCATCAGTTTGTGTCAGGACAAGCAATCAGTGTAGAGACTCACCATAAGCCCTTGATTGCATTGTTCCAAAAGCCATTAAATGAATGTCCACTTAGAAAACAAAAAATGATTATTAGGCTGAAAGGCTGTACACTGAATGTGGCGTACATGCCAGCTAAGCTCATGTACACAGCAGACACATTGTCTAGAGCTGTTGACACGAGAGAGTCCGCAAACACCAAAATGGATGAAGATGTGAATGCCATCGTGGACATGATAATAAGTGCACTGCCAATATCACATGCAAAAATGGAGCTCAAAGTCAGAGACAAACAAAGATGAAACAATGAGACAACTGAGAAAAAATATCTTGGATGGATGGCCCAACATGAAGCAGGACTGCTCATCTGATGTTGCAGAGTACTGGAATTGCAGGGCGGAACTATCAGTGGTTGAAGACATCATCTACAAAGGAAGCAAAATCCTTATCCCAAAGAGTCTGAGAAAAGAGATGCTAAAAAGGATCCATGGAGGGCATCTCAAAATTGAAAAGTGTAAGAAAAGAGCACGAAAAGTGAAGTACTGGCCAAGAATCAACAATGATATAACAAATGAATTGTAAAACTCTACAATATGTCAGAAACATCAAGCAAGCAATCCTGCAGAACCACTAAAGCCACACCCAGCACCATATAGACCTTACCACAAGGTAGGCAATGACCTAATCGAATGTCAAGGGAAGGACCATCTTGTAGTCACAGACTATTACTCCCTGTATCCAGAGGTGTGTTAACTGAACACCATCACTGCAGACGCTGTAATAACAGGTATAAAATCCATATTCTCCAGACATGGAGTGGCAAGTGAGGTCTTCACAGACATTGGACCCCAGTTTTGCAATTTAAAGTTCTGACAATTTGCCAAAGAGTGGGACTTTGTACACACCACATCAGGTCCTCATTTTCCACAGTCCAATGATCTAGTGGAAAAATTGGTACTGACAGTGAAAAAACTGATGAACAGAGCAAAAGACAGTGGAACAGACTTCTACCAGAGGATGCTAATATACCGCACAACACCACTTAAGTGTGGTATGTCACCAGCTCAACTCCTTATGGGATGTAGGCTAAGATCAAACCTACCCATTCAGGAGAATCTCCTAAAAAACAAAAGAGCGGGAGAAAGTGAGGAAGTTCAAAGAACAACAGAAAGAAAAGCTGAAGTATTACTTTGACAGAGGAACAAAACCTATCGGAACTCTACACTGGTGACCAAGTAAGGCTAAAAGACAAAATAAACATGGACTCAGAAGGGAATAATCCTTAGTGAAGTCCAAAAGATCATACACCATTCAGACAGATGAAGGTGTTGTTCTGCGAAGAAATCGCCAAGATCTTCAAGTGGGACCAGCCACAGTAGATGGAAAGACGGATACTGTTGAACAACCTGTATATACAGCTGAGAAGACGTCGTCTGAGGCAGCAACTCAGATTCAAGGAGAATCAATCGGGAAATCGTCAAGACATGTGAATCCTCCTAAGAGACTCAATTATGAAATTTAAAGACTCCTGTTATAGAATGAAGTAGTGCTATCTTATTCGCTCTTAAAGTTTCAATGCATGTAAATGTGAACACACAAAACAAATTTAAAAAATGTTAACAATGTTGATAATAATGAAAATGCAAGTTCTTGGCATTAAAGTTATAATTGCAGAATTATACAAACAAAACATGTTAGTTAAAAGTAAGCTACTTTTGTTTTAAGAAAAGGAGATGTAATGATAATGATCATGGTTGCAATGCAACTAGCAAAGCCTTACCATTTAATTTGACTTGGCTGCCAGCAGGGGGCTAACACACAGTGTGCAGATCTATTATGGAGGCTGCAGCCTCATGGTGCTGTTTACATCAACTTTAAAATTAAGAATCTTTTCCTTTGTCCATGTGTTGTCTTAAGAACTCACACATACGAATACAAGATGAAACAGTAATGATTGGGAGCACACTGCAAATGGAAAGACTGGAGGAACTGAGACACCTTGATTTGCATGTCCGCATAATCTTTAAAGGGTGGGCAGGAGTAACCAAACGAGCTGATGAAAAAATACGCAGAATAATTTTACTCCTCAGCAGAGGCATTAAATAGGAGTTGATATTAGAATTATATAGAACAGTAGTTAGGTCATATTACAGAAGAGATGCAATTGCACAGGAAGAGATGTAGAAATCTATAAGGATATTACAAGGCATCCTGACCTTGTAATATCCTTACAGATTTCTACATCCCTTCCTGTGCAATTGGATCATGAGGTGATGGCATGGGATAGCTTTCTGTCAAAGAGAGGATGTCAAAGAGAACTCAAATGAGGCTATGAACAAATAAAAAAGAATACTGTTACTTTTTTTTCGGGCTGTATTACAGTCCTCTGAACAAGACTGAGTCAAAGAACAGCGATGTCATAGGATTATCATATAACTATAGAACAATTACAGTGTAGGAACAGGCCATCTTGGTCCTTCTAGTCCATGCCAAACATTTACTCCCACCTAACCCCAGTGACCTACATTCAAACTGTAACCCTCCATTCCTTTCCCATCCATCTAACTTCTTAAATGCGAATATCGAGCCTGCCTCCGCCACTTCGTCTGGAAGCTCATTCCACACTCTCCAAGTAAAGAAGTCCCCCACTCATGTTTCCTCTAAACATTTGCCCCCTAACTCTCAACTCGTGCCCTTTTGTTTGCATCTTCCCCTTTTTAAAGAAAAAAGCTTCTCCACGTCAACTCTAATCATTTTAAATAGCTCAATCAAATCCCCACTCCACCTTCTACGCTTTAAAGAATAAATACCTAATTTATTTAACCTTTGTCTATAATTTAAACCCTGTAATCACAGACACATTCTAATAAATCTTCTCTGCACTCTCTCCAATTTTTTGATATCTTTCCTACACTTTGGTGATCAAAACTGTACACAATACTCCAAGTTTGGCCTTGCCAATGCCTTGTACAATTTTAGCATAATATAATTGTGGTGAATGTCTGCCAAGCTGCCTGTCTCCCCTCTGGTGAGCCTGGCTGTATTAACATTGGCTGTGCATTATCTCTACTTTTAAGGACACTCCCCTTGGATATAACTGTATATGCATCTATTGTCTTTAATTATTGTACCATGAATTTCTGCTAATAAAATCCATGATTATTGTTTGACCAAATCGTCTTTGTCTACTTCATCAACTGGCACTTCAATTTTATGAGCAGAAATGGATGCAGCACTCAAGCCAGAGCGGCTGATAATCGACCAGTCTGCCCCGAGGGCCAGAGAAATCTTCAATCACTGGATTGCTTGTTTTGATTACTACTTGGCTCAAAACAACGTGGTCGATGAGGCGATACAGTGGGGCCACCTGAACTCTCTGCTGGGTGAGGTCCCTTTCGCCGTAACACAAGGAGCTACCACTCTGGCTATAGCCCAGGAACATTTGACTGCTTACCATGCAGTGCCACGGAACGTGGTGCTTGCTTGACACCAGTTGCTGACTAGACGCCACAAAGTGATGCTGCCTATGCACTGGCCCTCGACTCGCTGGCAAACTAATGTGATGTCAGGGCAGTCAATGTGCAACAACACCACAATGCCTTGAAGCTGGATGCTTTTGTCAACGGGATTGATTCCAGTTACATCCGACAGAGGCTGCTGGAGACGGAGCCCTTAACCTACGACCAGGCAGTCACTCTAGCCAAAACACTGAGGAGTGCCAAGCGGTCCAGTGAAATGCTAGAAACCGAAAAGGAAACATCCAGGAGTGCTGGAACCTCGAAGGAAAGAAAAGGGCAAATCCCTGAAAAATACTACTTCTGTGATAAGAGCTGGCACCCCAGACAGAAGTGCCCAGCTTGATTTGCTACCTGTAGCTATTGTGGGAAACTCAGTCACTTCGCTAATGTGTGTTAGGTGAAAAGTACTCTCACTGATAAGAAGAGGAGAAGCACCAAGAAAATGCATCCTGGAGCTGCAGGAATGGAAGACAACTGTGAAAAGGGGAAATCTTCAGACGAGCAGGCTGAATCGACTTCAAGTGACGGTGAGGTAAGATCCCCTGTGATAGCTCAATTGACTGTAAAGCTTAGGGGATGTTACGGACTGGAATGGTTGACTATGAAGGGGGAGGTGAATGGTGAGACTCTTGATTGCCTAGTAGACTCAAGGAGTACTGACAAATACATCCACGAGAAAGTTGCCAGAGCCTTAAATTTGCGGAGCTATCCAGCGTACCGAAAGATATCGATGGCTTGTAGTGAACTTACAAAAACTATACGGGACAGTGTAAAGTTACTTTAAATTTGCAGGGACATTGCCTTGCTGATGTTTGGCTCTTTATTATGCTGGAGCTCTACACCCCTGTATTACTGGGGTTAGATATTCAATCTCATGTGAACAGAGTAGTGTTAAATTTTGGTGGGCCACTACCCACACTTACCATCCCCCGCGCTAGTTACAGTGGTCTGTCCACACTAAAGATCAAAGCTCCTACCTTTTCAGTGATTTACTCCCTGAGTGTCAGCCGATTGCCACTAAGAGCCATTCTTAGAGCAAAGAGGATCGTGACTTTATCAAAACAGAGACTCAGAGACTGCTTAAAGAGGGAGTAATTGAACCTAGTAAGAGTCCGTGGCGGGCCCAAGTGGTAGTCGTGAAAAATCACACTAAGACGACTGGCTATTGACTGCAGCCAGACAATCAACCATTACACTAACCTGGATGCCTACCCGCTGCCGCGCATCAATGAAATGATTAATCAGATAGCGCAATACGATGTGTACTCCACTATCGACGTCAAAGCAGCTTATCACCAAATCCCCATTAAGAAAAGGGAACTGCCCTATACGGCTTTTGAGGCTGATGGGGGGTTATACCAGTTCAAAATGGTAACTTTTGGGGTCACTAATGGTGTGTCCGTGTTTCAGAGGGAAATGGATAAGATTAGTTACAGGGTACATTTCCCTATCTGAATAATGTCACTATCCGTGGGAAAACACAGGCTGAGCATGACAACAACTTAAAGAAATTTTTAGCAACAGCTAAAGAACTCAACCTTACATTTAACGAGGGCAAATGTGTGTTCAACGCCTCAGAGCTACCCATTCTGGGCTACATTGTCCACAAGGGAGAAATCCACCCTGACCCAGAAAGAATGACCCCCCTTAAGAAGTTACCACCCCCAGACTCAGCAAAAGTCCTTAAAAGGTGTATGGGATTCTTTTCCTACTACTGCAAATGCATTTGGGACTACGCCATGAAGGCACGCCCTCTGTTTGACACTAAATCTTTTCCTCTCTCTCCAATGGCCTTGAAGGCTTTCAAGAGAATTAAAGCTGATATTGCCAAAGCTGCACTCTCATCTATTGACGAAAATGTCCCATTCCAAGTGGAAATTGATGCCTCAGATTGTGCCTTGGCAGGAACCCTTAATCAAAAGGGCAGACCTCTGGCATTCTTCTCCTGCATGTTACGCGGACCTGAACTTAAACATCCTGCCATTGAAAAAGAAGCGCAGGCTATTATGAAAGCTGATCGGTACTGGAATCACTTACTAGCCAGCAGAAAATTTACTCTTGTCACTGATCAGAAATCTGTACATGTTCTACATGTTCAGTAAACACAAAAGTAAAATCAAGAATGATAAGATGGCAACAGAACTTTCAACTTATAATTATGAGATCCAGTACAGACCAGGCAGGTTAAATGATCCCTCTGACGCATTGTCATGGTCTGCTGTTGGTGCTCAGCTGGAGAGGCTAAAAGAGATCCATAGCAGACTGTGCCACCCAGGAGTCACGAGGTTCTTCCACTGCATAAGGGCTAACAACCTTTCTTACTCTCTGGAAGAAGTCAGGAAACTGACTAAAATTTGTCCTATTTGCGCAGAATGCAAACTGCAATACTTCAAAGCTCCAGAGGACACTCTCATCAAGGCAACCCGACCTTTTGAGAGGATTAGCTTAGATTTTAAAGGACCGTTACCTTCCAACAACATAAATGTATATTTCCTCAATGTAATTGACGAATATTCCAGGTTTCCCTTTGTGATACCCTGCCCTGATGTCTCGTCAGCGTCTGTCATTAAGTCACTTGACAGAATTTTCAGCATTTTTGGTTTTCTCAATTACATTCATACCGATAGGGGCTCAGCATTCATGAGCGCTGAACTGCGGCGAGCCCTGCTACAAAAGGGTATGCCACCTGCCGTATCACGAGCTACAGCCCGCAGGGCAATGGGCAGGTCGAACGGGCTAATGCTACAGTCTGGAAGACTGTTAATCTTGCTTTATAAACACATGGTTACCCTGTTACCCAGTGGCAGGAGGTGCTGCCTGAGGCACTACATTCTATTTGGTCTTTATTGTGTCCTGCAACAAATCAAACACCTCATGAATGTATGTTTGCCTTTCCTAGGAAATCAAGAACTGTGATGGACTGGCCAGCCTGTTTACTTGAGCCTGGAACCGTGCTGCTGAAGAGCCACGCTCAGGCGCGTAAAACAGACCCGCTAGTCCTACCAGTTCAGTTACTGCATACTAACCCCAACTACGCTCATGTTAAATTCCCAATCGGGAGCACTGACACTGTACCCCTAAGAGATCTGGCCTCGCCTGGTTTGCCCCTTCCTCGCACCCCTACTCTGAGTGAGCCTGAGAGATTGGACTCACCCCCGCAGCCTGTGACCCCTAGTAAGCATTCAGATGAACATACTGAGTCTCCACTGCCTCACGCTGGCGATTCTGGAGCGGGTCCAGAAGTCCTTCCCACACTACAGACCCAGGAACTGTACCAGTTCCCAAGGTTGCAAAGGAGCCACCTGTTTTGAGAAGAAGCACCAGAATTTGTAAACAACCTGATAGGCTGACATATTCATAAAACATCTCATTATATTTCGATTGCTTGCTAGATACTGGCGTATTTTGGCTGTTAGAGTATTCTCAATGCCAAACATGGTATCCATGTATTGCTTGCTTCAGTCTTTCCTAGCAGCTGTCCTTTTGATTTTAACCCTTCTTCTGCTGGGGGGAGACTGTGGTGAATGTCTGCCAAGCTGCCTGTCTCCCCTTTGGCAAGCCTTGCTGTACTAACATTGGCTGTGCATTATCTCTACTGTTAAGGACACTCCCCTTGGATATAACTGTGTATGCACCTATTGTCTTTCACTATTGTATCATGAGTTTCTGCTAATAAAAGCCATGATTATTGTTTGACCACATCGTGTTTGTCTACTTCATCAACTGGCACTTCAATAATCATACTGGGGGATTTGAATTTTCCAACAACTGAAATTACTTAAGCATTAAAATCTTTTTGGGGGCGGGAGAGGGGAGAAAAGGTGGAATTTTTGTGTTTAGTCCAGGAATGATTTTTGATGCTGAATGAAGGAACATTATCTACCTTCTCTAGGGAAGGGATTAAGTGGAAAAAGTGTTAGTGGGGGATCATTTTGGAGATGATGACCATAACTTGCATATCTAAACAGGTTACGGACAAGGAGAGGTGCAGATCAATGATAAAGGTCTTCAATAGGTGGAAAGCCAATTTCATGAACACAAGGGAGGGCCTGGTAATGGTAGATTAGGAGCAAATTCTTGCAGGCAAGTCTATACCTGCACAGTGGGAAGCATACACAGGAGAAATTTTAAAAAAAAATCCTTTGCTTGATCATTGCATTCATTTCTCTCCAGTATCCAACAAAGGGTCTCCAAACTGAAAGTGAATTTGGTTTCTCTTTCCCTGCCGTATCCCAGCCTAAGTGTGTCTGGATTTTTATGATGTTACTTTACTACCAAAAAAAATCACTGAATTTCTATTGTAACGAACATAAACTGACAGAAGAAAGATCATTAGCAGTTCTGGGCCTACAACGTCACAGTGAGTTGCTTCACTATTAACGTGGCCCCAGCAAGGTATTGGCAATAGGAAAACAGATGACATCTCCATGAGAAAAGACAGCATGTTTGGGATCCAGCATCTCATCCATTCTCTCAAGGTATTGTCATAACAATTCTAGTTACCTGTTGCCAAATGGATTGCTGAACCTCCGCGCAGCACACAACTTTTTAGGTACTAGAATTAACAAGCATGGTGGTAGCAGTCTGATAGTACTTGAAGGCAATCTGAGCTTCCTCTGCATCACCTAGGAATTGGAGAGCTTGAGAAAGAAGCTGAGGTAGTCACTGTCAATAAGATGCTCTGTGATAAATGAACCAAAGACAGGCTAATAGTGTTCCTAATATATCCATGCTTTGTACAATGGGCTTCAAGATTTTTTTTTTCTTTTCTTCTTTCTTCTTTTCTTTTCTTCTTTTTTTTTTACTTTACACAAAGTCACTCCTCATTGTTATACTCAGGAATTCTGGAAAGTCTGTAAACTGATCAAGCATTTCACTATGTATCACTATTGTCTTCCAGGCTGCCCTTTCAAATGCTTTGTCAGAAACCCCTCTGGAGTATATGGCCTGCGAGTTCTCTCCCCAGATTATTGCCACAGGTTACATCCTTGTTCCCTGCCCTGGTTTCAAGCCCTTTGTGTTCAAAAAAGGTTTGAAAACAACTGGTCTAGACCTTAAAAGTCAAAATGTCAATTGAACAATCTGCAGGTCTAAGGGCCTACTACTCCAGAACAGACAGCTGAGATTCCACTCAATGACTGGGCAGATGGGATGCCTGTACCCAAAGATCGTGAAGGTTCGAGAAAATACCCAACACTGAGAGAAGCTTTACTCCAATTCCTGTCCTCAACCCACCTCCCTTAAAAATTCCTTGAGTTCATTCTGCTTTACTGCATCCAAATCTGTCCCCCAAGATCTCCTCTATATTACTAATTCAGCATCAAAGCTAATGACTGCAAATGTTATAGCAACAGTATTTCTTCATCGTTATTGCCTTTTTTCTTTCCTACCACTGCCCCCATAAATTGCTTTGGCTGGATATCTAAAGAAGATATAACGATGGGGTTATTGTCCAGAAAGCAAGGGGGAAAGTACTTATTCCTTTGCATCTTGTTGGCAGAGAGGATGAGGAGTAAGTGCAACGTGGTCACTTGTGACATTACAGCTCTTTCACTAACCCTAGAAATGACCACTCTAACAATAGAAAGTATGGCCACTTCCATCAGGCAAGCACGTACCAATATGCTTTGGAAGGAAAAAGTAAGTCACTGAGTAGCAGGGACTATGCTTAGGTATTGCGCTTATCTAAATGTGCTATGGCCAAATAGCAGTTGGTGTAATACACATGGTCATCAGGATTACGTGACTCGGTGCAAGTGATTTGTTTAGACACAAGTCATGACCAATACAAATTGATCAAACCTATCAGCATTTGTGAACTTCAAGACCATTAAGCAAAATCAAAAGGGAAGCAACTGGAATGAACAGATTAGCCACAAGGTAATAGAATAGTTCAAAGAAGTAAATGGCCTCCTTGGGCTTGTGATGTGTTCACTTAGCTTGGGTGAAACATTAAAAAAAAATTCCAAAAGCTATGAAGAGCAAGTAATATCAAGAATGGAGAAGTCAGGAGAGTAGAGGTACATTTTAGTTTCATGTTACGCCACATTACGTTATAGCGTTGAATAATCTAAAGTAACAATGCATGCACAAAGCAATTATCTTGTAGTCACCAAGATGCAGAGCCAAACTGCTTAACTATAACTGAACACAGTGTTGAAAAGAGGAAATTTACTAACAGGTCAGAACACAGATGAGGTAATGTCTGTTTGATGGATGCAACTTGCCAAGTGTAAATTACATTCACATTTTATCAAGAGGGACGGTCTCAAGCAAAAGAAAACTTGTAATTACATTTTGCAGAATGTTGAATACTTACACAGAAACTTGCTCTTTTGTTGCCCACAAACTCCAACAACTGTTCTTCAACTCTACCATTTTATACAGATGTACATCCTTCATGTTGCCTTTGATAGCCATTTGTCCAGGACACAAGCTCCAGAATTGCTTCCCTACATTTAAACATCTCTCCACCTTATCATCCTCCTCAAAGCCTACTTCCTTGACTACTGTCCTCATGTAACTTGGTATCAATTTTACTGCATTAGAATCCAGAAGAATGCCTCGAGTCAGTCTAGAGCAGTGTTATTCCAAACTTTTTCATTCCACTCACATACCACCTTAAGTAATCCCTATGCCATCGGTGCTCTGTGATTAGTAAAGGTTTGCTTAAGGTGGTATGTGAGAGGGAAGGGAAGGATGAGAATCACTGCTCTAGACCCAATTGTTATGAAATATTTTGCTTGAGAAAAAATGTCATTGGCCCATTCCCTTTGGAGTTATGAAACCATGCACATAACGAGTCAATTAGGTATGATTAAACTTTTTCTTTCCACTCACATACCACCTTAAGTAATCCTTTACAAATCACAGAGCACTTATGGCATAGGGATTACTTAAAGTGGTATGCGAGTGGAAAAAGGTTTGAAAACAACTGGTCTAGACCTTAAAAGTCAAAATGTCAATTGAACAATCTGCAGGTCTAAGGGCCAACTACTCCAGAACAGACAGCTGAGATTCCACTCAATGACTGGGCAGATGGGATGCCTGTACCCAAAGATCGCGAAGGTTTGAGAAAATACCCAACACTGAGAGAAGCTGTACTGCAATTCCTGTCCTCATCCCACCTCCCTTAAAAATTCCTTGAGTTCATTCTTTCCATCTCAGTTTGTTCCAGTTTTGTTTTGATAACAAAAACATAGGTATCCATAGTCTGTCTCAATTTGAATCAATTGCAATGCAATCTGCCATAACCTAACTGGGATAACAACAACAAATGATCAGTGAGGTTACCGCTGCAATCTTTGAAGCAGATTTTTGACCTGGCAATTATTTCCGTTACTTTGTGGGAGATGCCAAGGATCCATTTATGATGCTCTGGTGCCACATCATGAGACTTTAATGAAGTTAAAACTATTGCAAAACTGATAAAGGAATTGTGTTGCGCATTTTCTTTTTACATTATGATCAAGTCACATAGAAGATTGAGCCACATTTGCCAACATAATATGACTAAACCAGGCAGATGATTTTTCATTGGTTCCCATTTCCTTTTTCTCTCAATGTTGCAATGCAAACAACAGCAGATTTTAGAGAAGTGAGAATACTTAGATCAACTAAATGGCTTGTCTATTTTTTTAAATCAATTAAAATTTTAAAAAGATTTCTTTTTGATTCTGTACTTCCATGGATAAAATAAAAAGGCCTTTTCCACTCCTTTCACTTCATGAATGTACTTATGCATGCTGTAGCAGGGCAAATAATTATTTTATAGACATACAAGATTTAAGATTCAATTTTATGTCATTGTAATAAAACAGTGTCATATTGCATGAAATTGCTTGTCTGCAGATAGATTCGCCACTGGCAGAAATTGCCTGAAGCGCTTCTTACAGTCAGAGAAAGAGAAGCAAAAGAGAGGTTCCCCCACAGAGTCACTGAGTGTCTGTAGATTTGCTTCCAGCACTTCCACAGCCTCAGAGTCCAGTCCAAACCATTGTCAACCTGAGCTCTAGATCTAGTCAGGAACCTTTCAGCTCCTTTGGCACCCCCTCACATCACAGTTCCAATACCTGGTACCCCTTCAGCCAGTTTCAAGCCAGTTTCAAACAGTCCATGGCCTGGCGCGAGTCTCCTGACAGCAGTCTCCAGCAGCCCACAGCTTCTGTGGGTTCCTCGCCTCGAGTCACCAGCAGCCCATCACATGCATTGGTCTTTCAGCTGTAGAGCGCCCTCACTGATTCATCACCATCCCATGGGTCATCTCCTGTTTCTCCCCATTTTTTCATCCTCACTTCAGTGGGTGCTGCAAATCAAAGGCTCTACCATCTTGAACACAGTACAGCATGGTAACAAGCCAATTCAGCTCACCAATCCATGCCACCTAATTTACACCCAATTAACCTACAACCCCAGTACATTTCGAATGGTGGGAGGAAATCCACACAGTCACTGAGAGAACACACAATCTCCTTATAGACAACATGGAATTTAAACCCGTTCCAGATCGCTGGTGCAGTAAATGCATTGCACTAACCGCTATGCCAACTATGCCATCCAAAAGCGGTAGCAAACCTTATGAAGTACATTTTGGGAGTGGATTTTACCAAGCAATTCTTGGACTCTTACAGATTCATTCACAATGTGGACAAATGGTAGTCATGATTATGTGACCAGGTACGTTGCAGCATACGAATGTTTAGGTACAAGACTTGAATGATAAATGTTGTCAAGGGGTAAGTGTACTTGTCGGGGGGGGTAGGTGTACTTGTCGGGGGGGTAGGTGTACTTGTCGGGGGGGGTAGGTGTACTTGTCGGGGGGGGTAGGTGTACTTGTCGGGGGGGGTAGGTGTACTTGTCGGGGGGGGTAGGTGTACTTGTCGGGGGGGGTAGGTGTACTTGTCGGGGGGGGTAGGTGTACTTGTCGGGGGGGGTAGGTGTACTTGTCGGGGGGGGTAGGTGTACTTGTCGGGGGGGGTAGGTGTACTTGTCGGGGGGGTAGGTGTACTTGTCGGGGGGGGTAGGTGTACTTGTCGGGGGGGGTAGGTGTACTTGTCGGGGGGGTAGGTGTACTTGTCGGGGGGGGTAGGTGTACTTGTCGGGGGGGTAGGTGTACTTGTCGGGGGGGGTAGGTGTACTTGTCGGGGGGGGTAGGTGTACTTGTCGGGGGGGGTAGGTGTACTTGTCGGGGGGGTAGGTGTACTTGTCGGGGGGGGTAGGTGTACTTGTCGGGGGGGTAGGTGTACTTGTCGGGGGGGTAGGTGTACTTGTCGGGGGGGGTAGGTGTACTTGTCGGGGGGGGTAGGTGTACTTGTCGGGGGGGGTAGGTGTACTTGTCGGGGGGGGTAGGTGTACTTGTCGGGGGGGGTAGGTGTACTTGTCGGGGGGGGTAGGTGTACTTGTCGGGGGGGGTAGGTGTACTTGTCGGGGGGGGTAGGTGTACTTGTCGGGGGGGGTAGGTGTACTTGTCGGGGGGGGTAGGTGTACTTGTCGGGGGGGGTAGGTGTACTTGTCGGGGGGGGTAGGTGTACTTGTCGGGGGGGGTAGGTGTACCTGTCGGGGGGGTAGGTGTACCTGTCGGGGGGGGTAGGTGTACCTGTCGGGGGGGGTAGGTGTACCTGTCGGGGGGGGTAGGTGTACCTGTCGGGGGGGGTAGGTGTACCTGTCGGGGGGGGTAGGTGTACCTGTCGGGGGGGGTAGGTGTACCTGTCGGGGGGGTAGGTGTACCTGTCGGGGGGGTAGGTGTACCTGTCGGGGGGGGTAGGTGTACCTGTCGGGGGGGGTAGGTGTACCTGTCGGGGGGGGTAGGTGTACCTGTCGGGGGGGGTAGGTGTACCTGTCGGGGGGGGTAGGTGTACCTGTCGGGGGGGGTAGGTGTACCTGTCGGGGGGGTAGGTGTACCTGTCGGGGGGGGTAGGTGTACCTGTCGGGGGGGGTAGGTGTACCTGTCGGGGGGGGTAGGTGTACCTGTCGGGGGGGGTAGGTGTACCTGTCGGGGGGGGTAGGTGTACCTGTCGGGGGGGGTAGGTGTACCTGTCGGGGGGGGTAGGTGTACCTGTCGGGGGGGGTAGGTGTACCTGTCGGGGGGGGTAGGTGTACCTGTCGGGGGGGGTAGGTGTACCTGTCGGGGGGGGTAGGTGTACCTGTCGGGGGGGGTAGGTGTACCTGTCGGGGGGGGTAGGTGTACCTGTCGGGGGGGGTAGGTGTACCTGTCGGGGGGGGTAGGTGTACCTGTCGGGGGGGGTAGGTGTACCTGTCGGGGGGGTAGGTGTACCTGTCGGGGGGGGTAGGTGTACCTGTCGGGGGGGGTAGGTGTACCTGTCGGGGGGGGTAGGTGTACTTGTCGGGGGGGTAGGTGTACTTGTCGGGGGGGGTAGGTGTACTTGTCGGGGGGGGTAGGTGTACTTGTCGGGGGGGGTAGGTGTACTTGTCGGGGGGGGTAGGTGTACTTGTCGGGGGGGGTAGGTGTACTTGTCGGGGGGGTAGGTGTACTTGTCGGGGGGGGTAGGTGTACTTGTCGGGGGGGGTAGGTGTACTTGTCGGGGGGGGTAGGTGTACTTGTCGGGGGGGGTAGGTGTACTTGTCGGGGGGGGTAGGTGTACTTGTCGGGGGGGGTAGGTGTACTTGTCGGGGGGGGTAGGTGTACTTGTCGGGGGGGGTAGGTGTACTTGTCGGGGGGGGTAGGTGTACTTGTCG
This sequence comes from Narcine bancroftii, assembly GCF_036971445.1. Lineage (NCBI taxonomy): Eukaryota > Metazoa > Chordata > Chondrichthyes > Torpediniformes > Narcinidae > Narcine > Narcine bancroftii. The sequence continues at coordinate 435,302,828 of NC_091469.1, forward strand.
GGGGGGGTAGGTGTACTTGTCGGGGGGGTAGGTGTACTTGTCGGGGGGGGTAGGTGTACTTGTCGGGGGGGGTAGGTGTACTTGTCGGGGGGGGTAGGTGTACTTGTCGGGGGGGGTAGGTGTACTTGTCGGGGGGGGTAGGTGTACTTGTCGGGGGGGGTAGGTGTACTTGTCGGGGGGGGTAGGTGTACTTGTCGGGGGGGGTAGGTGTACTTGTCGGGGGGGGTAGGTGTACTTGTCGGGGGGGGTAGGTGTACTTGTCGGGGGGGGTAGGTGTACTTGTCGGGGGGGGTAGGTGTACTTGTCGGGGGGGGTAGGTGTACTTGTCGGGGGGGGTAGGTGTACTTGTCGGGGGGGGTAGGTGTACTTGTCGGGGGGGGTAGGTGTACTTGTCGGGGGGGGTAGGTGTACTTGTCGGGGGGGGTAGGTGTACTTGTCGGGGGGGGTAGGTGTACTTGTCGGGGGGGGTAGGTGTACTTGTCGGGGGGGGTAGGTGTACTTGTCGGGGGGGGTAGGTGTACTTGTCGGGGGGGGTAGGTGTACTTGTCGGGGGGGGTAGGTGTACTTGTCGGGGGGGGTAGGTGTACTTGTCGGGGGGGGTAGGTGTACTTGTCGGGGGGGGTAGGTGTACTTGTCGGGGGGGGGTAGGTGTACTTGTCGGGGGGGGTAGGTGTACTTGTCGGGGGGGGTAGGTGTACTTGTCGGGGGGGGGTAGGTGTACTTGTCGGGGGGGGTAGGTGTACTTGTCGGGGGGGGTAGGTGTACTTGTCGGGGGGGGTAGGTGTACTTGTCGGGGGGGGTAGGTGTACTTGTCGGGGGGGGTAGGTGTACTTGTCGGGGGGGGTAGGTGTACTTGTCGGGGGGGGTAGGTGTACTTGTCGGGGGGGGGTAGGTGTACTTGTCGGGGGGGGTAGGTGTACTTGTCGGGGGGGGGTAGGTGTACTTGTCGGGGGGGGGTAGGTGTACTTGTCGGGGGGGGGTAGGTGTACTTGTCGGGGGGGGGTAGGTGTACTTGTCGGGGGGGGTAGGTGTACTTGTCGGGGGGGGTAGGTGTACTTGTCGGGGGGGGGTAGGTGTACTTGTCGGGGGGGTAGGTGTACTTGTCGGGGGGGGTAGGTGTACTTGTCGGGGGGGGTAGGTGTACTTGTCGGGGGGGGTAGGTGTACTTGGCGGGGGGGGTAGGTGTACTTGGCGGGGGGGTAGGTGTACTTGGCGGGGGGGTAGGTGTACTTGGCGGGGGGGTAGGTGTACTTGGCGGGGGGGTAGGTGTACTTGGCGGGGGGGTAGGTGTACTTGGCGGGGGGGTAGGTGTACTTGGCGGGGGGGTAAGGTGTACTTGCCGGGGGGGTAAGGTGTACTTGCCGGGGGGGTAAGTGTACTTGCCGGGGGGGTAAGTGTACTTGCCGGGGGGGGTAAGTGTACTTGCCGGGGGGGTAAGTGTACTTGCCGGGGGGGTAAGTGTACTTGCCGGGGGGGTAAGTGTACTTGCCGGGGGGGTAAGTGTACTTGCCGGGGGGGTAAGTGTACTTGCCGGGGGGGTAAGTGTACTTGCCGGGGGGGTAAGTGTACTTGCCGGTGGGGTAAGTGTACTTGCCGGGTGGGGTAAGTGTACTTGCCGGGGGGGTAAGTGTACTTGCCGGGGGGGTAAGTGTACTTGCCGGGGGGGTAAGTGTACTTGCCGGTGGGGTAAGTGTACTTGCCGGGGGGGTAAGTGTACTTGCCGGGGGGGTAAGTGTACTTGCCGGGGGGTAAGTGTACTTGCCGGGGGGGTAAGTGTACTTGCCGGGGGGGTAAGTGTACTTGCCGGGGGGGTAAGTGTACTTGCCGGGGGGGTAAGTGTACTTGCGGGGGGGTAAGTGTACTTGCCGGGGGGGTAAGTGTACTTGCCGGGGGGGTAAGTGTACTTGCCGGGGGGGTAAGTGTACTTGCCGGGGGGGTAAGTGTACTTGCCGGGGGGGTAAGTGTACTTGCCGGGGGGGTAAGTGTACTTGCCGGGGGGGTAAGTGTACTTGCCGGGGGGGTAAGTGTACTTGCCGGGGGGGTAAGTGTACTTGCCGGGGGGTAAGTGTACTTGCCGGGGGGTAAGTGTACTTGCCGGAGGGGGTAAGTGTACTTGCCGGGGGGGTAAGTGTACTTGCCGGGGGGGTAAGTGTACTTGCCGGGGGGGTAGGTGTACTTGCCGGGGGGGTAGGTGTACTTGTCGGGGGGGGTAGGTGTACTTGTCGGGGGGTGTAGGTGTACTTGTCGGGGGGGTAGGTGTACTTGTCGGGGGGGGGGTAGGTGTACTTGTCGGGGGGGTAGGTGTACTTGTCGGGGGGGGTAGGTGTACTTGTCGGGGGGGGTAGGTGTACTTGTCGGGGGGGGTAGGTGTACTTGTCGGGGGGGGGTAGGTGTACTTGTCGGGGGGGGTAGGTGTACTTGTCGGGGGGGGGGGTAGGTGTACTTGTCGGGGGGGGTAGGTGTACTTGTCGGGGGGGGTAGGTGTACTTGTCGGGGGGGGTAGGTGTACTTGTCGGGGGGGGTAGGTGTACTTGTCGGGGGGGGTAGGTGTACTTGTCGGGGGGGGTAGGTGTACTTGTCGGGGGGGGTAGGTGTACTTGTCGTGGGGGGTAGGTGTACTTGTCGGGGGGGGTAGGTGTACTTGGCGGGGGGGTAGGTGTACTTGGCGGGGGGGGTAGGTGTACTTGGCGGGGGGGTAGGTGTACTTGGCGGGGGGGTAGGTGTACTTGGCGGGGGGGTAAGTGTACTTGCCGGGGGGGTAAGTGTACTTGCCGGGGGGGTAAGTGTACTTGCCGGGGGGGTAAGTGTACTTGCCGGGGGGGTAAGTGTACTTGCCGGGGGGGTAAGTGTACTTGCCGGGGGGGTAAGTGTACTTGCCGGGGGGGTAAGTGTACTTGCCGGGGGGGTAAGTGTACTTGCCGGGGGGGTAAGTGTACTTGCCGGGGGGGTAAGTGTACTTGCCGGGGGGGTAAGTGTACTTGCCGGGGGGGTAAGTGTACTTGCCGGGGGGGTAAGTGTACTTGCCGGGGGGGTAAGTGTACTTGCCGGGTGGGGTAAGTGTACTTGCCGGGGGGGTAAGTGTACTTGCCGGGGGGGTAAGTGTACTTGCCGGGGGGTAAGTGTACTTGCCGGGGGGGTAAGTGTACTTGCCGGGGGGGTAAGTGTACTTGCCGGGGGGGGTAAGTGTACTTGCCGGGGGGGTAAGTGTACTTGCCGGGGGGGTAAGTGTACTTGCCGGGGGGGTAAGTGTACTTGCCGGGGGGGTAAGTGTACTTGCCGGGGGGGGTAAGTGTACTTGCCGGGGGGGTAAGTGTACTTGCCGGGGGGGTAAGTGTACTTGCCGGGGGGGTAAGTGTACTTGCCGGGGGGGTAAGTGTACTTGCCGGGGGGGTAAGTGTACTTGCCGGGGGGGTAAGTGTACTTGCCGGGGGGGTAAGTGTACTTGCCGGGGGGGTAAGTGTACTTGCCGGGGGGGTAAGTGTACTTGTCGGGGGGGGTAAGTGTACTTGCCGGGGGGTAAGTGTACTTGTCGGGGGGTAAGTGTACTTGTCGGGGGGTAAGTGTACTTGTCGGGGGGTAAGTGTACTTGTCGGGGGGTAAGTGTACTTGTCGGGGGGTAAGTGTACTTGTCGGGGGGTAAGTGTACTTGTCGGGGGGTAAGTGTACTTGTCGGGGGGTAAGTGTACTTGTCGGGGGGTAAGTGTACTTGTCGGGGGGTAAGTGTACTTGTCGGGGGGTAAGTGTACTTGTCGGGGGGTAAGTGTACTTGTCGGGGGGTAAGTGTACTTGTCGGGGGGTAAGTGTACTTGTCGGGGGGTAAGTGTACTTGTCGGGGGGTAAGTGTACTTGTCGGGGGGTAAGTGTACTTGTCGGGGGGTAAGTGTACTTGTCGGGGGGTAAGTGTACTTGTCGGGGGGTAAGTGTACTTGTCGGGGGGTAAGTGTACTTGTCGGGGGGTAAGTGTACTTGTCGGGGGGTAAGTGTACTTGTCGGGGGGTAAGTGTACTTGTCGGGGGGTAAGTGTACTTGTCGGGGGGTAAGTGTACTTGTCGGGGGGTAAGTGTACTTGTCGGGGGGTAAGTGTACTTGTCGGGGGGTAAGTGTACTTGTCGGGGGGGTTAAGTGTACTTGTCGGGGGGTTAAGTGTACTTGTCGGGGGGTTAAGTGTACTTGTCGGGGGGTTAAGTGTACTTGTCGGGGAGGTAAGTGCAGTCGGGGAGTAAAACATGAGGGAATGTGCATTAAGCAATGGCATTGGTCCTACGTGGGACAAATTCTACAATTTGAAATTATAGGCAGATGGTATTAATAATTTCAATTCTCCTAAAGATTTCAATCAATATCACATGGATGTATCAGATTTATTGGAGTTGGAGGAAGTGACCTTGTTAAAGAGCAAAAAGCTAGTAATATTTTTACAAGAAAATGAGGAAGTCAACCATTCTGGATAACAGAAAGCAATTATAATTATTCTTCATTAGGAACAACAATTTAATTGGTGAGATCTCAGTATTATGCATATTTCTGGTTACCCATCTTTCCTACGAAAGACGTCATGGGCTGAAAAGGGTGCAGAAATGATTTAAAAGACATTACCTGAACTGCAGGCTTGAGTTAAAAGGAGAGACTGGAGTTTTCACCTGAAGTACATGAAGACAAAGGGTAACCTTACAGAGGTTTATAAAATCATGAGGGGTGCAAGTAAGGTTAATAGTCATGGTCTTTTTCCCAGCATAGAAGAGTCTAAAACTTCAGGGCAAAGATTCAAGATGAATGGGGAAACATTTAAAAAATAACTTCAAAGCAGCTTTTTCTTCCCCTGCACAGAACATGATGTGCAAGTGGAATAGGCAGCTGATGGAAGTGGTAGAGGTGAGTATAATTGTAACATTAAAAAAACATTTTGACTGGTACATGGATAGGAAAGGTTTAAAGGGCTAAACTCAGGCAAACAGGACAATCTTGGTTAGACAACTTGGTCAGCACAATTTCCATATTGTAAAACTATGACAGTCATTCAATATCACTTAATTCACATATTCCAATGTTCCAGTCGTCATAATATCATTTTACTTACACAAGAACTATTCTTTAAAAATTAAAATGCAAGTTTACATCATCTTGGTGAATAAAGCTGGTAATTCAAAGAGAACTTGGTGGGCTATTCGTGTAAGAGATTAGCTTTCCTGCTAGATTATCTCTGTTATCTTCCATGTTTTGAAATGAAAGCAACAATGGATCAATTTTTCTCAGCTACCTTTCTACACTTAAGATAACAATGGATGTCTATGATCAGTGGTGTGCCACAAATATCCGCACTGCTTGTTACATACTTTTAACAATCTGGATGTTAATGTCAAAAGTATGATAAGTAACAGATGAGACAGAATAAAGGAGAGAGATTGAAAAACCAACAATATGGTAACAAACAAACTCTCTCTCTCAAAGTCAACAAGATGTAGGAGATGATCATTGACTTGAAGAGGGGGCAGAGTCCACACACTTGTCCACATTAATGGCACTGAAGTCAAAAGAGTATTTATTCCTGTGAAGTCAAAAGAGTATTTATTCCTGAGAACAAAACTATTTCCAATGACCTGAGATGCGACACACACATAGACATCATGATCAAGAAAGTACACCAATGACTCTACTTTATTAGAAGAACAAGGAAATTTGGCATGCACCCTTATCCCTCAACAACTTCTGCAGACACATGGCTGAAAAATAATTACTGGATGCATTAGAGTGTGATATGTGAATTACTCTACTCAAGATCGGAAGAGACATCAGAAGGTGGTAACGACAGCTCAGAACAATAAAGGCCTCCATGGACTCCATCTACATCTGCTACCCAGGGAAAGCAGTCAACATACTGAAGCACCTGTCACACCCCAGACACTCTCTTCTCCCTCCTCTCATTGGGGAAAGGGCTTAAGAGAGCGTGAAAACATGCAGCAGAAGACTAAAATATAATTTCTTCCCTGCAGCCATTAGGCTCCTGAATGAACCCCAAAAGAGTGCTCTCTTGCTGTCCTTATTCGATGATCATTGATTTTTCTTTTCACTATACTCAAATACTCTGTAAATTGTGCTCTATTCGCAACTATACATAATGCCAGAGATAACCTGTTTACTGAAGAACCCTTCCCACTGTATGATGACAAACTTAAACTTACTACTAAACACAACAGAAGTTAGTAATGTTTTTGATAGTGATTAGGGGAGCAGGATGGCACTGATTATTTTGTCAAATGGGCAGAACAATTGCATATGTACTTTAATCCTGGTATTGTGGGAAATTAATAAGTGTAGGATGTGCACCATAAATGCTAGGTCCTTAGAATGTAACATGTACAGAGATGTTTCTAGTTCTTAATCAAAGTTGAGAAAAAAAAAAGGTTTTTCCTCGAATTTAAACATTTAAGAAGTAAGTTGACTTATTTTGTTAAGGGACAACCAAGAGGAGAAAATCATTCTGCTGCTTAATGTTAGTTCAGGTTTGATCGCCAAGTCAAAGTAGAACTAGGCATTTCAAAAATAAAGTAAAAATTAATTATGCGAGACCAATTTTGACTCTGAACTTGATAATTCTCTTTGTGACTGAAAGCCTATAAGAAATAAAGAGAGATATGAAGTATTAGGTCACAGGTCAATGGACTCATTGAAATGCAGGAAGTCTTAGTGGTCAGCTCCTTATCCTACAATTTGTGTTCCATAGCCAGCTAGTCCGCTGGCTTATAGATTCTGATGATCACAATACAAAGATAAAAAGGGTCATTTCTCCTGCACACATTATATGAAAATGTTTGAAGATAATCATTTTTCAGCAACTCATTATCTTTAATACAGAAAATCTCCCAAATGCCCATCACATTTTATTTGATATCACTTCTGTTCAGCTTTCATTCATTATCTAATTGCAACATTCTCTGTGGTAGCAAATGTAATCAGACATCAATTGTCACAGAACCAAGGGTGGAGTCATCTAATAGGATGATTAAAACTTTGGTTACACAGGTTTTAACAATGACCTTAAATGGACCAGAAGGGAAAAATATATACAGAAATAACTCCAGACTTAAGGAACTCCACCTGCATTTAGCTGCTAATGAAGACCAGATTTGGACAAGTGCAGTGGAAATGAGAGAAATAGAAAAGAATAAGACTATTGACAGACCTGAACACAAGAACTTGAAAATAGAGATTCAGGTGGACCAGGGCTTAATGATACACAGGAAGATGGCAAGCAGAACTTCAGGATTAGAAATAGTAATTTTGTTTGAGGAGAAGTTGACACTGGCATTTGGAATAGCACTAAGACACTCAAGTCCATTTGTCAGGAGCACACTACTGCCCAAATTATCCACTTGCCAGGGTAAGCACACACAAGAATAGGAGCAAGTCACCCATGACCATTTAAAAAGAGAAAGGATGCAAGGTGATCCAGGAGAGAACCAAGTCCAAAAGGTGGATCTCCTCCATAGTTGAACAGTTCCACCACAGAAAATATAAGGGGAGGTCATAAATTTAGGCCCTTCAGCCCAACTTATCCACGGATAACATTCTGAGCTTGTTTTATCAACCTATATTTGGTCCACATCCTTCTAATCCTATCCACATGTCTAAATGACTTTTGTCTGTCATAATGATACCTGTTTCTAAAGCTTCTACTGGCATTCCTTCCAGACACCCTCAGGAAAATTTTGCTCCTCCCTTCTCACATTCCCTCTAGTTTAAGAATCATCTACTCTAGCAGAGACCATTATACCAGCAGGCTGAACAGTAAGCCACGAGTGGCTCATTGGTTTAAACTGTAGGATATTTAGAGGGATAACAAGAGGGTGGCTGTAATTTGGAACTCCCCGAGTGGGGCGGAGGCAGAGATTTAAGTAGCCCTCGAATCGCCAAGAAGGTGATGGGCCAAGTGTTGGTAACTCGGAAAAGGAGAGCTAGGCGGCTCCGAATAAACAGGAAGGGCCAAAGGGCCAGTTTCTGTGCTGTCTCACTCGACTGCAATGATGCAAAAGCTCGAGGAAGCAGTGGGATGATGTGGGAGGTGAATAAAAAGGCAGCTGGAAAATCTCCGCCTAGAGATGGTGAGCAAAGAGCTCTGGTCATGGCTCCAGAAAGGTCTGGAGGGCGAATTGAGCACCATGCCCAAATCACTGACCGTTTTATTTCTTCATCGCTTATTTCCGACCCTCCTAGTGCCGGGGCGGGAATGGAAACGTGATTGGAGAGGTTCAAACATGGAAGGAAAGGACAGCATTTCAATCCTCCCTGGCAGAAGCCTGGGGCTGCCGAGTATTACCACTGGGCAAATAGGCAGAGCAAAGGCTGAGAAAATAATTGTTCAAACGCCCGGCTGAAATTCAACAGCGTCTCGTGAAATGAATTCACCGCAACACTAGAACAGTCGCCCTGGAATGACAGTCTGCCACAGGGAGCTGTCCGCCCTCAGCTGGTTGTCTGCGAAGGGCAGCAGTCGGCCGCGTCCCATCGTAACAGGACGGTGGTGCACCTGCCGGCAAGCAACTTTGCAACGAGATCGCCCACACAACGTGCACTCTCGATGGCCAATCACACACAATTGAACGAGCCCAATATTTACCGATAAATAAAATCCCCTTGATTTTCGTGATCTTTCTGCGTGTCCGTGCAACTGGAAAGAGCAGCCCCTGTGTCAACATGGAATACACTGGGCTGCATTCAGTTGTAACCTCGAATGCAATTTGGTTCTGGAAAGTTATTTTTCCCTGCGGGGGGGGGGTTACATCAGCCGGTCACCCCTCCGTTCAGCTCGCTTTGATCAAGCGTAGAGGGTGAGAGATGGTATTTTAAGGATTGCGAGAACTGGCAGGTTCACCTCCCGACTGGGGCAACAGTCCAGTTCACTGACGTTGACCGAGAGAGGGGTATAATGTAGAATGGTCCCTCTTCTCTCCAAAATGACAAGAGGCGCATTGGACGGAGCCACACGTGCCAATGAGCTCGATGAACGGGAGAGAATCCTTTGCAGCCCGTTACTGTTCAGTGCCCCCTCCCTGGTCGAAACAATAGACTCCTGACACACAGAAGACGAGGGTGCAACATGACACAAACTGCCAAAACTAACGAATGCTGCTCAGTCGAGGGTGCCTTTAACCGTCAATGGGGACAGCCAAGGGGAGTCGTTTCCGCTTCCATTGGTGAGGGAAGGACATCCCACCCTTCAGGTGTTGTGTTATCCAAACCGGACCCAGTGGGATCAACCCCGGCAACCAACAGCACACAAAGAGTCGCGGCTCTGCATCACCCCGGCGCACAAGAATTACCTGCAGACGGTGATGAGGTTTTTCCGCTCCACCGCAGCGTTCCTCGCCATGGTCTTCTTGCGGGAAAAATTCAGACCCAGACTGAGGGAGGCCATGTCTCCCTCGCTGAACCGGAGTCCCGTGACGGCGAGCGGGGGGGTGGAGAGAGGCGTGGGGAACGCTGGACGTTTGGATGGAGGGGCGAGGCGCTGGATGTCCCTCTGCAGCTCGGCTGTGGGATCAGGACGTGTGGCCGCGGGCCGGAATTGCGACAAAACAAACCCCAGCGGCGTTTTAGAAACACACAGCCGACAGGGAGGGAGTTGGATATGGGCCACCGACTTTCGGGACGAAGCATGAGCTTGTGTTTCTTGCAGGTCTCCGGCTGCCCGTCTTGTTTTCGGTTGCGGGGGGTTCCCTGGAATTTTTTTTAAGTATTTTCCCCCCTGGCTCCGTGTGCTTTTAGGTACAGTGGACGGGCTGAGCGGTGAAGCCTGGGACAGTCCGTGGTCGCTCAGGGCTCATACACACAGCTGATCCCACAGGCTGCTCTCCATCCAGTTTCCTTCTGTCACACCACGGGACCGGAAGTTTACCGCTAGGATTCCCTTTAAAGGGACACCGCCAGCATGACCTCATCGTTGGAGCTGCGGGCTCGTCCACACGCCCGCAGTCTGTCGTGTGGCTGGATTTCAGGACGTGAGAAACCCTGATTGAACAGCCGGGGCAGGAGGGGGGGTGGCAGGAGGGGGGGTGGCAGGAGGGGGGGTGGCAGGAGGGGGGGTGGCAGGAGGGGGGGTGGCAGGAGGGGGGGTGGCAGGAGGGGGGGTGGCGGAGGGGGAGGGGAGGGGGAGGGGGGAGGGGGGAAGGGGAGGGGGGGGAGGGGAGGGGGGGGAGGGGAGGGGGGGGGGAGGGGAGAGGGGGGGGGAGGGGCGGGGAGAGGGGGGGAGAGGGGGGGGAGGAGGGGAAGGGGGGGGGAGGGGGGGGGGAGAGGGGGGGGGGAGGGGGAGGGGGGGGAGGGGGGGGGGAGAGGGGGGAAGGGGGGGGGGGAGGGGGGGGGAGAGGGGGGAAGGGGGGGGAGGGGGGGAGAGGGGGGGAGTGGGGGGGGAGGGGAAGGGGGGGGGAGGGGGGAGGGGGTCTTCGGTAACGATTGGCTTCAGTGGCGTGGTTGTGTTGCCAAAGTTAAAAGGGGCCGGAGAAAATTCTGGCAGAGTTCGGCAGCTTCCGCGGCGAGAGCTGAGCGGGTGCTTGTGGCTTTTTACCGTCATAAATCCTGCTGATGGGTTTAATTTCGAGTACAGTTCGTGCTGAATAAATTCTCAGAAGCTGACCAAGACTGAAGTGCTCCATCAGTCTGTGCCAAACACCAATACCAAACAAGCTGTTTGATAACACCCAGCTGACAAATGTGAACAGCTTCAAAGACTTGGGGAGCATCATCTCGAGTGATGGGCAAAGAAATTAACTCCAGGATCAGCCAGGCTCTGCGTACCAGGCTGCTCAGTCAACAAAACATCCGCATCTCCGCAAAGCTGAAAGTCTAGAGATCTGGTCATCCA